>NW_020874314.1:0-531360 GCF_003935025.1 Abrus precatorius | reverse complement strand
TATAATATTATTTTATTCTACCATTTTGTCGTGGCCAAACAACCTTCTAGTATTTCACAAACTCTACCTATTTATCAACGCTGAATAACTCATTTATTAGAAGTCAATTTTATAAGGCAATGGGTTTATTAAAAATACTCAAAATAAAAGAAAAATATGAACTAACCGTGGGCTTTTTTATTTAAATAATGTCATTTTAAAAATAATTTCTTAAAATAAGTATATTTTAAAATTAATTTCTGGTACTTTTTTTTGCCAATTCAGCAGTAGTATTGCTGATACTACACAGAAAATTGACACATGTCAAATCATATGTATATCGGACAAAATGAAACGATAATACATTTTTATTATATTTTAATATATTATGTCATATAATATCCGATACTCTTATTTTTTTAATCAATTTTAATACTATCGTTACACATTAACTTATACTTGTTTTTTTTATTATTTTAAAAATTTATCATCTTAAACTCTCCTATACTCAATTTTTTATTTTAACAAAATTGATCGTTATTTTTGCATCAATGAGAGGTACTGTAATCGTGTATAGTATAAATTGCGATAGCATTTTGTGGGTTGTTCTTTGATTATAATCAAGCGTCATGTAAAATAAATCAAAATCATATTTAAACTAACAAAAATATTATTAGCTGCTGAGACAAGAAAGCGTAATCTATTCAAAGATGACTAGGTATTTTGATACATTCTCACTAGCTCAGAATCTGTCACTTTATTAAGTGTTAATGAATCATTTTCTAGGATATAGGATCGGCTTTTTTACTTAAATAAGAGTTAATGAATCATTGATGTAAGAGTAGCGATCAAATTTGTAAAATAAAAAATTGAGTACCGAAGAATTCAAGATGATAGATTTTTAAAAAAAAATAAAAATAAGTATCGATTATTGTGTAATGATAGTATTAAAATTGATTAAAAAAATAAGAGTATCAGATATTATATAACGATAGTGTATTAAAATAATAATAAAAATATATTATCATTTCATTTTGTCCTATATACATATGATTTGACACGTGTCAATTTTTGGTGTAATATCGACAATACTGGAACAATAATTTATTAAAATAATAATAAAAATTTATTATCGTCTACGATACTACTGCTGAGTTGGCAAAAAAAAATACCAGAATTAATTTTAAAATACCTATTTTAAGAAATTGTTTTAAAATGACATTATTTAAGTAAAAAAAACCCTAACTGTGAAAGGCATTTCAATTCGTGGGAGTAGATAACAAGCACAAAACCACAATTACATGATCGATCATTTGATGATGTACGTAACAGGGCGCAGTGGACAACAAACCAAACCCCATAGATAATTCAGATTTGGATCCCATATTGCTTGCTGAAGAGTGAAGAGGGATCAATGCTATTTCAAAATAATGAAACTTTGTCGAACTAAATGGATCCCACATTAAAAACAAGAATTATCGAAACAAAGCAATAATATGCAGATCCTGCTACTGTTTGACTTCCCCTGTTCTGTGTGCTGTCCACATACAAAGTTATTTAGTTTTCCATGACACAAGAAGGAAAATCAAATAGCAACTAAGAACCAAAATCATTCTCCTTTTGGCAAAAAGAACCACAGCCACATATGGCCAAAAGCACTAGAGCCCCTTTACTCCCCTCTCAACATTAATTGCAACATTTATCAAAAGCGTTCTAAAGAAATTGATTAGCTAGTTACCAAAGAAACTAACAAGACAAACAAATTCCCTAATCTCTAGTTCTAACTATGCCGATGCAAAACACTGTCCATTTTTTATTCAAGTGAGTTTCAGGGTCCTAACTCCTAAATAAACTCACAAGGCACAACCCAAGTTGATTCATCCAAAGAGTTAGTTTACAAACGAGAATTTAACAACCCTGACTAAACTAAGCTAAACTATAGCTAGTCCTCCATCTATCAAGGTAATAAAATATCTACAATCATTTATTTACAAGGGAAAGCAAAGAAAAATAAAAAGAGAAACTTGCAACCCAAGCAATGGTGAATAACTAAAGATAGTTGACTCAAACACGGTCATGGTTGCTACCATTGTTACCACTATCACTATAGTTACAACCACCACTGTCACCAACATCATTTCCGACACTCTTCTCAGAGCAATCATCGGCATCACCGGCGAAATTCTCCGCCTCATTGCCATCTCGTGCCACGGTGCCGATTCCGTCAGTCTCCAAGCACCGAACCCTTCTCCTCAACTCACCCAATTCCCTTTCCATGAGAAAAAGCTTCTCTTTGAGGGTCAAATTCTCTTCTTCAAGGTGTGCAATTTGCGTGTCTTGTTCATCAACCCTATTCTCCAACTTCTGTTCTTCGCCAGAATTGGGGTATTCATCTCGAACCTGCTCAAGTCGTGGTCCAACCGCTTCTCCACCGCCACACTATCGCTGACGTCGCCGGAATCTTCGCCGGAATTCTCTCCGGAGTCGTTCTTCTCATGCCGGAGTCGGATCAGGCCTTTCATGGACCCGTAGCCGTCGACCACCCACTGCTCCTTCGCCATCTCCACCACTAACTCCCCGCCGGCAACATCGTCGGCGTGATCGCTGGCGTCATCGGACACGGCGACACCAACGCGATGCCGCCGGACTTCTTCGCCCGGATTAGGAACGTCGTCGTGTTGTGTGGCGCCAAAGGCACGTCGAGCCGTTCGTCGCCATACTTCCTCTTCGGGTGGTGAAACCGGCGACCCTTCCCGCCAGACCGGTTGGCCGTCGGCAGGTGAAATTCGTTCGGGTTTGGATTAGCGGGTTTGAACCCGTGGCTTGGACCCGAACCGGTTCGGTGAAATTTATTTTGAACGCTTCCCTTTCGGTTGACCCGACCCGGATGGGGGTTAAACGCTGGCGGGCGAGGGTACACGGAAGCGTTTTCCGGCGTGTAAGGTGCCGGCGGGGGATGCGTCCAAACGACGTAGTTTTGGTGGCCTTGCAAGATCTGAGACTGAGCCATCATTGGGGTAGGTCGTTCATGAAAAAAAAACCTCCTAAATTTCACGGGAAAATGAGAGAGAAAAATTAAGGCGAAAAGAAAAACCCTGAAAAAGAAAAGAGGTTTCGTTTTTGTTTTTTTTTTTTTAAATGTTTTGGAGATTAATTGTTGTTGGCGCGGAGTGGGTGGAAAATGGTGTCTGAGGATTCGTAACCGAAAGGAGAAAACTTGTGATGACGAAGGGAGAGAGAATGAGAAAGAGAGCATCAACGGTTAGATTTGAGTTTTGGTGAATTGGACGGTTGAATTTGATTGTGTTCATCAGATAAGAAGAATCGGGTTCGTAGGGTTTGAGGAAAGTAGAATCACAGTATAGTTCGGTATCGCAGTGTGCAATTATCACTTTTTTTGAGTTTACTATACTGCCACTGCCAAGTGCCATGTTTTAATGGATGCAACTTGTTGCACAATGTTCACCATTTTTAATTTTTTTGAGATATACTTGAGAAATGCATGGCAAATTTATTTAAATAATGTTAATTTAAAAACAAATTCTTAATATAAGTATTTTTGGAAACAAATTTTCTGTTAGGTGTTAATTTTGGACATATCAGCACCTATATTGCATGTGCATGTGCTGTAGTAATTTTTTTAATACATTATCGTTTAGAGGCAACCGATACTAGTTTAACTATGAACATGTGATCGGTAGGGATGACAACGAGTAGGGTATTATAGTATCTATCTCTATACCCGTATTTTAAAAAAATATCCGTACTCGGTTCCATACCCGCGTGGGTATGAATATTAATTCTCGTACCTGTACCTTCTGGGTACTTGCATACCCATTTTGTACCCATTACTCGTGCTTGTTTGAGAAAAAATATTTATAAAGAAAAATATGTTTATATAATTTTACCTAAATAGCATAATAATACAAAAATTCAATATGTAGTTGCCGAACAAGGTACAAACATAGATAAAAACAAATATTCAAATATCATAAATGTTAAATGTATCTTAATATAATAATTTTTTAAACTAAAATTTTTAGAAACAATAAGCAAAAGTAAATACATAAGTTATTTGTCAGTGATAACCCTATCTTGTGTGAGATTTGATCGATTGGTAATGTTAGAGCGACAACGAAATAGATTTGTACAATGATTGTCCCTTCGTGTGGGATCACTTGGTGACCTATTGTAACGATATTGACAACTAACTCTAATAAATAATATTTCATAGTTGTTAGGTTTTAATGAGACAAACATTGAGAATGAGAATAACGTTATAGTAGAGAAGTTCAATACTAATAACAGTAAGTGAATACATAAAATATTGTTTTTAACTTTTAAATTTAAATTTGTAAGAAAAATAATAGATTTAATTAAAGTAATATATATATATATATATATATATATATATTAATACTAGTATTTTTAGCTCATATACTATACGAAAGTATTTTATCAAAAATACAAATTTTTGAAAAATTATTTTAATGAATTAAATATTTATAATGTATATAAATTTTAAAAGAAAGAATTTGAATAAAAGATAAATAGTTACAATAAAATTTTATAATAAAGAAATATACGTGTATATTAAAAAAATTATACTTTTTTATCTGAAAAAATTAACAAATAAAAATTAACAATAATTTTTATATTTATATCTTTTCAAAAACTTCTTTGAACGTGAATAAATAGTAAAAATAATATTATTTAGATTCAATAGATTATAGTTGTACTTGTAATACATATGTTACATAGAAAAATATTATTTAAATTAAAATATAAAAATAAAATTTAAATATTATTGATAAATAATAAGTTTACGGTAATAGTAGGTGATTGTAAAATTTATAAAATATTTACAATATATTTATTATTTATCATTCACTTTATGATTTAAACATCAATATAATTTTATTAACAAAAATATTTGTGTAAAAAATATTTTATGTGTGTCATATATAAATAATATTTTAAAAAAAGTCAATCTCATATTAACTATGTAATAATTAAATTGTATTAGCCTAATTAAATGATATAAAATAGTAAATAAATTTTTTTATTAAAAATATAAACTAAAATAAATTTTTAGGTTTACTTTATTATTAAATATATTTTAATATTTGATCTTATATAATTTCACATAAGTAATATAATAATACAAAAATTCAATGCATAATTATAAAATAAAGTTTAAGCATATATATATATACAGGTATGGGGCAGGGTTGGTACTTAGATATCCATACCTGCACCCATCCCCATTAAAATTTGCGGCTTTTTACCTACACTCATACCCGTACCCGTATAACGGGTAAATATCCTACCCATTGTGGGTAAATTTTGTGGATACTCATCAGGTACTTTATCCATTACCATCCATAGTGATCGGGTTAAATTTAGATAAAAAAATTAAATATAAAAAATAATTTTATAGTACCAGACAATTAAAGGCAATAAACGCCACGTCTTGAATAACCATTTGTATAGTCTGAATAGCGAGGATAACGTTTAAAATCAACGTCTAGGGAGAATTGGGACACATGTTCAAATTCAATCTAGTATCGATTTTGCCTTCTCGACTGCGCTATCAAAGCATCTATGGCAATATTGATTGTAATTAGGACAAGCAAAATTCTCGAAAGGGGTGCTGCAAAATGGCTTCTTGTTCCGCTCCTGCGCTGTCTTCCATTAACGCCGATGTGTAACATTTTGTGTATTATTGGTGTGAAATATTTGGGAACCATTTTTAATTTTGGCAGTGTTATTTTGTGCAAAATCGAAAGGTAGAAATATTTTATGAAAAAAATATTTGTTGTTGTTCCTGCTGGAGAAACCTCTGGTCTGGCGTCCTTCTGAGAATTGCTGATGTGGGAGGGTATCTGCAAAAGGCACTCTGATAGTAAAGTCAGGATTCGGTTCTAAGCAATAAATGTTATTTAATAATGGGAAGTCAACCCCTCACCTGTATTTCCTACCTTCCTTTTATAGGCATTTTATTGGGCTGATGGGCCTTTTGAGTCAGCCTTTATACTGTGGCCTATTTTCCTGGTTTAAATAATACTTTGATTATTACCCTTAATTGGGTTATTTACCTTTTAATCTTGACGAGGGGTACCCAGCCTAGTATGCCGAATCGGTGCTCGGTTTCCTTTTCCTATAGGTGGGACCGAGTTGATTCCTTCTCCAGTACACTAGCCCCACAAGCCCGAAGAGTTGCAAAGAGAGGGCTTTTTAAATGCTAGTGGTAAGGTTGCAATAGGTAGTCGGTCAAGGTGTTTTTGACTATACCGAGGGGTTTATTTGGTTGGGTAAGTGCAATATATCGAGGCGGGTATCGGTCTTGAGTGATGGGAATATTTAAACAATGTGTTAGTTTATACTAGAGGTAATCGGTTTAGTAACAAAGCGATACAGGCGAGGTAGGAAATTATGTTATAAAAATAATAAATTTACGAAGGAATTTTCTAGAATGTTGGTTTTTAGGGTTTGTCAACGGGTATATGAAACGAAAGGGTGCCTCACTCATCCGTTGATCTGGAAGGGATCTGGGTTCAAAACGAAAGGCGTCTTTTCATTTGCCGAATCAGATCCTTATATATGTGGTGTCCCTGCGTCCTTTTCTACTCTTTTGCTCTGTGCCGAAACCTGCATACCGTTGCTCCAAACGAGAGTGTCAGAGATCTTAAGCTTTTCTTCCCTACCGACTACTTGTAAGGTGCGTTTCATTTTTTTCACTTTTTCTTTCATGGCTGATAGTATTAAGTGGGAGGATTCCCTGTCGATGCCTCGGGGCCGAGTACTGTTGAGGTAGACATTATGAACAGAATTGAGGGGAGTGGCGAGGTTTCGTCTATTCAAATAGAGGGCTGAAGAAGCACAGGTCAGGGAATGCAGCAACGAAGCCGAGACGTCAGCTTCCAGTGATACTGACGCTTCTGAACCCTTACTGAGTACTAGTCCTCCTAGGGAAAGACAGGTGTTCCTCCCTGTTCGATACCTGGTTATAAGTGGGTGCACGGTGAAGTGGCCGAGTACTTTTCTCATTTTAGAAGAAATAAAAGTCTTTAACTCTTTGTAGATAATTGTGATATTTCTTTGTGGGAGGCTTGTGACCCGTATCCTATACACCTTGACCCCTGTAAAGGGGACGAGGGCGAGAACCCAGACTTTGTTTTCCTGGGAGGTGTCGGGATGCCGACACTTTCTTCATGTATGAGTACATGTTTAGGGAATTAGGTATCAGGCTACCTTCGACGATTTCCAAATGGGGGTTTTGAGGGTATTGAATGTAGCGCCAACACAACTACACCCGAATGGGTGGGCGCAGTTCAAGCCTTTAGGATACTTTGTAAATTCCATTACATAGAGCCTAGTGTAGGTCTTTTTCTTCATTTTTTTTGTACACGTCCATCTGACCTAGCGAGGTGGGTCTCTCTAATAAGGCAACCCGAGTATGCCCTTATTTAAACCATATGCTTTGTCATTCAAAGGTTTCAAAACCGGTTTCTTCAAGGTGACCGTGGACCCTGTAGGTAGGAACTATTTTTTTGATAGCGAGAATAATCCTCTCTTTCCTTTTCACTGGACTCGGGTGTCGCGCCGATACGACATATTCTCTGAGACATGTTATCGGCTAGGGAGCTGTCAGATTTGCAATTCCTGAAGTCCCTTCCCCGAGACCTTCCTGCCCATGTAATCCTCGTGCTCAAGTCTCCGCGTCCTCGCTGGGATATGCAGGGTATGTGTCATTTCGTTTTAACTTGTATTTGGAATTGAGCTATATTGATTTGACTTGCTATTTTTAATGCAGGCTTAATGGCTCAGCGAGGTGTTGACCTGCTGACTTTCCGGCGCAATCTGAAGCAAAGGATGCCGGAGGGAACGCCTGTTGAGGAGCATCGCCATCCTCAAATTGATCAACTTCCCGAAGTGGCAGAACCTCTCCCTCCGCCCCGAGATGTTGTTCCGGCTGAAGGCCTTCCAAGAAACGCAAGGACAAGGGTAAAGGCAAGGAACCCGATAGGAAGAGAAAGAGAAGGCATGCCCATTCGGGTGAGCCTAGCGGCGCACAAGGGGCTCGGAAGCAAACCCGAGTGGTGGCTGCTGCGGAAGGAAGCAGTTCCTCTTCCCTGTGGTTCCTTTGGACATGCTTGCCAAGGGCTTCTTGGCAAGCGGGACACATGTCGGCCGGCTCGCTGCTCCCAACTTGTTATCTGATGCAAGGAAAGAATTGGTCGATAGCTTGGACTACGAATCACTCTGCCGCTACTATGCAGAACTTCATGTACGGTCAACAACAATGCTCCGAAAGCTAGTTGGGGATCCTATCATTAAAGTTAAGAAGTTAAAAGCTGCCTATTCGGCTTCTGAGGAAGCTTTGGCAGAGTAGAGAGATTCAAGCTAGTCTGGACGAGACCGTTCAATCCCTGCAAGGTCAGGTTAACCAATATAAAGAACATTTCCGGATAATGGAAAACTGGGTGCATGCAGCCGAGGAGGCGGCGAGGATCAAGGGGAGGAAATGGAGGCGTTAAGGGCAAAGTCCTATCAAATGGAGGAGGCTTTACGGGCCAAATCTACTGAGATGGAAGAAGCCTTGGCGTTGGAAAAAAAAAGGCTGAAACCGAGATGAGAACCTTCGCTGAGAAGTGTTCTCAGCAAGTATCTTACGAACATGAAGCCGGTTTTAACCACGCTATTCGCCAGTGTCATGGGATCTGTCAAGTACCGGCAGATTTTCATTTTGACATTACAAAGGACTTTTTTGGCGGGAGGTTCATTTCTTACACTGAGGTTGATGACGATGAGAGCCTGACGCCGAAGTGCCTAGACGCATCATTGAGGACGCTGCGAATCCTGAAGCAGCCGGTCCCGATGCGGCGAAAAGGGAAGAAAGTTAGATTATTTTTATTTTGTATTCGTGGGTCATTAGTGCCAAAATTTTGTATTCGTGGGTCATTAGTGCCCAAATTTTGTAATTAGTAACTTTGAAATGGAATTTTGTCTCTCCTTCTCTTATGTCTTGTATCTTGGTCATATAACTTGTACTAATATATGATATGCTTAATGTAATCGTCTTTAGCCGAGTAGGGTACACGGGAAGGAATTAAACTAATTCATCTTTAGGTACTTAAAAAAAGATTTTAAGTTTCAATGGTGACTCAACCTTGGTTAGCGGAGTGGGAGGGAAAAATTAAATAATTCGTCCTTAGCCGAGTAGGAGTACTCGGGAGGGAAAATTTAAATAATTCGTCCTTAACCGAGTGGGGGTACTCGAGAGGGAAATAATTCGACCTTAGCCAAGTGATACCTGGGAGGGACTTGTAATCCATTCATCCTTGATCGAGTGGGGGTACTCGGGAGGGAGATATTCGACCTTAGCCAAGTGATACTTGGGAGGGAAATATAATTGATTCATTCTTAACCGAGTAGGGGTACTCGGGAGGGAAATAATTCGACCTTAGCCAAGTGATACTTGGGAGGAAAATATAATTGATTCATCCTTAACCGAGTGGGGGTACTCGGGAGGGAAATAAATGGTGCTTGAAATATAACCCTGGTGCATAAAAAATCGTATAGGTGAAAAAGAAGAATTTTATTGATAAGGTGCCTCGTTAAAAACCTTTCCAGGAAAACCCTTTTTCACTTTCTTTTAAGAGGATAAAACCTGGGATAGGAAAAGAGTACATCTGTTTATGCATTACAAGGCTTTAACTATAATAATGCTTCAAATGTGTGACATTCCAGGTCCTCGGTATTAGTTTTCCTTCCAATGTTTCCAACCTGTATGCTCCGTTATTTAATCTTGCTGTTATCCGAAAGGGGCCTTCCCAATTAGCTGCCAGCTTCCCTTCTCACCGATCTCTGCGTGCATCTCCGGTTACCCGCCATACTAGGTAATTTTTATAAAATTGTCGTGGACTGATTTTGGAGTTGAATTTTCTAGCCATCATTCTTCTGCTAGCCTCGATCATAATGACAGCTTGGTCACGTATTTCATCGATTAAGTCCAAGTTGACAGCCAGAGCCTCTTCATTAGCCGATTCCTCTTCATACAATGATTCACGTATTTCATCCAACCAGTAATGCGTTTAACTCCCATCTCCTTTGCTAGCCTGAGATCGGCAAGTAAAGCTTCATATTCGGCTTGATTGTTGGAGGCCTTAAATCTGAACCAGATAGACTGTTCAATAGCGAATGCATTCAGTCCTTCAAGAATGACCCCAACTGCCTAATTGGTTTGATGATCCATCAACGTGCAAATTCCACATGTCTGAAGTGGTATGTTGTTGTGTAGTGAATTCATTGATGAAGTCGGCTAACACCTGAGCTTTAAGGGGGCGTCGGTTCTCGAAATGAATATCAAATTGAGATAATTCAATTGTCCATGCTACCAACCGACCAGCCAACCTGGTTTCCTCATAATTTTGGCCATTGGACAATCTGTACGTACCACCATCCGATGACTCTGAAAGTAGTGTTTAACCAACGAGCTGTGTGGACTAAGGCAAGTACCACTTTCTCCATTAATTGATACCGGGATTCAGGACCTTGGAGTGTTTTACTGACGACATATACGGGATTCGGTTCAGGTGTTTCTTGAAGTAAAATCGAACTGATGGCGTGATCGGACACGACCAAATAAACAATCATTTCCTGATTAGGTTTCGGTTTAATTAACACAGGTGGCGCCGCTAGCATATGTTTGTATTGTACGAAGGCATCCTCACATTCATTGGACCAAGCAAATTTTTGGGATTTCTTCAGTAATTCAATGAAAGGCCAAGACCTTTCTGCCATTATTGGCAAGAATCTAGCGAGGGCTGCAATCCGTCCGGCCAGTCATTGAACGTCCTTGACATTTCGAGGGCTGGCCATGTCGATGATGGCTCTACATTTGTCGGGTTTGCCTCAATCCCCCTTTCAGACAACATGAAACTGATGAATCCATATTTTTACTGATATTTTAGCATAATTCTAGCTCATTTAATAAGGAAAATATATGAAGAAAGCAGAAAAACTCAGAAAAAGAGAATGATTGAAAGTTTTATTCAATTTGTAGTTATTTTCGCATTTGTAGAATTTATGCTTAGTTCTTAAGGAATTTATCTTGTTTTTGAAGGAATAATCTGAGCAAAAGTCATGGAAATGGATTATAAATGGAAAGGAAGAGGAAGAATGGCAATGTTGGACACCAAAATACAAGAATTATGGGATGCAGGCTGGGCGTGATCACTATTGTTAGTGAAAGTGATCATTCCAAAGCCTAAATGAGAAGAGGAGCCTGTGCGTAATCACTTTTATTTACAAGAGTGAGCGTTGCCAGTGTGCGTTATCACTTTTGCCAACGAAAGTGAACGTTCCAGAGAGACTTCATTCCTGATGAGCTGCGCGTTGTCACTTTCGCCAACGAAAGTGAGCGTTCCAGAGGCACTTGTATCAGGACAGCTTGCGCGTGGTTACTATTACTCACGAAAGTGATCACGCGCAGTCCTCGACCTCCTGCGTTGCCACTATTTGAATAAAAGTGAATGTTCCAAAGAAGCCTTCAACCCTGCAAGTTGCGCGTGGTTACTCTTGCTCTTGAAAGTGAACACGCGCACTACATAAAGCTTCTGCGTGGTTACTCTTGTGAAGAAAAGTGACAACACGCAGAAGTGGGGTTTCTATATATACATGATTGAAGCGCGAAAACCGGGATCGGTTGCTCATTTTCTGTTTTGTTAGTTAGAGTCTCGTTGAGAGAGAGTGGAGAGAAGACTGGGGTCGAAGCTTGAAGCTCCAAGAAGAGGGATCGGATTGGAACTCGTGGCCATGGCTGCTTTGCATTCTTCTTCATCTTCTTCTTCTTCTTTCTCTGTTTTTGTTGCAATGTGTGCTTATTTTCCCATAGTTAGGGGTTTATGGAACTCGAATTGATGTATTGATTCGACTTTATCTTCTGAACTTTAAGTTCTTGGATTAATTGAGTTGTTAATTCTGCTTTTCATGCAATCTCTGAATGGAAATTCATTTGATTAATCAAGAGGAATCTTTACCAATGGGAATTGGATTGTTTGCTCCGATCTGAATTGGCAACCAGAGTTTAGGGATTTCTTAGGGATAAGGAGACCTAATTCTACAATCTTATAGTTCTAATTCTTAATGCAACCTGAAATTGAATCTCACCTAAGGGATTAGGGAGGTTTAGTGGATTGTTAGGGTCAATGAGTTAAGGAATTAACCTTTGGCTAGATATATGTGAAACTGATTGTCAATTATTCAATTGCTTGAATGTTCAGAGGATTTAATTGGATTGATATTGATATTCTTGTGAAGTAAATTCCTAACTATCCTTTATTGCTATTTCATTTCATCACAAATCTTATACTCTGTTTCTCTGCAAGTTCTTTGCTTTAATTGCTTTGGTTTATTGCTGTTATATGTTACAAATCTCCTTCAAAAATTCGTATGGCTCAAATGGTTATAATTCTGTGAAGTGGTACTTGAAACCTAAATTCCCTGTGGAGACGATATTCTGATCTTAAATTTACTCATCACTTGCTGCAATCCTAGTGCACTTGCTAGTGTTAGATTGCAAACAACAAGTTTTTGGCGCCGTTGCCAGGGAAATTAGAGTTTCAATATCATTAGTAACATAAGAATAGCTAGATTGAGTATTTTGTTCTCTGAATTTCTATAGTAGTAGTCTGTAGTTAGACATTTTGTCCATTCTGCATAATTCTGCAACTTTTTAACTTGTGTTTCAATTACTTTTACTGATAATTACTGCATAATTTTCGTGGTGCAGTTCTGAATACTAACTTGTAGTTTACTTTTGCTTCATTTTGAATTGTATATGCGTGGCAAAAACAAAAACAAATCAACTCTAGTCTTTGATCCTGACATAGACATAACCTTAAGAAGATTGAGAAAAGAGTCTAGAGCAGAAAAAGCCATAGGGAGTGATAGTGAGTTAGAAGCTGTCCATTCTCCAGAATCTCAGAGTAATCCTAGAGTGAAAAGAACACCTACATCTTTGAGACAACTAAATTCAGAAATAGAGATGGCAGAACAGAACAGATTTAGAACATTAGGGGACTATGCTATTCCTAACATGCAAGGTTTTAACTCTTCTATAATCAGGCCAACTATTCAAGCCAACCATTTTGAGATTAAACCTGCTTTATTACACTTAGTCCAACAAGATCAGTTTTCTGGTGGAAATTCTGATGATCCTAACTTACATATTTCAAATTTTCTACAGCTATGTGACACCATAAGAATAAATGGGGTTAGTGAAGAAGCAATCAGACTGAGACTATTTCCTTTTTCCTTGAGAGATAGAGCAAAATGCTGGTTACAAGCTCAACCACAAGGAAGCATCACAACCTGGACAGAACTTGTGAATAAGTTTTTAACCAAGTACTTCCCTCCATCCAAAGCTGCTAAGTTGAGAGGAGAAATTACATCCTTTGTGCAGCAAGAAGGAGAATCATTATATGAAGCTTGGGAAAGATACAAAGAACTGCTTAGAAGGTGTCCACATCATTGTATTCCAGATTGGATGCAATTGGAAACTTTTTATAATGGGATGAATGCAGTAACAAGAACAATGGTTGATGCTGCTGCTGGAGGTTCATTAAATACAAAGTCCTTGGAAGAAGCTCAAAGGATTATTGACATGATGGCATCTTCAATGTATCAGAATTCAAACTCAAGGAATCAAGGAAGAAACTCTGCTCATGAAGCTAAAGTTCTGGAAACTTTTCTTGCACAAAATCAGCTACAAAATCAAATGTTTTCAGAACAATTAGCTGCCTTAACACAACAAATCAACAATCTGCAAACAGGGAGTATGCCTACCAGTCAGCTAAGTTGTGATTTTTGTGGAGGAAACCATTTATTCTTATGGACAATTAGCTGAACAATTATCCAGCAGGGATGAAGGAAGATTTCCAAGCAATACAGTAATCAATCCTAAAGAGCAATGTCAAGCCATAACTACAAGGAGTGGAGCTGTAGTTGCAAGCCCTAAACCAGCAGAAAAGAAAGTGAATGATGCAGTAGAAAGAAATATTGAACAAGATCTGCAACAAGGAAATTTTAAGCTATTGAAGAAAGACCATTCAGAAGAAAAAGAAAAAGTTCCCATGAATTCTGAAAGGAAAACCAAAAAGCAACTCTTTGAAGAAGCTTGTAAGCCAATAGACCCAGAAAAATACAAGAGGCTGCCTTATCCTCAAAGAGTCCAAAATCCTAAACAAGAGGAACAATTTGAAAGGTTTATGAATGTCTTTAAGAAATTACAAATTAACATTCCTTTTGCAGAAGCTTTGGAGCAAATGCCTTCATATGCAAAGTTCATGAAAGAACTACTTTCCAGAAAAAGGAAGCTAGAGCATGACAAAACAGTACCTTTGACAGAGGAGTGCAGTGCCATTCTCAAGAGAAAGCTTCCTCAAAAGTTGAAAGATCCTGGATCATTTAGCATTCCTTGTGAAATAGGAAACTGCACTGTGGGAAGAGCATTGTGTGACTTGGGAGCAAGCATAAATCTGATGCCATTAGCTGTTCTGCAGAAACTTGGAATAGAGGAAGTGAAGCCTACCAACATTACACTGCAGCTAGCTGATAGATCATACACTTATCCATATGGAGTTGTTGAAGATTTATTAGTTAAAGTTGATAAGTTCATTTTTCCTGCAGATTTTGTAATTCTGGACATGGAGGTGGATTCTAACATTCCTTTGATCCTAGGGAGGCCATTTCTTGCAACTGGAAGAGCTTTAATAGACGTGCAAAAAGGTGAACTTATGCTTCGAGTTCAAGATGAGAAGGTAATATTTAATGTGTTTGAAGCTTTAAAATATCCAGTTGAAGATAATACATGTATGAAGATAGATATACTGGATACTTTCATTACACAACACCATATGAAAGATTTTGATGAAATTGCTGTGTTAGAAGAGATAATATCTGCAGGGAATGACAAATCTGAAACTCTGAATGAAGAAGATATCATGGAAGTGCAGCAGCAACTAGAAGCTCTGCGAATTCAAAAACCTGCAGAAAATATAGTGAAAGAAGAGCTGAAAAAGGATGCTAAAGAAGAAGAAAAGCAAAGGCTAGAACTGAAACAACTCCCTTCACACTTGCGGTATGCATTTCTGGATGAGAATCATGAAAATCCAGTCATCATCAATAATGAACTTAAGGAAGAACAAGAGGAAAAATTGCTCAGAATTTTGAGAGAACACAAATCTGCAATTGGCTGGAGTATTGCAGACCTGAAAGGTATAAATCCTTCATTTTGTAAGCACAGAATTTTATTTGAAGAGAATTTCAAACCTGTTGTGCAGCCACAAAGGAGGTTAAACCCAGCCATGAAAGAGGTAGTTAAAAAAGAGGTCATAAAGCTGTTAGATGCAGGAATAATATACCCAATTTCTGACAGCAATTGGGTAAGTCCAGTCCAAGTTGTTCCAAAGAAAGGTGGTATGACAGTGGTACCTAATGAAAAGAATGAACTTGTCCCTACTAGGACTGTGACTAGATGGAGAATGTGCATAGACTATAGAAAATTAAATGATGCAACTAGAAAAGACCATTTTCCACTACCATTTGCAGATCAAATGTTAGAAAGACTTGCTGGACATTCATTTTATTGTTTTCTTGATGGGTATTCAGGATATAATCAAATAGTTGTAGATCCTTTAGATCAAGAGAAAACTGCATTTACATGTCCATTTGGAGTCTTTGCATATAGGAGAATGCCATTTGGTTTGTGTAATGCCCCTGCCACTTTCCAAAGATGCATGCTTTCTATTTTTTCTGATATGGTAGAAAACATCATAGAAGTGTTCATGGACGATTTCTCTGTTTTTGGTGATTCTTTTGATGATTGTTTAGCTAATCTATCCACTGTTTTGCAGAGATGTCAAGATACTAACCTTGTGTTAAATTGGGAGAAGTGTCATTTCATGGTACAAGAAGGCATTGTCCTTGGTCATAAAATTTCAGAGAAAGGAATGGAGGTGGACCAAGCTAAAATAGAAGTCATTAGTAAATTGCCTCCACCTGTCAATGTTAAGGGAGTTAGAAGTTTTTTAGGACATGCTGGTTTTTATAGAAGATTCATAAAAGATTTTTCCAAGATTGCTAAACCCTTGAGTAATTTACTTGCAAAAGATGCAAATTTCATATTTGATGATAATTGTTTGCATGCATTTTCTGTTTTAAAAGAGAAACTGATTTCTGCACCTATTCTTGCAAAACCAGATTGGAAATTACCTTTTGAACTCATGTGTGATGCAAGTGATAGTGCAGTGGGTGCTGTTTTACGACAGAGGAAAGATAGAAAATTACATGCTATCTATTATTCAAGCAAAGTGTTAAATCCTGCACAAGTGAATTACCCAACAACAGAAAAAGAACTTTTAGCTGTTGTACATGCTTTTGATAAGTTCAGATCATATTTAATGGGTTCAAAAGTGATTGTATACACTGATCATGCTGCTCTTAAATATCTTTTGACAAAACAGGATGCAAAGCCCAGATTATTAAGATGGATTCTACTCCTCCAAGAATTTGAGCTAGAAATCAAAGACAAGAAAGGGAAAGAAAACAGTGTTGCTGACCACTTGTCCAGACTTCCTTTGGAGAGTTTAACCACTGAATCATTGGAAATATATGAAGAATTTCCAGATGAAAAGCTGTTTGCAGTGGAAAACATGCCTTGGTTTGCTGACATTGTAAATTTTAAAGCCACTCAATTCATTCCAAAGAGGTTTACTTGGCAGCAAAAGAAGAAGTTCTTACATGACAGCAAATTCTATGTGTGGGAAGACCCATACCTGTTCAAAATTGGAATAGATGGGTTAATTAGAAGATGCATTCCACAAAGTGAGCAAGCTGAGATACTATGGCATTGTCACAATTCAGAATATGGAGGCCACCATGCAAGTTCAAGGACTGCTGCAAAAGTTTTGCAAGCAGGTTTCTTTTGGCCTACACTCTTCAAAGATGCCAAGAAGTATGTGGAAAACTGTGATAAATGCCAAAGAACTGGAAATATTTCAAGAAGACATGAGCTGCCATTAACCAACATCCTAGAAGTGGAACCATTTGATGTATGGGGGATTGATTTCATGGGACCATTTACCCCATCATTCTCACACGAATACATTCTAGTTGCAGTGGATTATGTGTCTAAATGGGTAGAAGCAATTCCCACCAGATCAAATGATGCAAAGGTAGTGATTTCTTTTATAAGAAAGAACATTTTTTCAAGATTTGGTGTGCCTAGAGTGCTGATAAGTGATGGAGGTACTCACTTCTGCAATAAGTATCTTGAAGCTGTATTAATGAAATATGGTGTGAAGCATAAGGTTGCTACTCCATACCATCCACAAACAAGTGGACAAGTGGAGGTTTCAAATAGAGAGATCAAGCAAATTCTAGAGAAAGTAGTGAACAGTTCAAGGAAGGATTGGTCAAAGAAACTGGATGACTCACTGTGGGCATATAGAACTGCTTTTAAAACTCCAATTGGTATGTCTCCATATCAGCTAGTATTTGGAAAGGCCTGTCACTTACCTCTAGAGCTGGAGCACAGAGCATATTGGACTACCAAGTGGCTTAACTTTGATTTATCAAGTGCTGGAAAGAAGAGAGTTTTACAGTTGCATGAATTGGAAGAATTCAGACAACAAGCTTATGAAAATGCAAAGTTGTACAAAGAAAGAACCAAGAGGATCCATGACAAATTTATTCTGCAAAAAGATTTCAGACCTGGCCAGCAAGTACTATTATTCAATTCAAGATTAAAATTGTTTCCAGGGAAACTGAAATCTAGATGGTCTGGACCATTTTTAATCAAGGAAACTTCTCCCTTTGGAGCAATTCTTATAGAAGATCTGAAAACAGGGAGAGAATTCAAGGTCAATGGCCAAAGATTGAAGATCTATCATGGAGAGGAGTTTACAAGGAACATGTCATGCATGAAACTGGTTTCTCTTGAGTGAGAAACATTTAATGTCAAGCTAGTGACATTAAAGAAGCGCTTTGTGAGAGGCAACTCACATTTCTAACCCAATTTAACTTTTCTGCATTAATTTTGAATTAACAGTATTCATAAAAGTCAAAATCTGAACTTTTCATCTTAGTTACCTTGCTGAATTTGATGTTTGGAATAAATCTGGTGGCTGAAACAAGAATGCAGATTGGAATTAATTAGAATGCTTAAAGTTCTTGTACAGTCTGAATAATAGTTATCAAATTCTGCAAATTCTCTGAAAAATACAAAGTTCTGCATCATACTCATCATATTCTGTAAATTTGATGCAAAAGGTAAATTTTGAAGCATGTTAAATCTGTCATTTATAGTGAATCTGATAAATGTAATTGGACTTCATGCTATAATGTGTTATGGAAAAGTCAGAATTGCATTGTGAATATGTTAAGCAGAAATTCTACAGAATTCAGCCTTGGATGAATGTTGCATATGTAATTAAAGGTGAACATGATGAGAGAAATAGGTATTTTATATGGTGAGTGTGTATTGGAATGATTATGATTTGTTAAGTGAGCCAATTAAAGTTTGGAGAACTTGGATTGATGAAAGGAATCACTCTTTTGCAGGAAAGCAATCAAGCAGAGATGGAATTCTGAGATTTCCCCTCTGGAACAATCACTCTCGCTGATGAGAGTGATAACGCAGAAACTGACTGGGAAACACAGCTCTCTGGAACAATCACTCTCGCTTATGAGAGTGATAACGCAGAGGCAGATGAGAAAAACACACTCTCTGGATCACTTCCTTTCCTTGTCAAGAGTGATCACGCGCAGGTAAGTATAGAATATTTCATAGCGCGTTACTCCTTTTACTGATAAAAGTACCTACGCTCAAGCAAAAAGCTTGCGCGTTATCACTTTGCCCAGCAATAGTGATAACGCGCATTGCATTCAAAATTTTCAAGTTCTCTGGAACACTCACTCTGTTCGACAAGAGTGACAACGCAGAATTTTATTCACAAGGGAACGTTCACTTCTCACTTAAAAAGTGGGCACGTGCACACGCGTGACCCCAAATTCCATATAAAGGAACCACGCTCACATCCATTTAAACCTAAATCCCATTTCCCTCTGAATTTCTCTGACTTTCAATCTTTCGTGAAGCAACCAGCAAGCAATTTCTCCCTCTTTTTCATTGTCATTCACATTTTTGAAGCTCCAGGTACGCTCTCTGCATTCTCTGAAATTGTATTTAGGGTTTTTCTTTGCTGCAACTCTGGAAAAATGTCAAAAATGGCAAATGGGGAAATATCTTGAGCGTAATTGATATAAGTAACTATAAATACTGTGAATAGGGTTTCAAAGTCATTCAATCTCCTCTGTTAACATATGCACATCTGCATTATGCGAAAAAATCTGAAAATGACTTTGAAAGAAATAGAAATATTCTAGTTGCCATCAGCAAAAATACTCCTTGCATGCAATATTTGAATGTTGATGTCTGAACTGAGTTGTATGGAATGAGTTAGTGTTGTATATTGCACTGCATGATTGTACAGATACCATACTGATAGTCCTGCATTAAACTGATCTTTAGTCTTTGATGATAATGAATGAGTGCACTGTCCTAATTGTATGTGATTCAAAGAAACAATAGGCAATATTCTGGATGAATTTTACTGACAGAAGAAAATTTCTTTTAGGAACCATTAGTAGTTGAAAATTGTGATTCTTTTTCTGCATTCTTGGTGAAATTGTGAACTTTGAGTTTACAAATTATGAAGGCCAGTTTAAAATCCCCTGAATATGGTTTGATTAATTTTGTACCTAAGTTCTGGTGTATCTGAAAAGTTAAGAGAGCATGTAAAAAAAAAAAAAATATGCTGATGACCTATAATAGCATCTCTGTGTTAACCTGATGTGCTTTGAGAGTGTGCACTCTAAACTACAAATTTAAAGGTTTAACCAATTTTGACTGTGATTGCTTAGTAATTTGCAATAGTGCTTGTGTGTTGATATGATTACATTCTCATGACAGCAACTGATTGTAAATAGATACATACTGCAAGTTGGAATTCTGCACATGGATTGATTGAAATTATCTAGTAAAGAGATGTATATTGTCACAATTCTGTGTCTTGAATTTTAAACTGTCAAATTACTTGCTTGTTTTTGCAGTCACTTCAAAATGGTCAGAACTTCTTTGAATACACCAGTTGGACCTTCTAAGAAGACCAAAGCTGGATCTGCCAGCAACACTCCAAGAAGGAGATCTATCAGGAATATGCAAGCTGGAACAGCCAGGAATTATTCAACCACTAAAAGAGCAAGAACTGATGGTGTCTCACCTTTCTCACCCATTGAAATTGCTGACCCTCCTCAGCCAAGTGTAATCACACCTACAACCTCTTCACCACCTCAGCCGACCAGAAGAAATGCGCCTTCTACCTCTACCCCTACTGATCATGATCCAAGATTCAGGAGCATTGCTCATGAAAACTATTTCAAGGCAAATATTCTGAGGAGGAAGATTGTCCCAGATAGAGCCTTTGAAATTGCTGAAGGAAACTACCCTGAGTACTCAGAAGAAATTCAAAAAAGGGGATGGGACAACTTTTGCTCCTTGGCTGATAATGGTTGGAGAGAAATTACACAGGAGTTTTATGCAAATGCAATGCGGTTCAAGGGAGACCAAATTCCCAAATTTCACACAATGGTCAAGGGTGTGAGGGTGGATTTCACTGCTGCCAACATCAATCGAGTGTTGGAAATTTACACTGAAAGACAACCTGGGCAGATGGACTTCACTGACTTTAAGAATAGTCAAGACAAGGATTATATTGAAATCCTGCACAGAATTGGAAGGCCAGGCACAACTTGGCAGCTGAACCTCGCCCAGAAACCCAAGTGCATCACCACCAAGAACCTACTACCATTTGCTTTAGTCTGGAGTACCTTTCTATTGAACTCTTTCATGCCAGTCAAGCATAGTTCAACCCTGGCACTAAAGAGGGCTGAATTATTGTTTGCTATTGTTAATGATATGTACATTGATGCAGGGGAAGTAATTAGTGAATGTATCTTAAATATTCTGAAAACAAAAAGAGATTCACTAGCCTTTCCCTCATTAATCACTTTACTTTGTGAGGATGCAGGGGTTGAAGTTGGAGACTACCAAGAGAAAATCAGATCTGCTCCCCCTATCTCTGTCTCAATGGTAAAGGAAATCTATGCCACCACTTCCTGCACTTCAGCTGCACCTATCCCTACTCAGTTCAGAAAGGAGAAACCAATGAAGATGAAGGACATCCTACATCTTTTGGTTGAAAGGCAAAATCAATTGGCTGAATGACAAACTGAGCTCCACAACAGTTTGAAGGCAGGAACTATGCTAGTGGAATGTGTGTTGATGAATCTTGGTCAGAAGATGGGAATGACCAAAGATGAACTTTATCACACACCAGACTTGGCTGAGAATGCTCAATGTCTACGCTCATCAGTTTTTAAAGACTTGCCAATATACAAGACTCATTTTCCACAGCCAACTGAAGAAGTGGTGGAGGAAGAAGAAGATGAGGAGGATGAGGAAGAAGATGAAGATGAAATTTCTGATGAAGAGGATGTCCAAGATGACTAGTTTAGGATTTTTTGTTTTCTTTTCTGTTAATTCGAATTTTCTCTTGATGGTTTTGTAATTAAGTTTCAAACTTTTTGGTTTCATTTTAGAATTTGGGTTTGTAATTTGCACACTTGGTATATTTTGGTTTCATGCTAATTCTGAACAATTATGTTTTGAACACACATTAATTATGCAGAATTCAATCCCTTTTTCACTTGCTAATTGACAAAATTTTTGGTGTTTTGTGCAGAAAATGTCACACTCACACAACACTCACACACATTGGCTGATGACACCTGCACAAGCTGCCATGAAAGGGGGGTTATTCCTTACCTCTTGATTCATGTGTTAGCTACACAATACACTGAAAATTTACTAATAATAGTCTAGGTTATGAGTTGTTTTCTACAAATTGACTGCAAGATGGGTGACAATTTTGTGAATTCTGTGTGAATTTTTTTTAAGTTGTTTTTCCCATTCTCAAAATGAGATCACACTTGTATTTTCAAAATTGAGGCAGTTGCCACTCGGTGCATAAATTTCTGAAAAGTGCATTGTGTTTTCATTAATCCACATGATCACTTATAATACCTAGTGAGATTTGAGCTGTCTAATTCTTTTCTTGTGTGATTAATCATATTTGGCTGTATTCTCTAGAACTTGCCCTTGTTCTTAATTGAATATGCATGCTACAGTTTTCACCCACATGATAGAGGCCATGTTTGATTATACCTAGTCAGCCTAAAGGCCTTCCTTTATGATTGAATGTCTTAGTTCATCCTTTTGAGCTTAATATCCCTTTTCTTGAAATTACCTCATTATAAAGCCTTGCCTGAAAAACCAATTTTTACCATTCAAAAGATCAAAGGCATAATGAGTTTAATCAAGAATGAGTTTTAAAACTAAGTTTGGGGTGACATCCAGATTTTAATTGCTTGAGGACAAGCAATGTTCTAAGTTTGGGGTGGGAAATAGCATGCTATCTAAGCTGGAGTTCAACAAGCCAGAAAGAAAGAACAAAAGTGCTGCAGCAAAATGAAAAAAAAAAAAAATTCTGAAAGTGCAGCAAAGTGCTGCAGAAAAGAAGATAGTGACTGAAAGCAAGAAAAGAAGAAAAGAGATGAAAATTCTGCTGCAAGAAAAAATTCTGTTTGCTGCATAAGTGAGAGAATTAAGGAGGAATAATGTAGATCCAGGCTAGTTTTAAAACAAATCACTCAAAATGCCTCTGATCTTTTGAAATTGCATGTATTGTTTTCCATTTTCTTTGACACCTACCTTAACCTTAGCCTTGTTATAACCTGAAAAAGTCCTCTAGATGTGTGATTAATTGTACTAAGCAGAGGAGATGGAGAAATTGGGCAAGCATATGGTAGAGTACAGTGAAATTGATGATTTAGAGTGAAAACAGCACCTAAACACTGTTGTGTGATGAGAGAAACACTTCCAAGTGAGCTGTGATCATGTTGATTAATTGTACTCACATGAATTTTGATGAAATATATGAACTTAGGTAGCAATTCTTACTTAATGATGATTATGCAGTAGGAATATCATGATGAGTATTTGGATAAACAACTTGATTGAAAATTTTGCAGAAAACACAGAATTGGAAATTGGAAAATCTGAGAAAAGCAGTTTGCTATTTGAATTTGAAAATGGAGGAACTTACCCTTGGTCTAGTTTGATTTGCTTGAGGACAAGCAAAAATTCAAGTTTGGGGTGGTGATGAATCCATATTTTTACTGATATTTTAGCATAATTCTAGCTCATTTAATAAGGAAAATATATGAAGAAAGCAGGAAAAACTCAGAAAAAGAGAATGATTGAAAGTTTTAATTCAATTTGTAGTTATTTTCGCATTTGTAGAATTTATGCTTAGTTCTTAAGGAATTTATCTTGTTTTGAAGGAATAAGCTGAGCAAAAGTCATGGAAATGGATCATCAATGGAAAGGAAGAGGAAGAATGGCAATGTTGGACTCCAAAATACAAGAATGATGGGATGTAGGCTGGGCGTGATCACTATTGTTAGTGAAAGTGATCATTCCAGAGCCTAAATGAGAAGAGGAGCCTGTGCGTAATCACTTTTAGTTACAAGAGTGAGCGTTGCCAGTGTGCGTTATCACTTTCGCCAGCGAAAGTGAACGTTCCAGAGAAGACTCTATTCCTGAGGAGCTGCGCGTTGTCACTCTCGCCAGCGAAAGTGAGCGTTCCAGAGGCACTTGTATCAGGACAGCTTGCGCGTGGTTACTATTACTCACGAAAGTGATCACGCGCAGCCCTTGACCTCCTGCGTTGCCACTATTCTGAATAAAAGTGAATGTTCCAGAGAAGCCTTCAACCCTGCAAGTTGCGCGTGGTTACTCTTGCTCTTGAAAGTGAACACGCGCACTACATAAAGCTTCTGCGTGGTTACTCTTGTAAAGAAAAGTGACAACACGTAGAAGTGGGGTTTCTATATATACATGATTGAAGCGCGAAAACCTGGATCGGTTGCTCATTTTCTGTTTTGTTAGTTAGAGTCTCGTTGAGAGAGAGTGGAGAGAAGACTAGGGTCGAAGCTTGAAGCTCCAAGAAGAGGGATCGGATTGGAACTCGTGGCCATGGCTGCTTTGCATTCTTCTTCATCTTCTTCTTCTTCTTTCTCTGTTTTTGTTGCAATGTGTGCTTATTTTCCCATAGTTAGGGGTTTATGGAACTCGAATTGATGTATTGATTCGACTTTATCTTCTGAACTTTAAGTTCTTGGATTAATTGAGTTGTTAATTCTGCTTTTCATGCAATCTCTGAATGGAAATTCATTTGATTAATCAAGAGGAATCTTTACCAATGGGAATTGGATTGTTTGCTCCGATCTGAATTGGCAACCAGAGTTTAGGGATTTCTTAGGGATAAGGAGACCTAATTCTACAATCTTATAGTTCTAATTCTTAATGCAACCTGAAATTGAATCTCACCTAAGGGATTAGGGAGGTTTAGTGGATTGTTAGGGTCAATGAGTTAAGGAATTAACCTTTGGCTAGATATATGTGAAACTGATTGTCAATTATTCAATTGCTTGAATGTTCAGAGGATTTAATTGGATTGATATTGATATTCTTGTGAAGTAAATTCCTAACTATCCTTTATTGCTATTTCATTTCATCACAAATCTTATACTCTGTTTCTCTGCAAGTTCTTTGCTTTAATTGCTTTGGTTTATTGCTGTTATATGTTACAAATCTCCTTCAAAAATTCGTATGGCTCAAATGGTTATAATTCTGTGAAGTGGTACTTGAAACCTAAATTCCCTGTGGAGACGATATTCTGATCTTAAATTTACTCATCACTTGCTGCAATCCTAGTGCACTTGCTAGTGTTAGATTGCAAACAACATCATTCTGCCTCTCAGCTAAGGAGTTTTGTCTTTCAGCCATAAAGGCTATCTTCTCCTTCATTGTGGTTGGATTCTCTCTTTTATACTGGGAGGGAATTGGGGCTGTTGATGTGCAAGAGACAGTAGCATAAATCTCCTTCACCATAGCTACTGTACTTGGAGGTGCAGCTCTAATTTTGATTTGATAATCTTCAATTTCAATACCTGCATCCTCACAAAGAACAGTTATTAACGAAGGGAAAGCTAGAGAATCTCTTTTTCTCTTGAGGATGTCCAAAATGCATCCACTAATTACTTCTCCTACATCTATATAAAAATCATTAACTATAGCATATAGGAGTTCAGCTCTCTTCACTGCTAGAGTGGAGCTATACCTAACAGGCATGAATGAACTCAAAATAAAGGTGCTCCACACTTTTGCAAAGGGCAAAAGGTTCTTGGTTATGATGCATTTGGGCTTTGCTGATAGATTCAGTTCCCAAGTAGTCCCTGGTTTCCCAATCCTCTCAAGGACTTGAACATAGTCCTTGTCTTCAGCATCCCTGAATGCTTTAAAGTCTTGTTGCCCAGGTTGTTTTTGAGTCTTAATGTTGAGGACTCTATTGATGTTAGCAGCAGAAAAATCAACTGTTGTCCCCTTGACCATTGAATGGTATTTAGGCAGCTGATCTCCCTTGAATCTCATGGCATTGGCATAAAATTCCTGTGTAATGTCTCTCCAGCCAATGCCAGCCATCATGTAGAAGGATTCCCATTCTCTTTTCTGAATTTCCTCCTTGTATTCTGGATAATGGTCTTTAGCTATCTCAATTGCTCTATCTTGGACAATCTTTCTTCTCAAGATATTAGCTCTAAAATAATTCTCATGAGCTATGCTCCTGAACCTTGGATCATGTTGAGGATTTGGCCTTGATGAAGATGCTCCTACTAATCTTCCTCTCTTTGTTCTAAGAGTACCTCTAGAAGAGCCAATTGGAGTGTTGTCTGATGTCCTTACCATTTTTTTAACATTTCCTACCTAAAAAGAATATTTCAATACACTGAAAGACATGAATGCAATGCAATAAAAATTCTGCAGGACATTTTCAATTATGTAGACATCATTTTGATCTTTCCCTAATTTAGTCTCAGAATATCAGAATATGAACAATGCAGAACATAAAAACATCATAACAATGCAGAATATGGTTCCTTGAAACATTTGAACTAAGATATTCATGATTTTGAATGCAAAATGCTAGAGTTCAAGAGTTACATTTATGCATAAATTTCTTTCTAACTATTTTTCACTTTAAGTCCTAAGGTTAACTCATACAATCTGTCGATGTAGGTCTTTTTTGCATCTAAAAATCTATCAATTGAAGTGAGAATTACTCTACATTGCCTTGTAATTGCATGTTCAAATTAGTTATTAAGAAGAAAATTTCTATTTCCATTACTCAGTGTTTTCCACACTTCTGCAAAATGAAGAACCCTAATTTCTAAATCAGAGAAGTAAAATACTGACCTAGATTTGGAGAAATATGCATAATGAACTTCAGTTGATTTCTTAGAAACAAATTTCGTTCAGCAAAAGGTCAGAAAGATCAAGAATTTGAGAAATGAGATGAAGAAATTAAGATTTGAGATTCTGAAAATGGCTCTGCGTGGTTCCTTTTATGCATTTTAATGGACACGCTTACTGCACATGGCCATTTTTCTCAGAAAAAAAGGAAGCTGTAGAGATGATGTTGTGTGCGTGTTCACTATTGTTGGCAAAAGTGAACACTTTGAGGGTAAATAGCATGCACGTGTTCACTATTGCTAGAAATAGTGAACATTCCAGAGGGCTTTGCATTAAGTAATTTGAAATGAGTTGCGCGTGTTCACTTTTTCAAAAAGTGATCACGCGAAGGTAGTATCCTTCTGCGTGATTACTATTCCTAGAAAAAGTGGTAATGCGCATCAACCTTGACTTGTGACTATACCTTACTCATGCGCGTGATCACTATTATTGGAAAAAGTAACTACGCACATCACATTACCTCTATTTAAGCCTGGGTGTGGTTACTTTTACTGGGAAAAGTGATTGTTCTAGAGAAGGGTGTCTTCCAAAAGGTTCTGCGTGTTCACTTTCATCAGCAAAGTGATTGTTCCAGAGAAGGGTGTCGTTCCTTGCTCCTCTGCGTGATCACTTTCATCAGCAAAAGTGATTGTTCAGATTGGAACCCTGTAATTGAAGCTCTACGTGATCACTTCTCTGCAAAATAGTGACTCCTTTTGTTATTCAAAGCTCCTTAGAAACTTAATTGCCTCATGCATTCAATTTCAATCATCTCATTTATGCATCCACAACATGAGCCTTCATTGAATTAACACATTATTCCTAAAACACATATAAAACAGAATCTAAAATCAGAAAATTGCAGAAATTGAAATAAAGAATTAACAAAAGTTTGAGTAAAATGCAAATAGAGTAAAAATGGTTCAGAAATGTGAGTTGCCTCTCACAAAGCGCTCTTTTAACGTCACTAGCTTGACGTTAAATGTTCCTAACTGCTGAGAAACCAAGTTAATGCAAAAGGTGTTCCTATTGAATTCTCCTCCATTGTAAATCTTTGACATGATTTCCCAAACACTAATTGATATGGTGACATACCAATTGGTGTTTTGAATGCAGTTTTGTATGCCCATAATGTATCATCAAGCTTCCTTGACCAATCTTTTCTTGAGTTACTGACTACTTTCTCTAAGATCTTCTTGATTTCTCTGTTTGAAATTTCTACTTGTCCACTTGTTTGAGGATGATAAGGAGTTGTTACTCTGTGTTTTACTCCATACTTATCCAGAACATTATCAAGGTATTTATTGCAGAAGTGTGATCCTCCATCACTAATCAGAATTCTTGGCACTCCAAATCTTGAAAAAATGTTTTTCTTTATGAAGGAAATCACCACTTTGGCTTCATTTGTTCTGGTTGGTATAGCTTCCACCCATTTAGACACATAATCCACTGACATAAGTATGTATTCATGAGAAAAAGAAGTTGGAAAGGGTCCCATAAAGTCTATTCCCCATACATCAAATAGTTCCACCTCCAAGATATTGTTCAAAGGCATCTCATGTCTTCTGGAAATGTTACCAACTCTTTGGCATTTATCACAGTTTTCTACATAAATTTTTGCATCTCTGAACAATGTAGGCCAGAAAAATCTAGCTTGTAATACTTTGGCAGCTGTTCTTGATCCACCATGATGGCCTTCATAATCTGAATTGTGGCAATGTCATAGGATATCAGCTTGATCTTTCTGTGGAATACATCTTCTCAAAATGCCATCTACTCCAATTTTGAATAGGTGGGAATCTTCCCAAATATAGAACTTGCTGTCATGAAGAAATTTCTTTCTTTGCTGCCAATTCATTCTCTTTGGAATGTGTTGAGTGGCCTTAAAATTCGCTATATTAGCAAACCAAGGTAATTCATCCACAGTTAGCAGCTTTTCATTAGGAAATTCTTCATTAATATCCAAGTAATCTGATGGCAATGTGTCTAACGGAATTATGGATAGATGGTCTGCAACACCATTCTCGTTTCCTTTCTTATCTCGAATTTCTAACTCAAATTCTTGAAGTAGTAGAATCCATCTCAACAGTCTTGGTTTAGCATCCTGCTTAGAAAACAAATATTTCAGAGCAGCATGGTCAGTATATACCACAACCTTGGACTCTACTAAATAAGACCTGAACTTATCAAAAGCAAATACTATAGCAAGCAACTCTTTTTTAGTGGTTGTGTAATTAATCTGTGCAGAGTTTAGGACTCTACTAGCATAGTAAATCACATGTAGTCTTTTATCTTTTCTTTGTCCTAATACAGCACCCACTGCATTGTCACTTGCATCACACATTAGCTCAAATGGTACAGTCCAGTCAGGTTTAACAAGAATTGGAGCAGAAATCAGTTTTTCTTTTAAAACAATAAAAACATGCATACAAGATTCATCAAATACAAATGTTGCATCCTTTACAAGCAAGTCACTAAGAGGTTTGGCAATTTTAGAAAAATCTTTAATGAACCTCCTATAAAACCCAGCATGGCCTAAGAAACTTCTAATTCCTTTCACATTCACAGGTGGAGGTAATTTACTAATCACTTCTATTTTAGCTTGATCAACCTCCATCCCTCTAATTGAAATCTTATGGCCAAGCACTATTCCTTCTTGCACCATAAAGTGACATTTCTCCCAATTCAACACCAAGTTGGTGTCTTGACATCTCTACAAAACAATGGACAAATTAGATACAATCACAAATGAATTCCTAAAAATAGAAAAATCGTCTATGAATACCTCAATTATTTTCTCAACTAAGTCAGAAAAAATAGCTAACATGCACCTTTGAAATGTAGCTGAAGCATTACACAGCCCAAAAAGCATTCTTCTATATGCAAATATTCCAAATGGACAAGTAAAAGTAGTTTTTTCTTGATCAATTGGATCTGCAGCAATTTGGTTATAGCCAGAATATCCATCTAAAAAGTAGTAAAATGCATGTCCAGGTAACTTTTCTAGCATTTGATCTGCAAAAGGTAGAGGAAAATGATCTTTTCTGGTTGCATCATTCAGCTTTCTATAATCTATACACATCCTCCATCCTGTGACAGTCCTTGTGGGTATCAACTCATTCTTTTCATTTGGTACTACAGTCATTTCACCCTTTTTAGGTACCACTTGCACAGGACTTACCCAATTGCTGTCTGAAATAGGATATATGATCCCTGCATCTAATAGTTTAATGACTTCCTTCCTTACCACTTCCTTCATGGCAGGGTTTAATCTTCTTTGAGGTTGCACAATTGCTTTAAAATTTTCTTCAAATAAAATTTGGTGCTTACAAAAGGATGGATTTATACCTTTTAAATATGAGATGTTCCACCCTATTGCTGATTTATGGGTTCTTAAAATTCTCAGCAACTTCTCCTCTTCTTCCCTGAGTTCATTGCTTATGATAACTGGATTTTCATGTTTATGATCCAAGAATGCATATCTCAAGTGAGATAGAAGTTGCTTTAATTCCAACTTCTGACTTTCTCTTCTTCTCCTTCATTTTTCAACTACTCTTTGATCAATTTTTCTGCAGGTATTAAAATAGGTAGAGCTTCCAATTGCTGCTCCATTTCAAATACATTTTCATCTTCAAAATGCATAGGCTTAGTATTTCCTGCAGCTATGGTTTCTCTCAATGTAGAAATTTCATCAAATCCATTCAAAGAATAAGGAGTGATCATAGAATCTAATGTATCTACTCTCATACATGTGTTATCATCAATTGGATATTTCAAAGCTTCAAATACATTAAATATTACCTTTTCCTCTTGAACTCTAAGCATTAACTCTCCTTTTTGCACATTAATGAGAGCTCATCCAGTTGCAAGGAAAGGTCGGCCCAAGATTAATGGTAAGTTTGCATCTACCTCCATGTCCAATATGACAAAATCTGCAGGAAAAATAAATTTGTCAGCCTTAACCAACAAATCCTCTTCTACTCCATATGGATAAGTATATGATCTATCAGCTAATTGCAATGTAATGTTGGTTGATTTCACTTCTTCTATCCCCAATTTCTTCATAATGGCTAATGGCATCAAATTAATGCTTGCCCCCAAGTCACACAATGCTTTTCCCACAGTACAATTTCCTATTTCACAAGGTATGCTAAAGGATCCTGGGTCTTTTAATTTTTGAGGAAGTTTTCTTCTAAGAATAGCACTGCACTCCTCTGTCAAGGGTACAATCTTATCATGTTCTAACTTCCTTTTCTTGGAGAGTAGTTCCTTCATGAATTTGGCATAAGATGGCATTTGCTCCAAAGCTTCAGCAAATGGGATGTTAATTTGCAGCTTTTTGAACACGTTTAGAGACCTCTCAAATTGCTCCTCTTGCTTAGGATTCTGCACTCTTTGAGGATAAGGCAGTCTCTTATATTTTTCTGGATCAATTGGCTTGTAAGTGTCCTCAAATAATTGCTTCTTTGTCTTTCTTTCAGGACTTTTATGAACTTCTTCATTCTTTTCTGAATGTTCTCTCTTTACTAGCTTGAAGTTCCCTTACTGTAATTGTTCTTTTAAATCTCTTTCCTCTACTGCATTTTCTACTTGTTTTTCTACTGCAGCATTATTCTTCAGTTTCTTTTTAGTTGGTTTTGGACTGGCTACAACAGCTCCACTTCTTGTAACTATAGCTTGACATTGTTCCTTTGGATTCACCACTGTGTTGCTTGGAAATCTTCCTTCCTCTCTGCTTGTTAATTGTTCAACCAGCTGTCCAATTTGAGTTTCTAACTTCTTCATAGAAGCTTCTTGATTCTTGATGCTAGATTGAGTGACTTTCATGAATTGTAACATTGTTTCCTCAATCTCATTCATTCTTTCACTCATTGGTCTAGCTGAATGTTGACTCCTTTGAGGTTGAGTAGAAGAATTTTCTTAAAAGTACTGCTGTTGTTGGTGATTTCCTGCATTTGAAAATAGAAGAGATGTATTAGTGGTTTTCATTGCAGAATTTTGAGGATTCTAATTATAAAATTGTTGATTCCTATTATTAGAATACTGAAATCCAAGAGGAAATTATTGTTGAGGATAAGATTGTTGCTGTCTTTGATAATTCCCCATATAATTGACTTGCTCTTGTGGTTCAGGTGTAGGTACATCACATGCACCATTAGCATGATTCCCTCCACAAAAATCGCATGTCAACTAACTTGTTACCACATTTCCAGTTTGCAAATTATTAATCTGCTGAGTCAAAGCTGCTATTTGATTAGAAAATAATTGGTTCTGCAACTGATTCTGTGCAAGAAAAGTTTCCATCATCTTTGCTTGATATTCATTGCCTCCTCTTGTATTCCTCAAGTTGGAATTCTGATACATGGATGAAGCCATCATCTCAATGATTCTTTGGGCTTCTTCCAAGGATTTCATGCTCAAAGATCCTCCTGCAGCTGCATCAATCATAGTTCTAGTTACTACATTCATTCCATTATAAAATGTTTCCAGCTGCATCCATTCGGGAATACAATGATGTGGACATCTTCTCAGCAACTCTTTATATCTTTCCCATGCTTCATAAAGTAATTCTCTTTCCTGCTTCACAAAAGATGTTATCTCTCCTCTCAGCTTAGCAGCTTTTGAGGGAGGAAAATATTTTGTTAGAAATTTATTCACAAGTTCAGTCTATGTGGTGATACTTCCCTGAGGCTGTGCTTGTAACCAACATTTGGCTTTGTCTCTTAAAGAAAATGGAAATAGCCTCAGTCTTATAGCATCTTCACTTACTCCATTCATCCTTATAGTATCACACAATTGCAGAAAATTAGAAATATGCAAATTAGGATCATCAGAAATTCCACCAGAAAATTGGTCCTGCTGCACTAGGTGAAGTAAGGCTGGTTTTATCTCAAAATGATTGGTTTGAATGGTTGGTCTAACAATTGAAGAATTATAGCCTTGCATATCTAGAATTACATAATCTCCTAGTGTTCTAATTCTATGTTGTTCTACCATTTCAACTTTTGGAGTTGGTTGTCTAAAAGGTGAATGTTTCCTATTTGCAAAAGGAGTGACTTGAAATTCTGGAGAATGTATAACCTCTAGATAACTGCCACCTCCTAAAGATCTCTCTGCTCTAGTCTCTTTTCTTAATCTCCTAAGAGTTCTATCAATGTTAGGATCAAAGACAAGAGTAGATTTATTTTTGTTTTTGCCACACATATACAACTAAACACAGATATAGTATAATGAAAACAGAAAACTGTACATGTAATATAATATTTACAGAAAATTTAAAGAAACAATTGCTCAATCTAGTTATTTTCCTGTTACTAATAATATTGAAACAAATTATTCCCCGGCAACAGCGCCAAAAACTTGTTACTTTTACAACTGCTGTTGCACTGAAAGTAAACTGACTAGAAAGTGTACTAGTGTTGTTGTAGCAAGTTATAAAAAAATCTTAGAATCAAATTGAGTTCCAAGTATCGTCCTCAGGGAATAAAGTTCTCAATTACCACTTCACAAGATTACAATTAGTTAAGCTTTACAAATTTCAGATGGATTTGGTATGAAGTATCAAAAACGAAATTAGAAAGTAAAATAGAGCAGTTAGTACAAAAGTATATAGTAAACAGATGTAGAAAGAGTAGCTAGGAAATTGTTTCACCAAAACTTTAACATTGAATCAATAAAGTTCTGAACTTTCAAGCATTTAGATGGAATGATAAATGAATGGAAAATAACAAATGAACAAATGGAAAATAACAAATGAACAAACAACTAAATTCCTAAGCTAACTGTCTTTTATAGAATTCCTACTCTGCTGGCGTGATCACTTTTGCCAGCAATAGTAATCACGCAGAGGCTAATTCTTGCTTTCCACTTACGCGTGTTCACTTTTGCTGGTGATAATAGCCACGCGCACTTCAAAGTGTTCACTTTTGTTGAAAATAGTAGCCACGCCGAAGCTTCCTTTACTAATGTCATGCGCGTGTTCACTTCTGCTAGAAATAGTGAACACGCAGAGGCTACCTTCTTGCACGTGTTCACTTTTGTGGATAATAGTGAACACGCGCAGCAACTGTTCTTGGAGGACTCTCTGGAACGATCACTTTTGCCAACAAAAGTGATTACGCAGAAGCTCTTTTTCATTTTATGGTTCTAGAGTGATCACTTTCACCAGCGAAAGTGATCACTCAGAGGCTGTTCTTCAATTATCAACTTATTTCCTCCAATTTTTGCTACTTTTCTTCTATTTTTCCTTTGATCATCCAATCCTCATGAACTTAGCTCAGAATTCCCTACAAAAACATACTTGAAATGTCACTTTTTACATAGAAAATCAATGAATTTTAAAATAACTATGTTTAAAAGTGACATGCAACATTTTATTATTTTTTTAAGGGTTTTGTACTATTTCTAGCATGTTTTCTTTATTAATTGCACTAAAAACTATTGTAAAATACTAGTAAAATATGGATTCATCAATTAGACAAGAAGGGAACAAACTCAGAGCAACTTGGCTCAGAACTCAAATCGGATGTACAAAGTTTGGATTTTGTAGATTGAATGGGAGGTTTAGCCTTCCATCCAAGAACTTAACCCATGCGAGAATGAGAGAATTCGAGAGAATGTAAAAATAAGGATTATTATTTTAGTCAAATCTCAAAAACTAATTACCCCCGTACCCCCATAATTCAGAACCTTGCTAGTTTAGTTATAAGTTCTGATTAGGGTAAACTAAATAACCAAAATTTAGGCCTTATTTATAACTATAAGCCTAAATGTAATTATCTAATAACAAAGGGTCTAAATGCAATCTCCCAACAATATTCAGCAACTCTACCTCAACTTCAACAAATCATAAAAAATAAAATAAAACTCCAAATTCAGCAATCCATGTATGCATTTTGAAGCCCTAGATATGTAGAATCCAACGCAACTAAAATCAACCAAAAAATATATCTGTAGACAAAGTTATGGACAAAAGAGTAGTCAAAGGTCAGAATAACCAAAAATACGAAATTAAAGCATTTATTTGTAACAAGTCCAATTTATTCAAATAACTAGAAAATGGTAAAAAATCTAAAAATTAAGCATATGAAAAATGTTATTAATCAAAATAAAACTATAAATGAAAACCTAAAATATGTTATATCAGACAACATTTGGTTGTTCTTCAAGTTACACACCAAATTCCTCCACAATTCTGTAGAAGTTTTAGTCTACCACTATCCACATACACATATTTGATGCCATAAATCATTTTTCATTCAACACCATGTAGCCTTCACCATTATACCTATACATAATATCTCTATACAATTACATACGTTAAGTCATAATAATCTGACTCAAACAGTCCTCCTATAACTGCAAAACACAACAAAAGGTTAAGATGGCATCTCCTTTGATATAGAGTTAATATGCAACAAGCAAGATGTGACAGAATACTAAATAATAGGCCCGTGATGCAAAACAACGTGAGCAGTATGGTACAATATGTCGAATGTAGAAAAATTGCTATATAGTATGTCATTTGGTGGAAAAACAATATGAAAGTAGGGTGTATTGTGCATATTGTAGAAAAATGCCCTCTTAGATGTGAAAAAATATAAATGCAATGAGGTGCAAAAATGTTCCTACAATGCATAATTTGGCATGTATATAGTGAAGAAAAAGGGTTCCTTAAATGTAGAATATGATGTGTAACATGGTGCAAAAATACCCTTATATGCATAAATTATCCAAAATATTATTTTGTTTCAAATTACTAAATATTTGTCTATCCTTTCCTATAAAAATAATAAAAATTATTAAGCTCATACAATAAGTAAATATAGTATTGTATATATTACTCTATCATTCATAAAGTATACAACTATAATTTTTTTGCATCTTATTTTTGTATAAAATAATAAAAAATCTTTGTTTAGTCATTATAACACCCTCAAAGGATTTATTCTCATTTTCATTTTCATAAACCTTTCAATAAGGTTTTTATTTTCACTTTTAGATTTCAAAAATGATTTTTATTTTAGAACTAAATAGCCTTAATTTCCTCAGAGTGTTGAGGAATACCTAGGATTAGGGATCAAAACTTATCATGTCCAATTTATTTCAAAATCTATATTTTCTCCATTTAAAAACAAACAAATAAAATATCAAACTTAGGAATGAAATAAACTTTAATTTTTGTACAATTTAGGGTAATCATTTTTATGGATTTTGTGGGGTGTTATACTAATACTTTCCCCACACGTAATTAGACTTGTGAATTTGAATCTGGTTAGCAAATCATTCTTTTCCTACTTTTTTAGGATTTTATAAAAAAAATCTTGCTGACAACTCTTTAATCTCATTTTTACTTCTTTCCCATTTTTAATTTTTCATTTTCCATATATATTTTCCCCCATTGTTGCCCCAGTGGTAACATAATGCCTTGATGTTAATTAGTAGAATAAGGCAAATGAACCTTTTAGAGAAGCCTATGCTTTTGTTCATCATTTAATATTTATAGTTATTTTCCAATTGAAGCAGCCAGTTCGACCAATTAGAACTAGAAACTGGTCAAGTAACTAATGTGGTCAACTCTAAAACTCAATGGAACAAAAAATGATTAAATCCTCATTTTTGTCCCTAAGGTAGTAAGTGTTGAGCAATTTAGTCCTATTTTAAATGTCATATTAGTCCTTCACTTTCATCTTTGTCAGATATTTTAGTGTCTAGACACATAAACCATCAATAGATAGTCATAGAATATTGACATTTTGTGTTAAGTGACATGTATAAGTTGACTTGATCTTAAATGATGTTGTTTCAACTTATATTGGAGGTTTTCCTCTTTTCTTTCCCTAAAAACCCTAAATTTCCCTAACACTTGACTTTCAAAACCTTGGATTGTAACATGCTCATTTTTATATTTATTATTATAGCATTGAATGTTGATTGTATTTGTGAAGTAATTTGAATTTTAGAGAGTTTAAATGATGTAAGTTACAGGATATCTCGCTGTAGCAAGATATCTCTCGCTTTGGCGAAAAAAAGTGTCCAGAAATCAAGCTCTCTAATAAATGCGGATTTTACTAGGTTTTTATGTAGTTTTCTAGGTTATTTTTTATAGAAAATGTAATTTAGAAAGTGAAAACTACACAAAAATATATAAATGTTCAATAAAGTAAATTGTTGTCTTTAATAATTCAAATTATGTGAATTTAATAGAAGTTTGATGTAATTTTGTTAGTTTTGCAGGAAACTATGAGCTGAGATCATAAGGTTGGAGGATCAAGAGAGAATGTTGAAGAAAGTAGCAATTTTGGAGACAAAGAACAAGGATTAATAAAGGTAGTTGTTAGGCATGATCACTATTTTTAAGAAAAGTGATCATTCCAGAGTCTAAGTTTAGGGACTGACTTGTGGGTTACCACTTTTTCCAATAATAGTAACCACGCTCATGAAGAAAAGATCCTACGTTATCATTATTTCTGATAATAGTGATTGTTCCAGAGATGGGGGTGAGAAGAACAACTTGTGCATGATCACTATTTTTTTATAAAAGCCAACACGCGCAAGTCTGATTCAAAGCAATAGGCCACATGTGATCATTATTTCTAAGTAAAGTGATCACGTGCATGATCCAAAGGCAAAACTAGCTGTGCGTTATCATTATTTCAAAAATAGTGATTGTTCCAGAGAGCTTTTCAGCAGAACTAGCTGCGCGTTATCACTATTTTAAAAAATAGTGATTGTTCCAGAGAGTACTTCAACAGAACAGGATGTGCGTGACTTCTATTTTGTATAAAAGTGAACACACGCATGTTACTAAAAGCAATCTACCTTTGCATTGCTACTATTATAAACAAAATTGATTGTTTCAATCATGAAGGTTACCAGAAAGGCTTCGCGTGGTTACTTTATTGAAAACTAGTGATCACGTTAGAAAGGTAAGAAATTCTATAAATAAGATATTAGCTCAGAACTTGAGATCTTTTCTCATTTTTCATTTCCACACCTTAGGAGAGTTAGAGAGGGAGATTAGGGGCGACTTCCAAGCTCTAGACCTTAAGGAATCAGGTTGGGGATTGGATTTATGAAGAAATTTTGTAGCTCCTCTTCTTCTACTCTTTCTTTCTCTTTTTCTTTTAGAAACATGTTCTGATTTCTTTTTTTATGGATTGATGGATCCAATTTTGATATTGTAAATTGATTGTGGATCTAGATTTTAAGATCTTGATTGTATTGAATGTTTAATTCTTTCCTTAATGCAATTCTTGAATTAGCTATTCAATTGAATTGAACCTAGAGGATTTCCATCAATGGAAGTTGAGTTAATTTCTCATATATGAATTAAATGTCAAGGTTATGGATATCTTAGGGATAAGAATTTGTGATCTTGTGATCTCTTAATTTCTAATGCCTAATGCAATGTTTGACTGAATTACACCTAAGGAATTAAGGTAGTTTAGTTAGATATTAGGATCAATGAGGCAAGGGATTGTCCTTTGATTAAATAAGTGAAATTGATCATCAATCAATTAAGGAACTTAGAGTTCAGATCTACTTCCGTTTTGCAATTGATAAATAGGTGAAATCAGTCCTAACTTCATTCACATGTAATTTCATTATAAAAATTCGTAGCTCTATTTTGTTGTGATTTTCTTATTTCTACACTTTATTGCTTTTGTTTGCAAATGCTCAAAACACTCCAAAATTCGTTTAGCTCAACTAGTTATTAATTTGTGAAGTGGTAATTGATGGAATTAATCTCTGAAGACGATATTTAGGACTCAAATGAATTTTAAATTTTATTACTTGCTACAACTACCTAGTATACTTGCTAGTTAGTTAGTGTTCTCTTAGCTTTGTGACACTTTCTGACGCTCTCTCGTTGCAACAAGGATGCTCTCATCGTAGCGAGGAGCTCTCGCTGTAGCTAGAATGACAGAAAGCAAAGGGAAATTTTGTTTGATTTTTTTGCTAAATCGAGATAAGGGCTCGCTGTAGCAAGAATGTCGCGAATCAAGGGGTATTTAAGGGTTTTCAAGTTAGAAAATTTGGATTACAATCCAAGTTTGGAGCTCTCCCCTGTTCTCTCGACCTCTAACCCTCTCTTCTTAGAAAATCTTCCTAAAATCTCAACTTTCCTTCGAATCCAAGCTTGGGAACTGCATCAATCAACTCCAAATAAGTTCTTGGGGTTTTTTTCTTTCTTTTTGATTGTTTTCTATGTCTTCCCCTTCTTAAAATGTTCTCTTTTGTGATATGTAGGAAGATCTTGGTTCTTTCACCAAAACCCTTCACAAACCCTCTTTCAAAACTTCTTTTCAAGGTAATGAGGGCTCTATTTTGTGATTTTAAGCATAATAAATATTTTTTAACTATGAGAGTACTTTATGTATGTGTTCTTATATGATTCTTATGATTGATTGACATTGGATTATTGTGAAAAGTATGTTTGGTTGATTTTGGGTTTGAGTAGTATATTTGTTTGGAACTTAGCTCGAAAGTGCTTTACTAAGCACGATCTTTTACTTGAGTGACAAGTTTAGTACGAAGGGGAGTATGGGATGTGTAAAAAGCAGAATGGATCTAGTGTAAATAGTTACAGAGATACACTGAGAGTATAGAGTCTATACGGTGGTGAGCGACATTCGTGCATGTGTACACATTCTTTTTGAGAGCGAATGCGCCACATGGCCTCACACTCGTTTCCTGACTAGACTCCTGACTATACCTTGTTAAGGGCCCGTTATTATATAAATTGTATCCGTATGCATTGGCTAACCGGTGACTATTTACCTAGTTGTGTTAGACCTCAAGAACTGCTGGAGGCATCATATAATTATGATCACAATGCACTAGAGTGTGTATTCGCAAGGGAGGAATATAATGATTTATGATGGAACATATGTATATGTGATATATATATTGCTTTGAGATTTATGTTATTATGATTCCTTGTCTTCCATAACTATGATTGTGCTGTGATGTTGGTCTTTAAAATAGTGTTATGTTTAAATGATAAAATAGAAGCTCATTCTTACTAATATTTTCAGGAAACCAAGATGATGGAGCATCAGGAAAGAATTAGACTAATAGATAGTTCTATACATAATAGACTTAATTATGTGTTTAATGAGTATCAGAGGACATGTTATTTTAAGTTTTCTGTCCTTGTTAAAGATGTACCTAAGACTTTTATCATGATAGAAATGGATTTCTTTTATAGTATTCCTTTTGATTTTCCTATAGGTAGAATACACCATACCCTATGTATCTATATCTATATAGGTATTGTTAGAACTCCAACAGCCTTCACATATCTATTTACATATCACGACCATAACCATCTCAGAAGACCATCCAGATGGACTTTTGAGTGAGTTATTGGTACAGAGGTCATGACTGATTGAGGTGATGTTGATTCTGAAGACCTAGCAGAGATTGAGACCTAGCATGGGAATGAATAATATCGAGTTCTTAGTATTCTAATGTATGTTGGGGCTACTCTAGGGCTTAAATTGTTTTTGTGATATAATTATTTTGATAGTGTAAATATTATTTTGAGTCCCACCTGTTTTGACAAACAGTTTGTAAATTATTATATGAAATATATATAAATGCAAGCCTTGTACCAATGTTTGTAAGAATTTATTTTAGGTAATTATGACTTATGTTTACTGTTATTTACCTAATATTTCTCGGGTTGTGATAGTCATATTTTAGTACATCTTTCTCTCCATATTTTTGGTTTAATTGTGCTTCATTAGTGCATTATTTTGATGTGTTAGTTTAGATTTGTGTTAGTAAGTAATTTAGGATTTAAATATAAATCTTTCTTAATTTCTGCCATAATTTCTTATTTTGACACAGTTTCTTGCAAAGACCATATCTGGAACTACACTACTCGGAATTGGACAAAATTGGTGTCCCTGGAAAGATAAGACAGAGATCTACAACTTCTTTGTTGGGAGAACAGCCCAGTTCGAGCATATTCAAGTCCAAAATTGCGTCACAATGTTGCGGCCCTGCACTAAAATTTTCAGAATTTGATTGTATTGTTGATTTTACTTAGTTAGGGAGTTGGGTCTTAATTAAGCCCAATTATTATGTCTTTTACTTAGTTAAGTATTTAGGAAACTCATTAGGGAGTTGGGCCTTAATTAAGCTCAATTATTTTATCTTTAAATAGAGGTTATGACTCTATGTACGAATCCTTGTTTTTCTTTTCCCACAATTTTTTTAGAATTACAAGTCTTTATTTTAAATTCTTTCCTTTATTTTCGTCTCTCTACCTTCCATCTTTTCATATTTTCTAGTTTTGGCTGAAGCAAACATGATCATGAAGTAAGGCTAATCCATCAATCGGTTCAAGGTTTCAAGAACAACATTGTGTTTGAGTTTCGGGTTAGGTTCTATCGAATTTGCGCTTTTCCTCCTCTTTTCTGATTAGGATAATTACGTTTTTCATGATATTGATTTTTCGTTTGCATTCTAAAAAGAGAATGAGAATTTCAGATTTGAAATAAATGAATTCACCTAATTCAATAAATCAATTGTTCTGAATTTTGTTAGAGCATTGGATTTGCGATTGCAGTTCTTGTTTTGATGAAATTCATAATCTAGATTTAGATTTTGGGTTATTAATGTCGTATTGAATTAGTGTTGATTGGAAATTCGTTGGAATTATATTCATGTAACAATGAGAATTGCGTTGTAGTAATTGAGATCTTGATTTGGTTGAATTTCATATTTTGTTTCGCTATAATTATTCCTTGTTCTTTTCTTTTCTATTGTTTACAATTTAATTCAAAACAATCCTTCTCTAAGCTAATCTGAAATCACATGATGGAACCAGAAACAGAATTTATCTTATGTCCTTGTGAGATGACCTAGGTTTACTCCTTGTATTGCAAAATTTTTAAGAAAATCTAGTTTGTTTGATACCATTGCCACGTGGTTATCAAAATGGCGCCGTTGCCGGGGACATAAGTCAATTTGTTTTTATTTCATCATGTGTACTAATTGATTCAGTGTTTTTGTGTTTGTGCTACATTTCATCTATGTTTTTATTTCATAGTGCATTTTGTTCGTCTATTCCGTTCTACGTATTGTGTTTATGTTTCTGTGTTCGTTTGCAGATTTAGTTTTGCATTTCAATTCGTATGTGTGTGTTTATCAATTCGTGTTTTAATGTTTATTCATGATCCTTTGATTGTTTATTCCATTATTTCATTGCAATTGAGTGTGTGATTGTGATTGGTTCAATTGTTGTGGCTGCATGCGAAAAACATAGTTGCTGCATATTTTGATATCATATTTTACTGTTCATGCACTATTCATACACTATTCATCAGATTTTGAAAAATTCCAAAAAAATACCTAGAGATTGAATTTTGATCTGAATTTTTGTGTCCACATTTCTTTTAGTGTCTATTAGTGTTTAGAGTTGGTAGATTGCAAAAATCATTAATAGAAAAAGAGATACATTGTGGTGGCCAAGAGAATTTTTGTGAAACTTAAAAGTGCCATAACTTTTGCTAGGAATGTCAGAAATTAACCCACCACACATGACTTTGGGGTAGAAAAAAATTTCCTATCTACTTCAACTTATTTTGCTGGTTGAGGCTGCCCCAATTTTCAAAAATCGCATGTTTTCTAAATTTTTTTTATTTTTTAGCATTTATTGACCTATTTTTCTTGATTTTAGGCTTCTAGTTTCCATAGTAAATCAATTCAAAAAAATCTGAAATTTTTTGTGGTGTTTTTCTATACCAAAAAGAGATTTATCATGGTCCCACTTCATTCATATCTTTCATTTTGATGGTATTTGCTTTGTAAACCTACTTTGTGCATTCATTGAGTGCTTGTTGTTCTTGTTGGTTCTAACCTTACATGACCAGGGCCAACCCTAGTGTAGTGAATCAACCTGATCCTGAGATAGAAAGAACACTTCGTAGGATAAGAGCTAGCAAAAATAGTGGTAGTGTATTTGGTGCTGCTTCTGAAACTGTTAATCCTACTGTTAGTGAATCTGAACTTGAAATTGAGAATATGACTGATAACCCTGAGCTAACTTTGAAGAAATTGGCCACACCTAACGTTGTGTATCAGTCATGGTGTGTCCAATATCCTAAAGACGAAACAATTTCCTATGAGCTTAAATTTGGACTTATCCATTTGTTGCCAAAGTTTCATGGACTTGCAGGTGAAGATCCTCATAAGCATTTAAAAGAGTTTCATGTGGTGTGTTCCACCATGAGACCTCAGGGAGTGCCTGAAGACCATGTCAAGATGAAGGCGTTTCCTTTCTCTTTGGATGGTGTTGCAAAAGACTGGCTTTACTTCCTACCTTCAACAATCACTACATGGAATCAAATGAAGAGGTTATTTTTGGAAAAATTCTTCCCTGCCTCCAGAACTGCAGCAATAAGGAAAGAGATTTGTGGTATAAGGCAGCTGAATGGGGAGACTTTGTATGACTACTGGGAGATATTCAACAAGCTGTGTGCTACCTGTCCCCACCATCAAATAAGTGAGCAATTACTAATTCAATATTTTTATGAGGGACTAACTTTGATGGACAGGAGTATGATAGATACGGCAAGTGGAGGAGCATTGATGGATAAGAGACCACACGCTGCAAGGCAACTTATTACAAACATGACAGCCAACACTCAACAATTCGGATTCAGAGGAGCTGCTAAGGGAGTGAATGAGATAGCACTTGGTCCTAGTACTAGTGCTATTTATGGTGTGGAAAATCAGAGGCTGGAAAACAAAATCAACGAGTTGACCACCATGGTGAGGCATTTGGCAATTGGTCAACAACAAGTAAGTGCAGTAAGTGAGCAACCAACAAGAGTTTGTGGCATATGTACTTCCACTGAGCACCCTACGGATTCATGCCCTACATTGCAAGAGACAGATGCGAATGTTTCTGAAATCTACACAAACCAACAGCAGCAATATAGAGCTCCAAATCAGCAGCATCAGAATTATAACCCATACTCCCAGACATATAATCCAGGTTGGAGAGATCATCCAAACCTGAAATGGGGGGGGAACAGCAGCAGCAGCAGCAGCAACAACAACAACAACAAAGCCAACAACCTTCATTTCAACCTGCTGTAGGCAAATATCAGCCTCCATTCAGGCAACAGCCACCTCCACCACCCCCTCCTGCACAAAGAAGTGAGCCGTCATTTCAGGAGATGATGCAACAGATGGCTACAAACAACCTGCAGTTTCAACAGAACATGCAAGCAACTGTCCAGGATTTGAAGATTCAGGTTGGACAACTAGGAACTCAATTGAGTCAGATTCAGTCTCAAGGTTCCAGTAATCTACCTTCTCAAACAGTCATGAATCCAAAGGGAAATATGAGTGTTATTACACTGCGAAGTAGAAAAGAGTTACCAGCAGTTGTAGCTGCAGCACTAGATTCTAAAAATAATAGTGATGCAGCTACTGAGAAACATGTTCCACTGCCCTTCCCGAACAGACCAGTAGCATCAAGAAACAAACCAGAGTCGGATAATGAGTTACTGGACATGTTCAGCAAAATAAAACTAAATATTCCTCTCCTTGATGCCATCCGACAAGTTCCAAAATATGCAAAGTTTCTAAAGGAATTGTGTACTAACAAGAGGAAGCTGAAGGGTAATGAGCGAGTGAGTATGGGGAGAAATGGTTCTGCACTTCTCCAGAATAAGAATGTGTTGGCGATCATTCCACCTGAGTTACCACAGAAGTGCAAAGATCCAACAACTTTCACCATTCCTTGTACTATTGGAGAGAAAGTTTTACAAATGCTATGCTGGATTTTGGTGCTTTAATTAATGTTATGCCTGCATCTATTTTTAGATCATTGCAGATTAGAGATTTGATTCCTACAGGAATTGTAGTCCAGCTAGCCAACAAAAGCACCGTGCAGCCACTTGGTGTCGTGGAAGATGTTCTTGTCAAGGTTGAGGACCTTCTTTTTCCTGCTGATTTTTACATTCTAGAGATGGAGGATGACCTACCCAGCAATGCTACATTAATCCTTGGGAGACCATTTTTGAGGACCGCGCGAACAAAGATAGACGTGCATGCAAGGACCCTTTCTATGGAGTTTGGTGACAATTTGGTGCATTTCAACATTTTTAAAGCAATGAGACACCCAGCAGAGAACCATTCTATTTTCAGTTTAGATGTTATTGATTTAACTGTTGATGATTGCAAAAATTTAGATGATTTATTTGCTGATTTTGCAGATTTCACTAACCCATCTTGTACTTGTGATGATTCATCTATGTGTGCTATTTCTAGTGTTGATGTTACAGGTGCAGCAGATATAGTTACACTAGTAGATGTTTCAACACTAGCAGTTGACTTATCTCCACCTCCATCAGTAGAGCTTAAGCTTTTGCCTGCACATTTGAAGTATGCTTACTTAGAGGACAACCAGCGACTTCCTGTCATTATTGCTCATGATCTCAACTTTGATCAAGAGGAGAGATTATTGCAGGTTTTGAGAGAGCATAAGAAAGCCATTGGTTGGACTCTTACTGACCTTCCTAGAATTAGTCCTGCTATTTGTATGCGCCAAATTTTATTGGAGGATGAGTTTCGACCTGTGAGACAGCCACAGAGACGACTCAATCCTACTATTCTAAATGTTATGAAGAAGGAGGTCACAAAGCTACTGGCAGCAGGTATTATTTATCCCATTTCTGACAGTAAGTGGGTTAGTCCTGTGCAGGTGGTCCCAAAGAAGACTGGGATGACTGTGGTGAAGAATCAGAATGATGAGTTGGTTCCAACCAAAGTTCAAAACAGTTGGCAAGTTTGTGTAGATTACAGAAGACTTAACCAGGCTACTTGCAAGGATCATTTCCCTCTTCCATTTATCGATCAGGTTTTGGAAAGGCTGGCAGGTAAATCCCATTACTGCTTTTTAGATGGATTTTCTGGATACATGCAAGTTCATATTGCAACAGAGGACCAACACAAGACCACATTCACCTGCCCATTTGGCACATTTGCTTACACCAGGATGCTATTTGGTTTGTACAACGCTCCGGGCACCTTTCAGAGGTGTATGGTGAGTATATTTTCTGACCTTTTGGAGAGTTGCATGGAGGTGTTTATGGATATTTTACTATATATGGTTCTTCATTTGATGCGTGCCTAGAGAATTTATCTAAGGTGTTACATAGGTGCATCCAAACTAACCTTGTGTTAAATTTTGAGAAGTGTCATTTTTTGGTCACAGAAGGTATAGTCTTGGGTCACTTAGTCTCCAGTCAGGGTATTCAGGTTGATAAGGCTAAAATTGATATCATTGCTTCTCTACCTTACCCCACTTCTGTGCGAGAAGTGCGTTCCTTCCTTGGACATGCAAGTTTTTACAGGAGATTTATACAGGACTTCAGCAAGATTGCACTGCCATTGTCCAAGCTTCTGCAGAAAGAGGTAGAGTTTGTTTTCAATAAGCCTTGTCAGCTAGCTTTTCAGGAGCTGAAGCGGCGGCTTACCACTACACCTATTGTTCAGCAACCTGATAGGGAGCTTCCTTTCGAGCTCATGTGCGACGCATCTAACTATGCACTGGGAGCTATTCTAGCTCAGCGGGTTGGGAGGCTTTCTCATGTAATAGCTTATGCTTCTCGCACATTGGATGCAGCTCAAGTTAATTACACCACTACTGAAAAGGAGCTTCTAGCTATTGTATTTGCTTTAGATAAATTTCGTTCATATTTGCTAGGCTCTAGGATTATTGTATATTCTGATCATGCAACTTTGAAATTCCTGTTAAAGAAGCCCGATGCTAAACCTAGATTGATCAAATGGATACTTCTCCTTTAGAGATAGGAGTGGTGCAAAGAATTTGGTAGTAGATCACTTGAGTAGGATTGAAGGGGGGAATGTTAATCCCTTTCCGATTAAAGATGCTTTTCCTGAGGAGCAGTTGATGCAGTTACATGATATTACTCCTTGGTTTGCTGATATTATGAATTACCTGGTTGTAGGTGTCTTTCCTACAGATGTGTCTAAAGCACAGATAGCCAAACTAAAAAGTGAGGCTAAATATTATGTTTGGGATGACCCTTATCTTTGGAGATTTTGCAGCGACCAAGTGATTTGAAGGTGCATTCTAGATCAAAAGATCCATTCTATGCTTCAATTTTGTCATGGTTCACCTGTTGGAGGACATTATGGATCATATAGGACAGCTAGGAAGGTGTTGGAGAGTGGGTTTTACTGGCCTACCATTTTCAGATATGCACATCAATTCTCCAGCACCTGTGAGTAGTGTGAGAGAGCAGGGATGGCCATTACACAGAGACATGAGATGCCCCAGCAGCCGATCATTTTCTGTGAGATTTTTTATGTTTGGGGTATTGATTTTATGGGTCCATTTCCTGTATCTTTTGGTTACACATTTATTTTACTAGCTGTAGATTATGTTTCCAAATGGGTGGAGGCTAAGGCCACCAAAACTAATGATTCTAAAGTTGTTGTGGATTTTGTTAGATCTAACATTTTTTGCATGTTTGGTGTGCCTAAAGCCATTATCAGTGATAAGGGAGCCATTTCTGCAATAGAAGCATGCAGGCTTTGCTTCATAAGTATGGGGTTGTGCATCGAGTGTCTACAGCTTATCATCCCCAAACTAATGGGCAGGCCGAGGTTTTTAACAGGGAAATCAAGCAGATTTTGCAGAAGATAGTACACCCCAATAGAAAAGATTGGAGCAAATTTTTGGAGGATGCTCTTTGGGCTTATAGGACAACTTACCGGACACCGATTGGGATGTCTGCTTACAGAATTGTGTTTGGTAAAGCATGTCATCTGCCTGTTGAGATTGAGCATAGAGCATATTGGGCGGTAAGACATTGTAACTTGGAGTTTGAACAAGCAGGTATGGAAAGGAAGCTTCAATTACAACAGCTTGAGGAGCTTCGTTTGGAAGCCTATGAGAACTCAAAAATATACAAGGAAAAAGTCAAACGCTTTCATGATAGACATATTTTGAGAAAGGAGTTCAAAGTGGGCCAACAAGTGCTTTTGTTCAATTCCCGCCTAAAACTTATAGTCAGTAAACTTAGATCTAGATGGGATGGTCCTTTTGTTATTACTAATGTGTTTTCCCATGGTGCAGTTGAGATTAAGAATGAAGTCACCGGTAGCATTTTCAAGGTCAATGGACATCAACTCAAGGAATTTCATCAAAGTCCAAAGTTGAAGGAGGAAATTGTAGAAAGCATGTCCTTGGAAGCACCAACTCTTGAACCTTGAGGGAGTTCTTTCCCCATTCTGTATTCTTTGAAATTGTCTTTGTTGTTTGGCTGCATTGAGGACAATGTAACTTTTAAGTGTGGGGGGGTTGCATGAAAACTTGTGTTGTTGTTTTCGTTTTCTGCAGTTTTCATTTGCTGTTTTCATTTTCTGGAGTTTTCGTTTGCTGTTTTCGTTTTCTGCAGTTTTCGTTTTCTGGTTTTCCTTTTCTGCAGTTTTTGTTTTCTTTTTTTGTTTTCTGCAGTTTTTTGTTTTCCATTTTTTTCGTTTTCTGCTGTTTTTCAAATTCTGCAGTTTGTACTTCTATTTTTCTGGTTTGATGATGTTTTGTTGGAGTTTTCATCCTTTCTTTTTAATTTCTAGATGTAGGAATTGTGAAAGTTGTTACACCATTTTTAGTTGATAGGTTGCAATACTTGATATGAGTCATTTTTACATTTTTAGTTGAGCAAGTTGCTTGAAAATTTTGAGTTTGATTCATTAATGATAGAATATAAACCTTGTGAGAATTTTGAGCATATTTTACTTCTTTCTTGTGTGATTTCACTCATGTTGCTAGATTACCTTTGGTTTTGCCTTGTATCTTTCTGAAGCTTCTTGTCACATGCATTATTGATATGATTTAGGCCTTTCTTCAAATTGTAGCTACTTTGCCAAATTGACTTACCTCACATTGATTCCTCTTATTTACACCCTTTGAGCCTTTATAACCCTTCCTTGATTTTAGCTCATTATATGCCATATAGTGAAAAACCATGATGTTCTATAACCTTAGGGATTATAGGAGCTTTGTAATTATTTTGGGAATGAGTCTTTAATAAGTGTGGGGGTGCCTCTAGGAAATACTTCTATATTGTGGATATTGAGTTGTTTGGTATTAAAAAAAAAAAAAAAGAAGAAGAAGAAGAAAGAAAGAAAGAAAGAAAAGCAAGCAAAAGAAAAAAAAAGTATATATATATAAAAAATATATATATGTGGAAAACCATTGGGGTTAGGAGATTTTTCTAGGAGTAATCTTTTTGCTTATTTAAACTTATTCCCCATTGCCCCTCTTTTCTCTTTGGTTGTTTAAGCCTAAATGTCTTTTCCATCTAACCTTTACCTTGCCACATTACAAGCTAAATAAAAGTCCTTTTGATCTTTAATAGCATGTGTTTCAAGTTGTGGAAATTAGAAGCTTGTCAAAGCTTGATTGTGCTAGTTTTCATGTTGTGTTGAGCGTAAATACTAGCTGAAAATATTTGAGAGTTGAGAGCTATACACTATCTGTGAGGTTCTATCATTTTTGAATCTGTCTTTATTTTAACTTGCCTTCTTGCTTACTTTTAATGTCATTTGTGTCTCATTGATTGTTTGTTGCCTTGATTCTAGAAATGTTTGTTCTCTTTCTTTATTCTTTGCATTGGAAATTCATTAGAAAGTTTTGATCCAGAGTGCAAAGGATTAAGTGTGGGGGTATTTGATAGTCATATTTTAGTACATCTTTCTCTCCATGTTTTTGGTTTAATTGTGCTTCATTAGTACATTATTTTGATGTGTTAGTTTAGATTTGTGTTAGTAAGTAATTTAGGATTTAAATATAAATTTTTCTTAATTCCCGCCATAATTTCTTATTTTAACACAGTTTCTTGCAAAGAACATATCTGGAGCTACACTACTCGGAATTGGACAAAATTGGTGTCCCTGAAAAGATAAGACAGATATCTACAACTTCTCTGTTGTGAGAAAAGCCCAGTTCGAGTATCTTCAAGTCCAAAATTGCATCACAATGTTGCGGCCCTGCACTAAAATTTTCAGAATTTGATTGTATTGTTGATTTTACTTAGTTAGGGAGTTGGGTCTTAATTAAGCCTAATTATTATGTCTTTTACTTAGTTAGGTGTTTAGGAAACTCATTAGGGAGTTGGGCCTTAATTAAACCCAATTATTTTATCTTTAAATAGAAGTTATGACTCTATGTACGAATCCTTGTTTTTCTTTTCCCGCAATATTTTTAGAATTACAAGTCTTTATTTTAAATTCTTTCCTTTATTTTCGTCTCTCTACCTTCCATCTTTTCATATTTTCTGGTTTTGGCCGAAGCAAACATGATCATGAAGCAAGGCTAATCCATCAATCGGTTCAAGGTTTCAAGAACAACATTGCGTTTGAGTTTCAGGTTAGGTTCTATCGAATTCGCGCTTTTCCTCCTCTTTTCTGATTAGGATAATTACGTTTTTCATGATATTGATTTTTTGTTTGCATTCTAAAAAAGAGAATGAGAATTTCAGATTTGAAATAAATGAATTCACCTAATTCAATAAATCAATTGTTCTGAATTTTGTTAGAGCATTGGATTTGCGATTGCAGTTCTTGTTTTGATGAAATTCATAATCTAGATTTAGATTTTGGGTTATTAATGTCGTATTGAATTAGTGTTGATTGGAAATTCGTTGGAATTATATTCGTGTAACATGTTGTAGTGATTGAGATCTTGATTTGGTTGAATTTCATATTTTGTTTCGCTATAATTATTCCTTGTTCTTTTCTTTTCTGTTGTTTACAATTTAATTCAAAACAATCATTCTCTAAGCTAATCTGAAATCGCATGATGGAACCAGAAACATAATTTATCTTATGTCCTTGTGAGATGACCTAGGTTTACTCCTTGTATTGCAAAATTTTTAAGAAAATCTAGTTTGTTTGATACTATTGCAACGTGTTTATCAGGTTGGCAGACCTTGTAAACAACCTCATTCACAAATAGATTTTTTTATCTATCTATACTTACAATATTTGCCATATACAAAAATTTTATACATTATGTTGAGCTTGTATAAATTAAATAAGCAGCTTCTAAAACTTTTTAAAAATTAGGATGTTACATGGATCTTCTTTTTCCTAACCCTGTGGGTTGTGTTTAGGATGCATTGTTTGCATAGGTTAATGGGTATGTCACCTTCACACATGAAGAGACCATAGATTGTGTCAAAGAGAGTTTCAATTATGGTGTTGCAGAATGGGATTATGGCGGCATTGAAGGATAAGGATGAAAGCATGGTTCTAAGGTTTGATTGGTAGATGGTGTTGATAATGTAGAAAATTTGTGGGCAAATTTGAAAAATTGAAAGAGCTTGTGATTATATGGTTGAATGAGAATGAAGAGGAAGAGAAAATCCAAGGTCTTTTGTAGGTGCTCCTCTCGGGAGTTTTTACTAAACACTTCGGCCCTTGAAAATCCCAAAACTCCAACACCTTCACCCTCACCTCTTTCTCCCCTCTATCTGGGCCTACACCTAAACTCATTAGAGGTGATTATCTAAACTCAAGTTTTTTCATTCGGAGTTTCCAACATTAACATGCATGCCTAAGATCCTAATTGGTAACTGATCTAACATATTTTATGTTTACATTTATAGTTTTATTTTATTTCTAAACACTTTCATATGCTTTATTTTCAGAGTTTTTACCAATTCCTAAGTTATTGAATAAATTGGGCTTATTATAAATAAATGTTTTAATTTCATATTTTCAATTATTCTAACCTCTAACTACTCTTTTGACCATAACTTTTTCTACATATATTGTTTTTGCCTGATTCTAGTTGCATTGGATTTTACACATTCAGGGCTTCAAAATGCATATATGGATTACTAGATTTGAGGTTGTTTTTTATTTTCTATGAAATTTTTAAGTTGGGACAGATTTGCTTAATCTTGTATATAGGATTGCATTTGGATCTTTTTTATTAAATATTTGTATTTGGGCTTTTAGATATAATTAAGGTTCAAATTTTAGCCATTTAGTTTACCCTAATCAAAACCTATAAATAAACTAATAAGAAAAAATAGGTGTGAAAATTTGATATTTTGAGTTTTTGAGATTTACCTTTTAATAAGAATCCTTATTTTACCTTCTCTCAATTTTTCACATCGTCCTCTAATTTCGCTTGGGTTAAGTGTTCCGATGGAAGGATAAACCTCTCATCCAATCTGCGAAATTTAAATGGTGTAAATTTGATTTGAGTTTTGAACTAATTGTTTTGAGTTTGTTCTCTTTTTCTCCAATCTCAGATTTGTAAATTGTGATTATGACTAACTTTTCTATGGGCTAAAATTCAAATTAGGATTCAATTGATATTTTGATTTGATAAGTAAATTTGAATTAGGTTAAATGATAATTTGATTTAATTTGTTATCTGGTTCAACTAGGTTATTTGATTGAATTAATAATTAGATTCAGTAATTTTTTAAATTTGGATTAAAATTTTTAGATACCGTGATAATTGGAATTACATGCATTTGAGATTCTATGGATTGATAATTCTTAATCTATTTTTTTCTTCAAGTTAATTGCGTTCATAATTTTAATCTAATTAATTGATTACCTCATCTCGTTTTAAATTTTACTCTATTGATTTTGTTAAATTCTCCTGTTTAAATTTTTATTTGATAAATTTCTTTGATGATACTTGAGAGACGACTTTAATTGCTTGCCTCGTGCTATAGTAATTAAGTTTTTATTATTTTGACTCCGTACGACCATGGATCAATAACTACATTATCTTGGGGGAGAAGCGTGGAAAAGTGCCAATAGAAAATACAAATGGTGGTTTCCACTAATAGTAAGAATGAAGTAGAATGATGGATAATGAAAATTGTAAAGACTAAGAGCTAAAATGCTTAATAGATGCTAATCTTAAGAACTAAAATAAAATAAAAATATATATTATATTAAATACAACGTCATTTTTTGTCACACAATTAATGATACATGTCACTTAATATGAAATATTAGCATTCTATTATTGTCTATGGATAATATGTGTCTAAGGACTAAAATGTTTGACAAAGATAGAAATTACAAACTAATATAATATTTTAAATATTTTAGGGACTAAATTGTTAGCCACTTACTATCCCACAAACCAAAATAGAATTTAGTCAACAATAAAAGATCAAACTAGTAAAAAAGTAACAAAAAATCGGTCAAAACTAAAAAAAGAACCAGGACAGAAAACTAATTTGAACCAGCCAACATACAATTTTTTTTTATTTTGTTAAAAAAATATAAAATAGTTGTAAAACAAATAAATTTACATGATATTGATATATTTTATTATTATCATTATTAACTATTTATTATGATTTTTGATCTCATAAAATATGTAATATGATCATTTTATGTTATTTTAAAATTTTAACTAACTTTTTAAAATTATATACTCATTTATTTTTTAATGTATTATATAATATTAAAAAAATATGTTTTATTTTTACTTATATGACTTAAGTTTAACCAAAATTAAATTAATATACTATGAATGCCTTCGTCAGTTTAATGATCGGCCTAAATTTAAAATTATTGCTATTTATCACTTCGTTTAAATGAGTTAAAAACAATACTTTTAGTTAGAGGCAAAAAGAGCAAAAGGAGCTCAACTTTTTTGGAGGTTACATACTTTTCTTCATAATCCTTACTTTCATAAAGACCAACTTTAATTGTAGAATGTTCATCTATTTCTGCCAAAGGTTGTTTCTACTAGGTTCGTTGAGGGTGATGGCCCAGGCACAATGAATCTCCGAACTCCCTCCATGATTTTGTTAGCAACTCTTGGCTCTGCCAAGCGAATTGATTTGTTTATACAATTAATAACAATTGTAATAAGTGTAGACACATAATTAAAAGCTAAAATGTTAACGATTATGAATATAAACTGCCTGCTTACTTATATGACATTAGAATATAAAAATTACAAACTTCTCCTATTAGTTTCTACTCCTTTTTATAATAAAATTTTTCAATCAACTTCAAAACATGTAGTACCCACGTTGATTTTAACTTATGTAAATGATTTCCATTACTTTACTCTTTTTCTCCTTCTACGATCAACAATAACTTATCCAATGTTTTGGTGGCAGGAGATTTGGGAGTAAGAAGCTTCAGCTTGATCTATTCAGACATCATACCCAAAAAACAAAAAAGACATCTACTGTCACTATAGTTTCCATCTCAACATTAGTCTACGAAAATCTTACTTTCTGATAGAATTCAAATTACTTGAGCATTGAGATTCATAGGGATCTTCTTGCAATAATAATTATTATACAAGGATTATTTTATTATTTTGACAAAATTGTTACTGTTACCGATTCCATAGGTTAAAATCGAACATCTCAGCCAATAAATTATAATTTTATATCCATCGGTCCATGTTAAAAGAGACAATAAAAGACCCAAATTTTGCAGAGTCCAACTTAGACATCACCCCAACGGATAAGCACGCGATGCGAGACTAGTATTCATGCAATTGAGGTGACGTTGTTTCAATTTTCCTCAAAATAGCATGGGATTCTTCATTTTTGTTCATGCAATGTTATTTATCAGAACATGTACTGTAATTAACAAATAATCAGACACAACCAAGTTGGCCACAGGGAGTGGCACTACACAAGCTAATAATGGTCTAAGAGCAAATCTATTTCACATCCTAAAACATTTAATACAAAAATTGATAGAACAAAACATAAAGATTAAGGTGTCTCAGAAGTCGAGATAGTGACAGCACTATTTAAGAACGATTGCAGCATTCCTCAGAGCTAGGTATCTTTGAACATACTCATTAGGAAGTGATCGGATAATTTTGAAAACATCAGCATTTGCATACCGGAGATTAGTCCTAGGATCGTAGTAAGGTGCCTGCAGCATAAACTCATTAATTAATCCGGAGTAAGTTCTAATGGCATGTTATACTAAACAATAATAATAATCGTTGTCGTCATAATTCAAAATTAATTAAACAGGCAAGAACGCATTTCACACCAAGCAATATATATCAATAAAATTTTGTTTTAACATGCAGTCACTCCAATCGACAAGATTATGCTATATTAATTAAGCCTGCGTAATAACATGCTGCTTAATTGGACAAGCGGCCAAACTAAGTACTTAAACAACTACTAAATCAATTTAAAGCGGTGTGATTCAATCAGGTTATAGCGACAATGATAGGTTCAGAAAGGTATACCATAGGAAGAAATGGAAGGGAATAGGCGGTAGGATATGTTTTTTGTAGAGACAATTTGTAATTTTTTGTATGAAGTTTCTATATAAATAGCATGTGACAAAATTAGTGTAGGATATGTTTTTTGTAATTGATAATTGGGAAAGGTTAGGATAGTGGAGTTGTCTCAAATAACTCTGGAATACTAAATGTACAGATTCTGCCTAAGTTCCAAATCTCTATCTACATGATATTGATTTGGGAATTAGGGTTCTCCCAAAAAATTTCAAGAACTATTTTTCTGTATTCTATACCAGTCCTATCAACTGGTACCAAAGCATCGATCTTAGTACTGTGGTGCAGCATCAATGGTAAATACAAGGATGGAATCAAGGTTGGATATTGGAAAGAACAGTAAAGGAGGCAAATCGAGAAAGAGAGAATTAAGAAAATGTACAGCATGAGTGTTTCCAACAAATGGAAGACATGATCAAGAACCTTACTGATTTAGTTGGGAGATTGTCTCTAGGACAAAAAAAAATGTTGGCAAAGTTGATAAGGATGATGTTGAGTTGAATAGGGGGTCGGAGAATGGACAACAGCAACAAGATCACAGCTCTTGTTGGCTCAAACAGATTGGGGAGTTACTTCCATTTGAAGGGAGTATCAGAGCAAGACCAGATGCAAGCTATAATGGTAGCCTTGGAGGTAAAGGTTCTGAATTGGTTTCAATGGTGGGAATCTTGCAACCCTAATCCAATGTGGGAATCATTCAAGGTAGCTGGGGTAAGGTGATTCCAACCACAGTAGGTAATAGTGGCCGCTATCGCGGCAGAGCAGCAGGGCGCCACTATGGAGACCCAATCGTGTTTCAGAGGAGCAGTCGTCACGCCCACAAATCACAACAAAAAATAGGGAGAATCACAACCTTCGCAGACGCTATTTAAAAAACCTAAAATAGCAGTCATCCCACTATCTCACTATAGCATTTTTGGAGTCGGCCACTCTGCCCCACTATTTGTGATGGACTATTATGGTTCCAACCTAATATAAAAAAAAGCCCACTCGAAATTCTGCTCAGGCTGACACAAAGGGGCACTGGAGGAATATATTGAACAATTTTGAGTTAATATAGGGTTCTTGAAAGGGATGGAACACAATTATTTGGTGGGGATATTTTTGAATGGATTAAAAGATGACATTAAGGTAGAGGTGAAACTACATGAACCAAACAACTTGACAGATTTGATGACAAAGGCTCAAATGGTGAAAGAAAATAGGGACGCAAACAAGAAGCAGACCTCCTAGCCTGTGCAGACCTTTTTCTGCAACTAGAAGTTATTCTAGAGAAGTAGGGTACTGGTTAAATATATGTAAATATATTATTTAGGGAAGTAGTATCTATTAAATATATATTTAAATATATTATTTAGAAAAATAGTATTCATATAATTATAGGAATTAGATAACTGTATATTTGTCCTTAATTTTGCAGCTATGATTATGATTCTCTTTATTAATATAAATATACATCCCATGGTGTAGTAGAGACACACAGAATTCCTCTCATGCCTTCTTGTTTTCTCTCAATAGTACCCAACCTTAGTAGTTGCTAGTACTAAAAGAAAAGGGGGAGATCTAAAACTTTCAGCAGCAGAGGCAGTAACAACATGGGGGGAACTCAAAATAGGGGTGCTGCATTTAAGATTATCGGATGAAGAAATGCAAGAAAAGATGCTGTTAGGAACTGAGTATTCGATTGAAATTAAAGGGCTCACACAGGGAGTATCCCTGGAATTACAACTGCTATAATAGAAAAACAGAGTCAAGGAACTATAACAATGGAAAACAGAATACAACAATTAACTAAAGACCCTCCTACTGCATTAACCACCACCAAATGACCTCCCAGCCAAATCCTCCCTTTTGTCATCTATTCATTCTCCTTATATTTCCCCCCCGCACCTCCCTTGCCACCTATGCTAATTTTGTTGGTCAGTTAGAATCTCGCATAACGGCTTCTTGATCCACCCTTCCCATTTTACCCTTTCTCCTTTGATATGTCTTGAGTGGAGGCCCAATTGGCCTAGACCCAACAATACCCCCTCCATCAAGGCAAACCTTGTCCTCAAGGTTGAAATGGGGAAATACAGCTTGAAGCATATCAACCTCCTCCCAAGTGCTTTCTTCCTTAGGTAAACTCCTCCATTTAATTAGGACTTCCCAGTGTCCATTCAACAATTTGCGTGCGTCCAGCACCTCTTCTGGCTCCACTTGCAGTTCCAGCTCCTCAGTCAAAAACGGTGGCAAAGCTTGGCTAGCTTGACTAGTAGGAGGGGCCTTCTTGAGCTGTGACACATGAAAAATGGGGTGCAGAGGCGCTGATTCTGGCAGCAACAATCTGTAGGCAACAGCTCCTATTCTTTCTTCCACTCGAAATGGACCATAAAACCTTGGACTTAGCTTCTCATTGATCTTTTTGGCCAATGTCTTTAATTTGTAAAGACGAGCCTTCAGATAAACCATATCCCCAATCTGAAATTCCACCTCTCGGCGTCCCCTATCAGCCTGCTCCTTCATCCTCAGCTGAGCATTAATTAAGTGTTGTTTGAGCTTGTCTATGATACTGTCCCGGTTTTGTAGTAAATGGTCTACTTCAGCCACAATTGTACTATCTTTGTAGTAGGGAATAATCAGAGGAGGGTCCCGCCCATATAGTGCTTTAAAGGGGGTCATTTTGATGGATGCATTGAAAGAGGAATTAAACCAAAACTCCCCCCATGGTAGCCACTTCACCCATTGACCGGGGTGATCATTAACAAAACACCTCAAGTAAGCCTCAATGGTGCGATTTGTCACTTCGGTTTGGCCATCCGTTTGGGGATGGTATGCGGAGCTGAGTTTTAGCCTTGTTCCTGAGAGACAAAAAAGCTCCTTCCAAAATGAACTAATAAAAATTCTGTCCCTGTCAGACACAATGGAGCTGGGGAATCCATGTAAACGCACAAACTCCCTCACAAACACAGCAGCTACGTCCTTAGAGGAATAGGGATGAAGTAAAGGAATGAAATGAGCATATTTGCTCAACCTGTCCACTACCACCATGATGTTGTCTGCTGTCCTGGTCTTGGGTAATCCCCCAATAAAATCCATTGTAATGTCTTCCCATACATGCTCTAGAATTGGCAGAGGTTGTAGGAGCCCTGCTGGCTTTAGCGTCTCATGCTTATTCTTTTGGCACACTTGACATTCAGCTACAAACCTTTCTACATCTTGTTTCATCCCAGCCCAATAGAATATCATAGCTAACCGCTTATAGGTCCTTGTTACTCCCGAATGACCACCCTAGGGAGAAGCATGGAATTCTAACAACAACAGTGGGATTCGGGTAGAATTCTTAGGCAGAACCAGCCTTTGCTTATACCATAAACACCCTAACGAGACAAAATAATGAGGATGGGAAATAGGATTTGTCACTATCTGCTGCATGATTTCCCTTAATTGCTCATCTCTCAGAACTTCCTCAGCCAATTCTGCTAAATCAGAGTTGGTTATCATGGATATGGCTTTACAAGTCATGACTCGGGACAACGCATCAGCTGCCTTGTTCTCCAGCCCCGGTTTGTACTGAATTTCGAAGTCAAAGCCCATTAATTTGGCCACCCATTTCAGCTGCTCTCCCACCAACACACGTTGCTCCAATAAAAACTTGAGACTCTTTTGATCGGTCCGAATAATGAAGCGATGACCCAACAAGTATTGCCGCCACTTTTGGAAAGCAAACACAATTGCCATTAATTCTTGTTCATACACCGATTTCACCTTGTTTCGGTCCGATAGAGCTTGACTAATAAAGGCTAAGGGTCAGCCTTGTTGCATTAGGACTGCACCTAAACCATGTCATGAGGCATCCGTTTCAACCACAAATGGTAATTCAAAATTCGGCATTGCTAAGGTAGGCAACACCTCTATTTCCCTTTTGAGCTTTTCAAACGCCGCTTGTGCTTCCCCTGACCATTTGAAACTGTTTTTCTTTAGTAATTGTGTTAGGGGTCTTGCAATAATTCCATAGTTGCGTACGAATCGGCGATAGTACCCCGTTAGGCCCAAAAAGCCCCTCAAACTTCGAATGTCTTTAGGTTCAGGCCACTGAGTCATGGCAGAGACCTTGGCGGGATCAGCAGAGATTCCAGTGGAGGAGATTACATGCCCCAGATATTCTAACTGGGATTCTCCAAAGCTGCACTTCTTACCATTAACCCACAATTCCTGACTTCTCAGTTGTTGAAGAACCAAGCGCAAATGACCAATGTGCGAGGCATAATCTGCACTATAAACTAGAATGTCATAAAAAAACACTAACACAAATTTGCGTAAATACAACTTAAAAACCTGATTCATCAATGCTTGGAAGGTTGAAGGAGCATTGGTTAGGCCGAAGGGCATTACTACATACTCGTAGTGCCCCTCATGTGTCCGGAACGCAGTTTTGGGAATATCCTCTGGTCTTATACGTATCTGATGGTAGCCGGATTTTAAGTCCAATTTGGAAAAGATGGCTGCCCCTCCTAACTCATCCAAAAGCTCCTCAATGACTGGGATTGGGAATTTGTTAGGAACAGTGATGTTATTGAGAGCACGATAGTCCACGTAAAAATGCCAACTCCCATCTTTCTTTTTCACTAGAATCAGAGGACTAGAGTAGGGACTAGTGCTCGGCCTGATCATTCCTACTGCAAGCATGCCCTTCACAAATTTTTCAATTTCCTCCTTGTGATGATGCAGATGTCGATAAAGCCGAATATTAGGAATTGTAGCTCCTTCCTTCAAGACTATGGCATGATCATATTCCCTCGCAGGTGGGAGGGAAGTTCCTTCGTTGAACAATTCTCCAAACTCCCTTAATAACTCCCTCAAAGCCTCAGGTGCAGTATCCGAAATCGGAGTGGGCACTTCAGTGCAGTCCACTGCCATCATGCCCAATTCAACGTAGTAAGCCTCTACTTCGCCCCTCAACTCCTTTCTTATGGCCTTGAGTGAGGCCACAGTTCTTGACAACCCCACGTCCCCCTTGTTCTCCAAGGTAGTCAAAATCGAGATCCTACTTAGGATCGGAAGGAAAAGGAAAACACGTAACTCGTAGGATCGTAGAGTGGATCGTAAGATCCTACCTAATGTATAAAACTATATTTAAACATACAAATGCATACAAAAAAGAAGATAAATAAGGAACCAATAGTATTAAATTCATAAAAGACAATCACAACTCAAACATTAATGACAATAAATATATTCTCAAGTCAAATTACACATAAAACTCAATAGTACTAAAGTAAAAACAAACTCGTCGAAGTGTCCAACATTGGTATTTTTTACTCTAACAAATCATTCAAGTTTTGATCATAATAATCATCTTCTCTTAGGTCTTCATTTTCTTCATCTCCAACTCCATCAAGATCATCATCAAAAGGAGGAATCTCTAAATCATCTAAATTTATAGGATCATCATCAACATCATTGGAATCATTTCCAACTTGACCCAAGTGTTCATTTGGATTCAAATCCAAGTCCAATAAGTCATCAACTTCTAAATCATCACCATTGGATGAACTTTCATTGGCCATAATCCATTCATCATCAGATGAAAGATCATCAAGATTAAAACTCCATAGCTTTTCTGGATGTCTTTTTCTTGGCCAATTTTGAGTTAGCCATCACATAAACATCATTCATAGTTTGTTGTTTCAAACGATTTCGTCTCTTTGTGTGGACCTAAAAAATATATAAATACAATTGATTATTTGCTAGTTTTTAATAGGTAAAGAAAAAGAATGTAATTTATCATAGTTTTAAAATCTTACCATCTCAAAAGCACTCCAATTACACTCACATCCAGAGGAGCTACATGTCAAGCTCAATATACGAATAGAAAATCTTTGAAGCTCTGGATGTCCATCTCCATAAGATTCCCACCATTGTGCTGGAGTTTTGATATTAGTTTTAAGTGCATTTAGGGCTGCCTTGCCACCAAAAAATTTCTTTTTTGCCTTGAAATCTTCAAGTTGAGCATCAATTTTAGTCATTTCTTCATCATTTTCTACCATCCTTTCTATACAATCATATAATCCACGTTTAACTTCAAAATCTACTTTAAAACTAGGACTGTAGTGTAAAAAAGGGTTGAGGTAATAAGCTGCAGCATGCAATGGCCTATGGAGTTGATTGTCCCATCTTTCATCAATGACATTCCATAGAGGGAGATAACTAATATATGAAAAAAATTAAATTAATTTTCAAAAAAAAATAACTAAAATTTTTAATTAAATTTAATAATTTATTTACCTTCTTTTACCCTCATTGAAGGCCTTTGCTATCTTCTCTTTAGCTCGGTCCATTTCCTCATAAAGGAATCCCATAGCTGGAATCTCATCCGAATCAACCAAATGAAGAACTTTGATTATAGGATATGCACCTCTTAAGCAAACAACAACACCTTTCCAAAAAGTTTTATCCATAATCACATCTTCAACAAACTTTCCGTCTGTTGATTTAGCAAACCGGCTAGTCTTCCATTGATCAGATGTGAACATTCTAACCAATGCTCCCTTATGCTCTTGAAGACATCCCAAAGTAAGATAAGACGTAGCAAAGCGAGTCATGGTTGGTCTCACCAAATCCCTTCCCTTTGTGAAGAATTGCAATAAAGAAATTAGGGAAGTCCTTGAATAAATATAAGTCGTAATTTTTTTCCCCTTTGAGATTGTCTCTTGATGAATAGGTAACTTCTTCTCCAGATCTTCCAATATCAAATCTATGCAGTGAGCAGCACATGGTGTCCAATACAATTTCTTCCTTTTCTCCATCAACAATTCACCCGCAACCTTATAATTTGCTGCATTGTCAGTTACAATTTGAACCACGTTTTCTTCACCAACCTCCTCTACAATGTCATCCATCATTTTAAACAATTTATTAGCTGTTTTAGATATATGAGATGCATCAATTGAAGTCAAAAATACTGTACCCATAGGGCTATTAACTAAAAAATTCAATATAGTTCTCCTTTTCTTGTCGGTCCAGCCATCCGTCATTATTGTGCATCCTATTTTTCTCCATTCTTCTCTATGTACTTCAATAGCTTGCGTGGTCAAATTCACATGATGTTTCAAATACTTAACTCTGATTTCATGATAGGAAGGTGGCTTGAATCCAAGCCCATATTTTGTCACCGATTCCAACATCTTATGAAATTCTTCACTCCTTGCCACATTGAATGGTATGGCATTGTTGTAAAAAAAAGAAGCAATATCTTGACACACTTCCTCTCTCAAATTTTTTTTGAATATGTTATTGAGAGTGACTTGATTACTTACTCCTCTCTTCTTGAAAATGTTCTCACTGCCCTCAACTTCACCCCCTTTTCTTTTTTCACCAGAATCACTCCCACCATCACCTTCTCCAAGAAGTTCGTTGAGTTTGCTATTTGATTTCTTCATTAATTTCTCTTGTAAGGAGGACACAACGAGCCACATTTCTCTCCTCACTTCATCACTAACCGAAGAGCAAGCACCCACATCTTTTTGTGTTCTAGCCAGATGATGTTTTAATCGGTAAACTCCACCAGTTATTAATTTTCGACAATAGTTACACTGAATTTTTCATGCATCTCCATCCACAGATGATCCATGTTGCCATGCCACATCACTCCTTTTTCCAGGAGCATTTTTTCGCAAAGAACCGGCCACAACTGCACCAACAGAGCAGCTCACTGAGCCAGTAGAAGTGTGACCAATGGTAGGACTTGCAACCACTCTCCTACTTTCTGGTTGCCCTCTCTGGATTGCAGGTATACTTTTTCCACGTGCAGACATCTTCAAACAGGACAGAGAATGGGGAAAACAGATTCGCTGTATTGGAGAAGAAGAGAAATGTGCGTCGTGAGTCTAAGGAAGAAGGGAAGTGTGCTGAAGAAGAAGAGAGTGTGGGTCGGATGCTGAGGAAGAAACACTTTGCTGAGGAAGAAGAGAGTGTGGGTTGGGAACTGAGGAAGAAGACTTTGGGTCGCGGTCGACGGTGCTGAGGAACTTTGGGTCGCAGTCGGCAGCAATGTTGAGGAAGAAAACTTTGGGTCGTCGTCGTCTGTGTTGAGGAAGAAAACACTGCGTCGTGGAGAAAGGGGCAGCGAAAAGGGAAGAACGAAAAAAAAAAACCCTAACATCTAAGATTAAATAAGTCGGGTAAAAAAAAAAGGCCGGGTCAAATCGGGTAATCGGGTTTTTTAAAGAATATGGGGCTCCACCAAACTCGTCCAGGATCGCACGCTTCCACGATTTCACGAGGAAGATCGTGCGATCCCAACGATCTTGAAAAATCGCGTCGCAGGGCAGGAACGGGATCGGAGGCGCTGCAAAAGCTCGTGAAATCGTCCGATCTTACGAGTAAGATCGCGATTTTGACTACGCTGTTGTTCTCTATGATTCTTCCATCCTGATGCACTTCAATCAAGTGCTGCCGCAAGTCAGCACTGAATTTTCCCAAGCTTTTCAGCCATTCATACCCCAAAACCACGTCAACACCCACCAAATTAAATAGAAAAAAATCCTGGATTATTTGGATATTCGGCAGTTCTAGAATAACCCCCCGACAAACTCCCTGACTTCCCAGCTTCTTGCCATCCCCTACTTCCACAAAATAGCTCTTTGTAGCCTTGGTTTGTATTTTCAGCTCCTCCACCAGCCCCGGGGACAAAAAGTTATGGGACGCACCGGAATCGACCATAACTATGACTTTCTTACCCAGAATTGTCACCCATAGCTTCAACGAGTTTTTGGAAGTCATTCCCGCTATGCTGCTTGCGTTCAACTGGAGATTCAGCTCCTCTTCGTCGCTGTCCTCCATGGAAATCTCCCCTTGGTCCTCCTCGTTTTCTCCCAAAAGAATTATGTGGAGTTGTTTATTGCGGCATATGTGGCCAGGTGAGAATCACTCGTCGCAACGAAAACACAGTCCTCGCCTTCGCTTTTCGCTCTCCTCCTCTTCGGTAAGTCTCTTGAACCCTAGACCCCTTCTGCTCAAACCAGCTGCGAACGAGTCGCATGAATTATTTCTGGTTCCTTGGGTCAGGTTTGCGTTAAATTGGATAGGGTTCCCTTGCTGGTTTGGGTTTCTTAACCCAGCTATTGGAGCTGGTTCAATTCTGCCAGCTCAACTCCTTTTAGTCGTGTCTTGGGCTCCATCTTTTAAGGCCCAATTTGTTTTAATACCCATTGACCCACCAGCTCTTCCCGTTGACCCATAAGAGAGACCCAATGTCCTATTATTCTTTTCTTCAACCTTTTGTGCGAACTCCATGACTGAGCTCAGGTCGCCGGAATCCCTTAATCTCACTTCCGCCTTGATCTCCTCCCTGAGATCGTTGAGGAACGCACCAATCATGAACTCTTCATCGGCAAAACGCAGTGGAGCTGAGTACAGCTCGAACTGCTCCCTATACTCAACCACAGTCCCTCTCTGCTTTAGCCCCGTCAATGCCTCATAAGGATTTTCTGACACCGATGATCGAAATCGACCCAACAGCGCTTGCCGGAAAACGGGCCACGTAGACGTTGGAACCCGTGGCTCCCACCATTGATACCAGTTAAGCGCTTTCCCTTCCAGCAAACCACCGCCGTATCCACCTTCTCCGCCTCTGGTATGCCATTGATCTCAAAGTATCTCTCGGCTCGGTACACCCATCCATAAGGGTCCTCTCCACCAAAATAAGGTACTTCAACCCGCCTTACTCTCTCCTCTCTTCTCCATGCGTCTCCTTCTCCATTGCCCCCGTCTTGGTTGTTATTGTTTCCTTCCCTCTCCGCTCGAACAACCTGCATTAGAGGACTACCCAAAGCTAGAGGGAAGGACAATATCTTAGTGGTGGTGGACAGGCTCACCAAACATGCATATTTTCTGCCCTTCACTCACCCTTACACTGCTACAGATGTGGCCCAACTTTTTGCATGAGATTGTCAAACTTCATGGATTTCCCTATACTATTGTTCTAGACCGAGATCAAGCCTTCCCTTAGTACCTTATGGAAAGAATTATTCAAGCAAGCAAGCACAAAACTGAATTTTAGTATGGCTTACCACCCTCAAACGGATGGTCAAACGGAAGTGGTGAATCGTTGTTTGGAGACTTATTAACGTTGCATGACAGGGTCGAAACCAAAAAGCTGGCTGGATTGGTTGAGTTAGGTGAGTTCTGGTTAACACACATTATAGTGCAGCTACAAAGATGACTCCTCTCAAAGCTTTATACGGGCATAATCCTCCTTTGCTATGGAAGGGCTCTACGATTCCATCCAAGGTGGATAGCATAAATCAAATGCAACAGCAATGAGATGAAATATTAAGGGATTTAAGAGGCAATCTGTGTAAGGCACAGGATCAAAATCGGGTGCAGGCCAACAAACATAGGCGAGAGGTGGTTTATAAAGTGGGTTTTCTTGAAATTTTGAGATCAGTAGCTAAGAAAACAAATACTAAGCTGACTCCTAGGTTCTATGGGCCCTTTCAGATTTTGGATCGCATTGGCCAAGTTGCATGTAAGCTGTAGTTACCTAAGCATAGTCAAATACACCCTGTTTTTCATGTGTCTATCCTCAAGCCAGCAATGCATCCTGACACCATGCTGTGAATCTGCTACCACAATCCAAGAAGTTTTCCCTAATTTTCACCTTGAGGACAAAGTTAGGAGAGTGGAGTTCTCTCAAATAACTCTGGAATACTAGGTGTACAGATTCTGCCTAAGTTCTGAATCTATATCTACATGATGAAATTAGGGTTCCTCAATAAAATTTCAAGAACTATTTTTCTGTATTCTGTACCAGACCTATCAGATAACAGATATTATTCTGTTTGTCACATGATCTCTATTAGGTACTTAGGTTTCTGTTAACATTAGATTTATGTTAGAGACCAACGTGCATTTGGGCCTAATGAGTTGCTAGTGCAAGATAGTAGACCTGGCCCAAAACAGTGGGTAGTTTATGTGAGAAAGAAAAAGAGAGGCACGGGATATGTGGGTGGAAAAGAGGGTGAGCTGGCTAGTTAGTTATGCCAAAAGAGAGAGAATCGTTTGTTATATGGGGGAATGATTTGTTTAGAGGGGTATCCATGAACAACTGTTACTGTTGGACACAGGGAACTGTAGAAAAGTTTGCATTGAGTAATTTGTCAGACAACCAAAGTCGAAAATCAATAGGTCTAAGCACAAAGCTTAGAGAACACAAAGTAAGCCAAAATTTTACATTACGTAAAAGATGAAAGCACAAAAATATTAGCACCAAAGCAAGAAGTGCGTGATTATTACAGATTCAAATAGTGTCAACAGACTAAATAAGATGTTAAAGTATAACAAGTGACAAATGGATAGAAAATAACAAGTTTCACAAGTTCTGTAAAAGCAGGCAAGAATAGTCTTTAAATAGAAACTTAGCAAACTTTGACCAAAGTAAAGCACTTTCTGTCTTTTAAAACCATAACTCTTTTGCTAAACATTTTTTTCCAAACAGAGTAATAGGCTACTAATAATGTGATAGGTAAACTTCACAGCAGTTAGTAGAATAATTGGAAGTTGGTTAGTTAGTTTGTTGGGCTGGGACTGTTAGTGAGGGCTTCTATTAGTTAATTACAGAATAGTAAAAAGAAGGGACAGTATATAAATAATAGGGAGGAAAAGAGAAAACGGAGGGAGAATGATCATAATTCACTCATTGAGTTTCCTGGTCTCTTGAATATCCAGGGTAGTTATGAGTACATTTTCCTGATTTCTTGTTCTACTTTCACATAGGGAGTAACGCTGGAAGTGGGCTTTTCTCTTAACAAAGATTCACTTATCATTGACACCAGCTCCTATCATAATGATCATATTTAGAGAAACATAATAAAGATCACAACATACCTCAAAGCCAGTAATATCGCAAATTCTCTTGCAGGGATGCATAGAGGGGGGTGACTCAATATTGACATCTACAAGACAATCCAAATAAAAGAAAATATACAACTAAAATTCTTGTACAATGATGGCACATATAACAAGTAAAATCACAAATAATAGGAATTGGAATGCAGAAAGTTGCTTCATGAACTGAGATTAAACAATTAAAATTCAATCATTGTTTTTCATCAACAATTGAAGAAATATTATTGATGAGGAAAGAGAGGTATGAGAGGGAGAGAAGAGAATATAACCACTAAAAAGAAAGGGGAGGGAGGGGAGTGGGTAAGTAAAAATGCTCAAGAGTGCAGTAAGTCTGCTCAATATTTGTACATATTGCACACAGACAGCCCAATATGCCAAAAACATTCATTTGCAGAGAACTGAAGGGAAACCATAACAATTTTATCACACAACAAATACATGGGCAAAGATCTGCCTTGAAAATCCACACATTCTACTCCCATCAAATTCCCCATGGCCAACCTCCTCAACCTTACCACAACCATAAAAATGATCTCCACTCTCTTTCAAATTTATGGCCAAAACAGAAAAGTTAGTAGACCCTACATATGGCCAAAACTAAATAATTTCTCAAAACAAAATTTTAGGAAAAGAACAAATAACACATTGTATTTATGAGAGTTTCACCTCAATTTGAATAAACAACACAACTGCTTCCCAAAAAGCCTACCAATCTTCAGCAGAGTAAAATTTTTCAAGAAACATGAATCCCAAATACACACAGACACATAAAGAAGTAACTATATATAAAGCAGCTAAATAAATTTATTTAGCTGCTTTATATACAGTGTGTATAAGAAGTAACTATATATAAAGCAGCTAAATATATTTCCTCAGAAAGAACCAATAGAAATGGACGTGATTGCTCACAATTGGGTTCATCAGGAGGGTAATTCTGGTAATTCTCAGCTTGAATAATCTGTTTAAGATGTTTCCAGTGCCGGCCTCTGGCTTGACCTTTAGGATATTTTTCATACATTTGAACCCTCTTAAAACCGAGGCAGCTTGGCAAAACCAGCTCTGCCTCCACAACCTCTGCCTCCATCTTCTGCCCTTCATCAACATGGCAAGCAAAAACTTTTCAGTAATTGATTTCTATTTGAATCATATAACAAGAAATATCATAGCACCAAATAAACCTTAATTCATAAGATGCTTAAAGAAAAACATCACCAGCAGTGGTATTTCTCCTCTCAACCCTTCCAGGGCATGGTTTGATATGGCACAGAAAACTAAACCAAACCTATAAACAAACCGGTAATAGGGTTCAGTGTTAAAAAGCTATCGAGTTTTACTTTATGTCAAACTAGTTTAGTTTTTGGTGAACTAGTTCTGAACCAGTTTAGGTTTTATAACTGGTTTTGAGTAATCAAACCACTTTAAAAACGGTTTATGTTCAAAACTGGAGACACTTCAAAAACGAGTTTACGTTTTCAACCAGTGAAATCTGGTTTTTCCATGTGAAAACTGGTCCAAAACAGGTATCAAGATCAAGATAGTTAAAATCGGGATTTTAACTGTAATAGTAAAGGAGAGTGAAAATTGTAAATCATAAAACCATAAATCGAAAAATAAGATTTTACAAAATTCATATATATCCATATATAAAATGGCATAAATTAGAAACCCTAAACTAACTTATAAATCATAATTCTTATTCCAAAGGAATGTAATGCAAAATCCATATAAGAACTCACTAAGAACAGAACAGAGGAGAGAAGGGGAGAACAGGTGCATATACTCGAACAAGAGCAGATGAGAAGAAAGTAACACAGAAGTCGTGTTAGACTCTCGCTCACTGTTCGAAAACGGCGTTCGGTCAAATCCACCGGAACATAGCCCGTGGGTCAAGATCCAGACCCGAAAGTGAAAATTCAGAGTCAAATTAAAATCCCACGATTATAAGAATTTTACTCTAACGTTATATGTAGATTAGGGATAAAATAGAGAGAGAAAATAATGAGTAAAAAATTATTATTTAGATGGATTAAGATAAAATAAATTATTAATTTTTATTTATTTAATAAATATTTCCTAAATATTCGACCTTTGAACAAATCTTAAAATTTTCATATATTTTTTTATTTTCTTTTGAAGGAATTTTGATTCGTAATATATGTAAAAGTTAATAACCATGGTAACCATAAAGACTACCATAGATTCACCTACACATTCTCCAAATTTTTATTAATTTTTTATTTTGATGTTTTAATTTTTTAATAGATTTTACTGAAAATTTGACTATATTAAATGCTTAAATATACTATTAAATATTGGTCAATTAGATTTGAAAGTGTATGCGTGATCTCGTTAGATTTTATAAAAAAAAAAATGAATAAATATTATTCATTGAAACTTTTGTAAAGTGTGATTTAAAAAAAAAATGTGTACTTTGTGGAAGTCTGCAAAATGTTTATGCCCTCACTTTGGCAATTGGGAATGGGATATGGTGATAATGATCGAGACTTTCGTATAATAATAATAATAATAATAATAATTTAAAATTTAAATATTATATTATTTGATTCGAACCTCAGTTTATTAAATATACAAGATGTAACGGCGATAATGATCGTGACCGACAATCCTACTACTTTTAAATAACTTGACGTGTAATATATACAGATTGCTATTGAGAGTCTTGAACCAAATGAGATTTTTTTTTTTTGAAACATGTGTGCATAGGATTATTTAACCTGGTTTATGGATACCATTATCATTCTTGAGTATTGAGAAACTTGCTTCTGATATAATTTAAAGTGACACGCAGTCACGGCATGGATCTTGATTCTTCATGCACCTGATAAGCAACAGTTTATAAAGATTCATGTCATACTTTTATTACTAATAATTACTCATGAGATTTTGTTTTCTTCATTTACTCATAGTTTAGAAAATCATAACATTAGTAAGCACTACTTGAATAATATAGTCATACCATGTATTAACATAACTATACAAGTGGACTCCAATCTTTTTCACCTGCTCATGAGCCAATTACTAATAATATGAGATACAACATGTGGTTTATCACTTCAACTAGAACTCTCTTATGGGATGAATCCACAGAGTTCACATTCATTACCTAAATGCATTGAAGAACCAATTTTTTTGCCTATTTAATTCCATCCAAATAAAAATCAGAAGATAACTGATAAAATAAACCTGGTTATATAAATAATCCCATAATTATCAAAAGTAACTGCAATTTATCCAAGAATCTTAAAACACAATCCACGAACATCAGAGTATCAAAACAAAATACATTACACCCAAGCTACTAAATAAAATATAAAGTATCGAATTCTCCACCGTACAACAAGAGGAGTCCCTTAGTAGCGAACAACAAAAGAAATAACAAAACATCGGTCAAGACTCCTTGAAAGGGTCCTCTTCTATCTCCTTGGTATCTGAAGGATCCTCTTCAAATTAAGCTCAATGTGGAGAATAAGATGGAGAAAGGTCATCCTCAAGATCTGTGACAACTAAAATAAAATGTCCAACACCACAACATATTTCAACAAAGAAAAGGAGTGAGATATATTGTCAAGTAAATATTTTTCAGAAAAGAAATAAAACAAAGTAAGTACGAGCATACATCACATTAATAGAATTGTAACTTTTACAATCTAACAAAATGCAAGTCTAATTACATGATGCATGACTAATGCAAATGATAACTCTTGGTTTGGCAAAATCTTATTTTCATGCTTATGCGACTCTGGATCCATAACAATCCTATTGTTCGGAAGTTGTTGGGAGTTTCACTAGCCAGCCTACATTTCGCATGTATGGTGGGGACTCGACCCTCCACCAACCGATCTAGCTCAACCAACAAGATAAGCCTCAGGAGAAGGTCAGGATAAAGGAGCATCACGTGGAGACTCCCAGCCAGAGTTCCGGGGCCTAGGACACTCAAAGGGCTATTGGTAAGTCACCCAACTCCATTAAATCCCCTAGACGTCGAGGTCCTCCCTGTCTTTCACCAACATCAGTTATAAAATAACCTCGTGACTTCCTTCATAGGGGAGTGGGATCGCACACATTTGCCTTCTGAATAGTCATGCACACTTTTGGAGTTTCACTTGGCAAGTACTTATATCCGTGCTTCAATGCACTTTCTCTAAGTGTTCCAAGCTCACTAGCTTCGTCTCTTTCCTTGAGTTCCAACCATTACCCGACTAGAGTTACACTACTCATTTATTTTCAAAAAAAGAAAGAAAACAAAGTTTTCACAAAGGTTTACTTTTAGTCATTGGATTCAATTATTGAACTCAGGGTTAAAGCTGAAACCATGGCCAAACTCCTTAGAGCGCATATACTTACATACCAATTTACTCTCAGCGTATCATCACGCATTTAAGAAATTTGGAAATCAATTATACTTAAGGGATTCTAAATAATTCAAAGTATTAGAAAATCTCATTTTTCAAAAATAAATCAAACATGTATTTAAAGACGAATTATTTTAACGAAATAAAAATAAGTACTTTTACCAATATCATAAAATTTTGCAAAAATACATTTAATTACCTTTGAAACAGATTAAATCGTGCTAACACACATGAACATAGAGGGAGTAAAAATTAGGATGTTACACAAGATGTTATAAATTAATAATATACAAGATGTTATGAATTATTATATGAGTGAATGTCCATATTTATAACTCTTCCTTATTCTTTGTAAATTACGATTTTGTAACTGTTTTGTTTAATTCTCATTTAAAAAGATACGATTCTTCGGTTACAATTCATTTATATTGAGGATATGTGAAATAAAATTGAGATTTTCTCTTCCTCTTTATATTCTTCTATCTATTCTTCTTTATAATTTTACATTCATTTTATAATACGTTATCAACACAAGGGCTCTACTACACACTTTTGCAATAAAAGAACATTCTTAAACAAAGGTATGATATTTTTTATTTTGATTTTTCTTATAGAAATATATCATTATTTATTTTAGTTATTGTATGTATAAATTTGTCTATATATATATATATTATATAAGTAAATTACTAGTAATTTAATATTATTTTATTTTTACTTTTGATCATTATAATATTTAGATAATATCTAACTTATTTTTATGATAGTACTAAATATGTCGAATCTTACAAACATCAAATTTGTCCCACTTGATATTACAGGAAAAAATTACTTATCATAGGTATTAGATGCTGAAATTCATTTAGATGCAAAAGTCTTAGAGATACTATCAAACAATGAAATAAAGCATCTAATCAAGATAAGGTTAAAGCTATGATCTTTCTTCGTCATCACCCTCATGAAGGTTTGAAAAATAAATATCTCATGATAAAAGACCCACTTGTGCTTTGGAATAATTTAAAAGATAGATATGACCACCAAAAAATAGTCATTTTACCAAAAGCTCGTTATGATTAGATGCATTTACGATTGCAAGATTTTAAAACTGTTAGCGAGTATAATTCAACATTATTTAGAATCACATCTATATTAAAATTGTGTGGAGAAAAGGTCATTAATGAAGATATGTTAGAAAAAACATTCTCTTTTTCACGCATCTAATGTGCTATTGCAGCAGCAATATCGTGAAAAAGGATTCAAAAAATATTCTGAATTAATTTCTTGTCTACTTGTGGCTGAACAAAATAATGAACTTTTGATGAAGAATCACGAATCTCATCTGACTGGCATTGCTCCATTCTCAGAAGTGAATGTAATAACCCGTAACTACTGTAATTATGCACAAACTTATAGTCGTGGTCGTGGACGTAACAATAATTGTGGTCGTGGTAATAGTTATAGACATGGTCGTGGTGATAATTAAAAAAAAATATACATTTTCACACTAGAAGTGGAAAAATGGTGAAAAAATTGAAAAGGATAAAGCTACTCAAAGTAGCAAAAATATGAAAGACATATGCTATCGTTGTGGAAGCAAAGGTCATTGGTCACGTATTTATCGTACACCAAAGCATCTTATTGATCTTTATCAAGAATCACTTAAAACCAAAGAAAAAAATAGAAACAAATTTTATTTGTGAAGATGACAATGATTCTATTTATGATCATATGCACGTCACTTACTTAGATGTTGCTGATTTTTTTGCTGATTTAGATGGAAAAATTAACCATCTCATTCGTGATGGAAGTGTCCAAAAATAAGTTATTATTATTATTCAGTTATTACGGTTTTTTTTCTTTTTGTTATATGTTAATTTATGTTTAATGTATTTTTTTCTTCTCTTTATATATGTAAATAATAAATAATAATAATAATAATAATGAATTATAATTGTTCTTTCATTGATATAATTGTTATTTAAATTAAATTTTAATATAGTCTATGTAAATAAATTATAATGAATAATAATAAATTTTCACCATTTTGGTATCTAATTTATTTATTTATTTTGTTATGAAGAGGTATGGACGACACTAATAATAAAGACATATGTCTTGTTGATAGTGCAACAACTCACACAATTCTTAAAAATAAAAAATATTTTTCTCATTTAGTGATACAACAAGCTAATGTGAGTACTATATTTGGTAGTACAAGAATTATTGAAGGTTCCGATAGAGCTAATATATTGTTGCCTGGTGGAACAAAATTACACATTGTTAATTATTTATATCTCACTAAGTCTCATTGAAACTTATTAAGTTTCAAAGATATCCGCAAAAATGGATACCATGTTGAAACAACAAATGAAGGAAGAGAAGAATACATGTATATCACAAAAATTATCTCAAATAAAAATGTGCATTAGAAAAATCTTTTTTTTTTTCTGGCTTATATTACACACATATAAATATAATTAAAACACACATTATTGTAAACCAGAAGTTTACAAATCATGATAATTTTTTTACTTGGCATGAACGATTAGGCCATCCTGGATCAATCATGATGCGACAAATAATTGAAAATTCATGTGGACATTCATTGAAGAGCCAACACATTCTTCAATCAAATAATTTCTCATGTGTTGCTTGTTCTCAAGGAAAACTAATTAGTCGACCATCACCAGCTAAAATTGGAAATGAATCTATCATATTCTTAGAACGTATTGTTGGACATTTTCTAAACATTAGCAAGTGCACTAAGAATTACAGCAAGCAATAAGTAAATTTTAGATCCAAGTATCGTCTCCACAGGGAATTTGATTCAATTACCACTTCACAATTAAATCACTTGTTGAGCCAAATCGAGATTCAAGTTTTGAGCATGAAAGATAAAAGCAAAGAATTAAGCAATTAACAATTCATAGAAAAACAGAGTAAATTTGGAAAGTATATGGTGTAAAGTAGGAATGATTTCACTTCCTTGAATAGCAATCCGTTAGGTTCAAACTCAATTTCATAGAATAATTGAAGATCAATTTCACTAAGTTAGTCAAATCCCAATCCCTTGGTAATATGACCTTAATGTTCATTTAAATTCCCTAATTCCTTAGGTGAAGTTCAAATTCCCATTACATTAGGTTCAAGAAATTATCAGATCACAAGATTAATCATGCTTATCCCTAAGTCAATCACAATCTTGACATTTAACTCAGATCAGAGAATTAACATAATTTCCATTAATGAATTTCCTCTAAGTTCAATTCAATGAGTGATCAATTCAAAGAAAACATTAAGAAAGGAGTTGAATGTTCAATTAATCCAATGAAATACAGAGTTTAAACCCTAATTAATTACAATCAATTCGGATCCGTCACTCCTACAAGGAGATTTAGCAATGCATTACAGAAAACTGAGAAAAAGAAAGAGTAGATGAAGAAGAAATTATCCAAGAATCCATAGCAATTTCAATCCCCAAGCAAGATTCCTCTCTCCTTAAAGCTTGAAATTTGCCCCAAATCCTCTCTCTCTCTTTCTCTAAGCACTAAAAATAAAAAATGTAAAAATATGAGAAATTTTTTTAAAAATTTTCATTCCGCGTCTTGGAATTTATTTATAGAAATTCTGCAGTTGCTATAGTGATCACTATGAAAAACCATAGTGATCACGCACAGCGTCAGTAACAACTTCCATTCCTGTAGTGATCACTATGAATTACCATAGTGATCACGCGCAACACCAACAACTTCTGCACTTGTATTTTGCTAGTAAAGTGATTACTATAAAGAATGATAGTGTTTACGCGCATGCCTAACGGCACCTGCACCAAAATTAACTTCTTATGTGATCACTATGAGTTGCAATAGTGATCACTATGCTTTCCAAAAGTGATTACTATGATATCCAACTTCTCCAAACAAGCTCCAATTGTGCCCAATGATTGGGACTTTCCTACAAAAGCCACAAATATGAATTATCAACTGAAATCAACTAAAATTCACAAAATTTATTGACTTTTCCATTTAATTCAATATAAACTATTTACAAATATTTTTGGACCTTTTTATCTATTTTTCCACTAATTCTTTATTTAATTATTAACTAAAATAAGGACAAAATCTAGATTTATCACGTATATAAGGTGATATTTGTGGATCAATACACCCATTATGTGGACCATTTAGATATTTTATGGTTTTGATTGATGCATTAACAAGACGGTCACATGTTTGTTGTTGTTAACTTACAACCAGGTATTTGCGAGATTACTTGCACAAATAATTTGTTTAAGAGCTCATTTTCCTGATTATCCAATTAAGAAAATACGCCTTGATAATGCTAGTGAATTTACATCTCGAGCTTTTAATGATTATTGTATGTCTATTGAGATTGATATTAAGCATCCTTTAGCACACGTACATACTCAAAATGGACTTGCTGAATCATTGATCAAACGTCTAACATTAATTGCAAGACCATTACTAATGAGATCAAAACTTCCAATTTCTACTTGGGGACATGCAATCTTACATGATGTAACACTTATTCGCATTAGACCAACAAGCTATCATATGTTATCCCCTTTGCAATTAGTTTTTAGTCAATAACCAAATATTTCTCATCTTAGAATTTATGGATGTGCAGTGTATGTTCCTATTGCTCCACCACAACGCACTAAGATGGGTCCTCAAAGAAGGTTAGGAATATATGTTGGCTATGAATCTTTATCTATAATAAAGTACCTTGAGCCAATGACAGAAGATTTATTCACTGCTCGATTTGCTAATTGTTATTTTGATGAACCAAAAGGAGATAAGTTGGAATGAATTATCTTTATCTCATCTTGATCCTCGAACAAAACAGTGTAACTGGAAGTTCAAAAGATAATTCATTAGCAAAGTTTAGCCAACCAACTACCAAATGTGTTTACGAATCTAAAAACAGTGACTAAATCATATGTCCCGGCTGCTAATGCTCTAATCAAAATTAATTTTCCGATTAGACAATCTAATGTTGCAAATCAATCTGAATCACGTATGAAGCGTGGTAGACCTTTTGGTTCCAAAGATAAAAATCCTCGAAAATGAAAAGGAACTAAAAATAAGGTGATCAAAATGAAGATGTAAAGACTCCAGAAGAGTCATTGGACGTAATTAATATTTTAGTTACCAACGAAACACATGTACCTGAAAATGATGAAAATAAAGAGATCTCAATAAATTATTCATGAATAGAATACAATGGAACCAAAATGAAATCAATGTTGATGATATTTTTTCATTTAATGTAGCATTGGATGTGATAACTGATATAGAGGATCATGAACCAAAATTAGTCAACGAGTGTAGACAAAGAAGTGACTAGAAAAAATGGAAAACTGCAATTGAGAAAGAATTAAAGTCTCTTACAAAGGGTCAAGTTTTTGGACCTATAGTTCGTACACCTGAAGATGTAAAGCCAGTCGGATATAAATGAATTTTTGTGCGAAAACAAAATAAAAAAAGGTGAAATTGTGAGATATAAAGCATGACTTGTTGCCCAAGGTTTTTTGCAAAGACTTGGTATTGATTTTGAACAAACATATTCACCTATAGTGGAAGCAAATACTTTTCGATACTTGGTCAGTTTAACAGCAAATGAAGGACTCGATTTGCGATTAATGGATGTTGTTATAGCTTATTTGTATGGCTCACTTGATAATGACATTTACATGAAACTCCCTAAAGATTTTAATTTATCAGATGCATACAATTCAAATTCTAGAGAAGGTTATTCAATCAAGTTGAATAAATCACTTTATGGATTGAAACAATCTGGACGCATTTGGTATAATCGCCTTAGCAAATATTTGTTGAAGGAAGGATATAAAAATGACTTTATTTGTCCATGCATTTTTATAAAAATATCTTATAATGAATTTGTAATAATTGCTATTTATGTTGATGATTTAAATATCATTGGAACTCCTGAAGAGATTTCAAAAACAGTAAATTGCTTAAAGAAAGAATTTGAAATAAAGGATCTTGGAAGGACAAAGTTTTGTCTTGGATTACAACTTGAATATGTAAAGAATGGAATTTTTATGCGTCAAGAAACTTATACTTCAAAAGTGTTAAAATGATTTTATATGGATAAATCATATCCCTTGTGTACTCTAATAGTTGTAAGGTCACTAGATGTAAACAAAGATCCTTTTAAACCTTGGGAGCAGGATGAAAAACTACTAGGTCCTGAAATACCTTATCTTAGTGCAATTGGACCACTAATGTATCTTGCTTGTCATACACATCGATATATCATTTGCTGTTAACTTATTAGCAAGGTATAGTTCTTCACCTATAAGAAGACATTGGAATGGAGTGTCGTTACCTTAAAGATATAATGGATATGGGTTTATTTTACCCAAACAAATCTAAATCTAAGTTGATTAGTTATGCAGACAACAGTTTTTTGTCTGACCCACATAATGGTAGATCACAAACAAGTTATTTGTTTACATGTGGTGATACAGCCATTTCATGGCGATCTATGAAACAAACCATAACGGCTACATCATCCAATCATGCAGAAATTTTAGCATTACATAAGGCAAGTCGAGAATGTGTCTGGTTAAGATCTATAATTCAACATGTGCAAGAAAATTGTGGTTTATCTTTAGGAAAAATGACCCCAACAATTATATGCAAAGATAATGCTGCATGTATTACTCAATTGAAAGAAGGGTATATTAAAGGAGATAGAACAAAGCATATTTTTCCAAAATTCTTTTTTACCCATGTTCTTCAAAAGAATGCTGATATAAATATTCAACAAGTTCGTTCATATGAGAATCTAGCAGATATTTTCACAAAGTCACTTCCAAGTAAAACTTTTGAACAACTAGTTCACAAGATTGGAATTTATCGTCTTCGAAATGATTATCCACATAAGGGGGAGAATTAAATACGCTCTGCACTCTTTTTTCCTTAGCTATGGTTTTTTCCCATTGGGTTTTCCTGGCAAGGTTTTTAATGAGGTAACATGTAATAGCGTATTAAATAATAACATAGTTTTCTTAGGCTTTTATCCCATTGAGTTTTTCCTAGTTAGATGTTATGAAACGTATTCTCAAATAATAGACATTCAAGGGGAGTGTTATGAATTATTATATGAGTGAATGTCCATATTCATAACTACTCCTTATTCTTTGTAACTTACAATTTTATAACTGTTTTGTTTAATTCTCATTCAAAGAGATACAATTCTTCAGTTATAGTTTTAGGCCTATAAATAAGTGTCTCATTTGTATTGAGGATGTGTGAAATGAAATTGAGATTTTCTCTTCCTTTCTATATTCTTCTCTCTATTCTTCCTTGTAATTTTACGTTCATTTTATAATACAAGAGTATTTATTCTAAAGATTTTAGTGCTTTTATTTATGGATAAGTTTTTTTTTTAATTTTGAAATTGTGTATTTAATTCATCAACAAAATAAGGCTAATTATAAAAATATGAAAATGTGTATAATTTTTGTAACAAATTGTATGAACATTCATGCCATGTGCTAAATCAATAAATCTGCATGACATATACCCCTTTTTTCGGTTGATTAGTCAACGTGGGTACACTACGTCAGAAATTAGCTTTTTGAGCGCCAAATTAGATAGTAGTTAGTAATAACCGCTTTGTATATAAATCTAAGAGAGCGGTTCTGACTCTAATATGTACTTATGAGAGCGGTTCAAACGAAATCGCTCTCTAACATGAACTTGTGAGAACGGTTCAACTGGAACCGCTCTCTAATATTGACATTTCAGAGCAGTTCATATGGAACCGCTCTCAGATGTCCATATTAGAGAGCGGTTATTTCATAACCGCTCTTAGAAGTTGTATTTTTAAAACCCTAACTGGGTTATCCCTGTCGCCCCGCCAAGCCTGTACTTCAAAATTCTCTATGTTTCAGTGTTCTTTAAGAAATTTTTTGCATAGGAAGAAGCACACCTGGCATCGCAGTCGCACATTAAAGGTATATTCATAATCTTTTCTTTGTTTTCTGGCCATTTTTGGACATTCGCAGTCTCTCATTCTCTTTGTTCACTGATACGTATTTCTGTTTTTGACGTTGAACAGTGACAACGTCTCCTCCATTTCTGGTCTCCTACTGAACTGCGACAAATTTGCACTCGTTTCTTAATTCCAGGTTAGTGCATGCTGTTGTGTTTAGAATTTGTATGAACTGAATATTGTTTACATGTTGACCATTGCTGCCGCGTGAACAAATGAGCATGAAATGACTTTTTATTTTGTAAAAGTTGATATGGGCAGGTTGAATCTTAGTTTGTTAACCTTTGAAATGTTGTTGGAATGGTTTTTTAGGATTTGTTGAACATGATATTAGGACACAACTGGTTAGTTATTATGGAAGAGCATGCTGTTGTGTTTGTTAACCCATATTAGGCATTTAAAAATTTTGATATTCTTATTTGTTTTGCCCCTAAAATGTATATTTCCTCTGTGTATGAATGAATTTAATGTTGTATTGTAGAATGTGATGAATGCATGGTTATTATTAGTGATGAAACTTTGTAGGTTACGATTTACTGTTGTAAAATTGAGTGAAACCATAGTTTCCCGTTTGAGATTGAAAATAATGTTTTAATAAATCATTATTTTGAATCTCAAATTGTCCAAGTTAGACAGTTTGTGAACAAACTTATTCATTAATTTGTTAGCATTTGCTTCTGATAATGTTGTATTTAATACTTAACAAAATTTGAGTTTAAAACATTTCTCATTGTCTCTTGGTGTATGCTTGATTGAGGTAAATCATCTCATATATTTCAAGTTATGTACTAGGAGACTAATGCGAAATGCTGCCCAAATTTTGTCAAGTAAAATATACAACATTTAAGTGGCATTTGTTAATTAAGGTTGGAAAAAGTTTGTTCTCAAATGGGATAAGGCCCTACCTTGTGAGAGTTAATAAGACATTCACATTTATAATGATCGTAACCGTAGTTGGAGCAATATGGATCGAAGTTAGATGGTAGCTGATTGTTTAAGTGAAGAATACGAAGACAGAGTCAAATAGTTTATTAGATTTGCGATTAAGAATGCAACTGATGTCAACCTTATTCCTTGTCCTTGTTGGTGTTGTTTGAATATGTTACAAGTAAATGCAGAAAAATTGGAAGAACATCTAATGTGCAATGGGATAGATGAAAAATATGCTTGTTGGACAAAGCATGGTGAGATACAAGGTGGAAGTACATCAACTAACATTGAATCAAGTGTCAATTACTCAGAGACATTTAGAACAAATGAGAGTGATCATGCTGAACAAATTCCAAATGTTGTTGAAGAAGATCATAGAGATTGTCCAAAGATGTTTGAGAGGCTGAAAGTAGAAACACCATTGTATAATCGATGTACAAAGTTCACAAGATTGAGTTCTGTTTTAAAGCTTTATAACTTAAAAGCGTTGAATGGATGGACTGATAAGAGCTTCACAAAGCTGCTAAGTTTATTACATGAGATGCTACTGGAGGATAATGTGCTACCGAAGAGAACATATGAGGCTAAACAAGTATTTGCTTCCATTGGATTGACCCATGAAAAGATACATGCTTGTCCTAATGATTGCATTTTGTTCCGAAATGAGTATGCATCACTAAGGAGATGTCCAAAGTGTAATGTATCACAATACCTAAAGAAAGACACAACACCTGTGAAGGTTGTGTGGTATTTTTGACTAATACCGAGGTTAAGACGTCTTTTTCGCAGTCCTGATAATGCAAAGCAGATGACTTGGCATGCTGAAGGCCGAATTAGAGATGAAAAACTTAGGCATCCAGCAGATTCTCCACAGTGAAAAAAATTTGACGATGACCATGAAGAGTTTGCAACTGAAACAAGGAATATACGTTTTGCATTAGCAACCAATGGAATGAATCCACATGGCATGCAAAGTAGCATCCATAGTACGTGGCCTGTGATTTTAATAATGTATAACTTACCTCCATGGCTTTGCATGAAGCGAAAATATATGATGCTTTCGTTGTTAATCTCTGGTCCTAAACAACCTGGAAATGACATTGATGTGTACTTGTCTCCTTTAATTGAAGATTTGAAGTTGTTGTGGGATAATGGCATAGAAGTATATGATAGATTTAGAGATGAAAATTTTACTGTGAAGGCAATGTTGTACGGAACAATTAATGACTTTCCTACATATAGAAATCTTTTTGGTTACAGCATCAAAGGTCAATGTGCATGTCCAATGTCAGGAAAAAAATAGATTATATAAGACTAGATCATTGTCACAAAAATGTTTTCATGGGGCATCGTAGGTGGTTGTCAAAAAATCATCCTTTTAGAAAAATGAAAAAAAGCTTTTAATGGAAGTTGCGAAGTACAACGATGTCCTTATTTGAAGAGTGGATCAGAAATATTTGATGAGGTTAAACACATAAGAACAACATTTGGAAAACCTTTTGCCAAACAAATTCCAACCGCAAGTTGGAAGATGTCAATTTTCTTTCAGTTACCGTACTGGGAATCTTTATACGTAAGACACTTTGTTGATGTTATACATGTTGAAAAAAATGTTTGTGAAAGTGTGATTGGTACGTTATTAAACATCGTGGGAAAAAAGAAAGATGGCATCAATGCAAGACTTGACTTGGTGAAGTTGGGAATACGATCCGATTTGGCTCCGGTGAAGAAGGGAAAACAGACCTCTTTACCTCCAATAGCATGTACCCTGTCTAGAAATGAGAAACGTGCTTTATGTGAGACTCTTTATTCAGTCAAGGTTCCAGAGAGATATTCATCAAACATTAAAAGTCTTGTATCACTTAAGGACCTAAAGTTAAAAGGATTGAAGTCTCATGATTGCCATATATTAATAGAGAATTTAATTCCTGTTGCTATACGGTCTATTCTACCCAAAAAGGTTCGCATGACAATCACGAAGTTGTGTTTCTTTTTCAAGGCAATATGTAGCAAAGTGATTGATCTTGGGAGATTACCAAGTTTGCAAAACCAAATAGCTGAAACTTTATGTGAGCTGGAAATGTATTTTTTACCGTCATTCTTTGATATCATGATTCATTTGACTATTTACTTGGTTGAAGAGACAAAATTGTGTGGCCATGCATATATGCGATGGATATATCCCGTTAAAAGATATATGAAGATTTTAAAAGGGTATGTTAAGAATAGAAGCAGACCAGAGGGTTGTATTGTTGAACAATATTTAGTGGAAGAAGCAGTGGAATTTTGTTCTGAATATCTGTCAAATGTTGAATCATGTGGCATTACAAAATCACGTCACCATGGAAGGACTTTAGGGGAAGGTAGCAGTGGTTGTCAACAAATAGAGGTCCCTAGACTGCAATGGGAACAAGCACACTTGTATGTATTACAAAACACCCCTAAAATTGAATCATACATAAGCTTGCACAAAGAGACACTGAAGCGTAGAAATCCTACCAGAGGTGAGAATTGGATAACAAAAGAACATAATGTGTGATTTATTGGATGGCTACAAGAACATATTGGTGAACAGTTGAAACAGAGGAACACATCGATTTCATAATTGATTCGATGGTTGTCAAAAGGTCCTTGTATTGATGCCTTCTCATACACTTCATACTTAGTAAATGGGTTCACATTTTACACAAAACAGCATGACAACTAAAGCACAATGCAGAATAGTGGGGTCACTCTGGTTGCTGAATCATTGCATATCTCTAGTGCAAAGGATAAAAATCCAATATATGCAAATATGTCATACTTTGGATTCATTGAACATATATGGGAGTTGGATTACACTAACTTTCGTGTAGCAATCTTTGGATGCAAGTGGATAGACAACAACAGTGGTGTTCTCATTGACGATATGGGCTTTATAACGGTGAATTTTAAAAAGGTTAGTTACCAAGATGATTCGTTTTTCCTTGCATTATAGGCTTGACAGGTGTTCTACATTGTAGATCCTGTAGACAAGTCATGGTCAATTGTCCTAATGTCTAATAAAGTAAATGCTTTCACCGATGGAGAATTAACAGAAGAAGAAGTTAATGTCGAGGACGATCCTTTGAGGAGTGTTGAACACATGTCAATTGCAGATACATTAACAGATGACGAGGATATTTATGCAAGACATGATCATGAAGAGGGCATTTGGTTAAATCCGTCATTTCATTCAATAAAAGGTCTTATGAAACCTTGTAAGGCTCCTAAAAAAAGAAAAAGGTGCATCTATTATTTTATTTGAATTGATTATATTTTGTTTTTATTATTTTACTTTATCCCTAAATGTAATAATTTATATCTAACCTTTACCTTTTTTGTTACGGAGATGACTTCTTCAGATAACATGGACGGGAGTCTCCCTCATCACTCCGCTGGGGCAAATAAGAAAAAAGGGTAGATAGATTACCAAACTAAAGTCCATTAGCAAATCAAGAAAGTTAGGACAAAAGCTACAGGTAAATTGTCACCATCAATGAATTTTGTAATGATATTGTAGGAATCTTTTATGCTAATATCATCAAACACTAATTTGACTTTATGGTTTATATTTGCATATAGGTTGGCTGGAATGGAAAGGGTCAACCGATAGACCCTAACAGATCAAAGTTTGCACATTTTATTGGCTTTGTTACTAGGAGTACAGTGCCAATCAGTTATTCTGATTGGACAAATGTCCTTACAAATGTTAAAGACCATATTTAGGAGCAAGTTGAGGTACACAAGATGAATTGTTTCAGTTATTGCATATTGGTTTACCGAAGAGGGCATATCTGATATTGTTTTTTGTTTCCAATGTAGCAAACTTTTGAGGTGGCTCCTGTTCACAAAGATTTTGTTCTGTCTTTAGCTGGACGGGACCTTTGTGCATTCTGAACACGTTTGAGAAAACATATTTATGACAAAGATGGAAATTGTGTCCCCCATCCTCCGGAGAAGTATCAGAGATTCATCACAGTCACTGATCACTGGATGGACTTTGTCAACCAAAGCTGCACAGAGACTTTCAAGGTACCATGCCACACATTATTACTTCAAATTACTATCACCATCACAATTTGTATTAATTTGGTACGTTTCTGAATGCCTAATTTCAGAAAGAAAGTGAGGCTAATGCACAAAGGGCGAAAGGAATGTCGTACAGATACAGGAGGTCAGCTAAGGGATATGCTCAATTAGAGCAAGACTTGGTATGTATATTTGTGTCTTATGTAACAATGTGATGCTAATATGTTGTCTTATGTTAAACCTATTAACGAGGGATTTTAATGGGTCTAATTTTGTGTAGATTGCTACATCTGGGTCTAATTTGACTACCTCAACATGTCCTTTGGAAAGCTGCTAGGGTAAATAAAGAAGGTAGCATTGATGATGAAGGAGTTAAAAAAATGGTCAATGAATTTGTAAGTAGTAAATACGAATGTGTTAGTATTTTCAAATATGTTAAGTTTAATTTTGAATTCTCCTACAATGACTTAATGGTTAATTGTTATCTTTATTGTAGGAAACCCTTTCACAAGTCACTCTAGGTGTTGAGACTGAATCAATAGCCCGAAATGACATATTCTTTCAAGCACTTGGTGCAAGAGAGCATCCAGGTCGCGTTCGAGCTGTAGGCAAAACATGAAGCATTGGGTAGCACATTTGACCAATGTAGTGACACAGTTGACAGGGGGTCAGGGACTACCCCCATTCATGTCAGGTCAGATGCCATTTAACCCTACTCAGTCCCCACCACCATGTATGCCACCCCCTTTCAATATGGCTCCTCAAATGCAACTGATGGCAAATATTGGTCCCCAAACACCTGTAGATGCACCTTCTACCAGCCATAGAGGCAGTTGCACACCAATTGCATCTGTTAAGATTCCAGAGGTATTGACGCTACAGTAAATCATCATTTACCTTGTAATGTTTAATATTTTTGATTTACTTATTGCATAATATAACAAACCTTCATTTGTAGGGTGAACATGATTGTATGCTATACTTGAACAAACCTTTTCGCCTAGTTGCAAGAGGTAGAGTATATCATACAGTGGCTAGGGACTCCTTACATAATATGGCTCTTCCTCCAGAGCATGGTAAGGTTTTTATAGAGGTAGTGCAACGACATGAGGAGGACTCTGCACTGCCTATCCCAAATGAAGAAGCAAACCTGTATTCCCTGAGAGATGCCATTGGTACTTATGTTGCTTGGCCATTGTCCTTAATCACTTTAAGACCCAAGGTATGTAAACTTGTTTCTTTATAGTTCCTGTTGCTAGATGTTACAATTAAAAGGGTTTGTTCTTTTCAGGTTGCCCCTTCATCAGGTAAAGGGTTAGGGAAAGAGACAGGCTACTCAAAAGAGTCCATTGCTGGTCTATCCAATCAAGGTGCTGCATGCTTGGATATGATGAAGCTGTTTGTGAGAAGTGATCAAGCCATTGATACAGCTACATTTCAACTGACAAGTGAGCACTGGGGTAAAGAGTTTTGTGACATTGTGGGGAAGGAAAACATCATATAGGTCATACGTCGATATTGGTTGAGTGCCTCTAGCATTAACCTTTACATACGGTACATTAAATTTCAAATTATATAGTCAATTTATAACTTTTAACGCCTCATTCATACCACTAATGTTCAATTCTACTTGTGCAAAACAAGATATTTGTGTGAAGCTTATTTGCGTGGGACAATGACAAATAGATTCTCATTTATATCTTCGTATGAAATGGATGAAGCGCTCAATCCGAACCCACATCAACATATAGTTGAAATGTTGAAGCGTCATATGGGTGAAGATCAATTGATTTTTGCACCTTATAATGTTGGGTAAGTCAATTGATCTCATTGAGACTCTGCTTTATGTTTTATAATTTACCATATAACTTAGTAATCTTAAAATGATATTTATGCTCGTGGTAGGCAACATTGGGTCTTGGTTTCCATCAATACTGCTGACGAGACTATCTATTACATGGACCCTCTACGCAAGCAGCTGAAGATCAGAACACACATGCAAAACCTATTTAATAAGTAAGCATTCATTTATGTCAATACACTAAGATTAATGTTAAGTGGTTCAAATGTATCTAATTTCTTTGGTTCACGTACGACTCTTAATGCTCTTGTCACGTATCGAGCAGAGAGGGGAGTGCAGCCCTCTAGTACAAAGATGAGTCAAACAAAATGGGTCACTGTACAGGTAATACTATATCATATCTCATGTTTTTAATTTTCAGCTAAATTGTAATTGAACTGTATATCATTCTTAGTTAATGCTATTTTATTTGACTTTTATCTTCCATAGTGTCCCAAGCAAACAAATAATAACGAATGTGGATATTATGTGTGTCTATTCATTGGGGATGTTTTGCACCATGGACAAACTGTAATCCCAGTAAATGTAATAATCTTGCACTTTCAAATTCGTTTGCCATATGCTTATTATTTCACTTAATTAAATAAGCTTTGTTTTCCCTATCCTTGTATTTCAGTACTTTCCAGAGGTGCAGATTCCAACTTTTCCTGACAACAAAATTTATCAATTTCAAAAGGAGTGGTGTGCATATCTGTACCATAGATATTTAAAGGACACATTAAGCACAATAGATTATTAGTGTTCTTTTACAATATTTAAACAATTTTCTTTCAACCCTAGGAAAAATGTGTAAATATGAGACTCTGATTTGATTGTAATCTGTACATGTGAGTTGTAATTCAATAATATAGCTCTGAAATTCTGCTATATCAGACTCTATTTGAGAATTATATTCTGTTTCAATTGGTTTTGAATTCTGTTTCAATTGGTTCTGAATACTGTATAATACCAGGTATGCTATAAAAAATTGTTTTATGCCAGTTTTATTAAAATATTACAAAATTTTTCTTAACTTTGGAGAGCGATTCTAGAAGAACTGCTCTCCAAAGTGCACTTCTGAGAGTGGTTACACGCATAACCGCTCTCTAAAGTGAACTTCTAAGAGCGGTTCAAATAATAACCGCTCTCAGAAGTTCACTTGGAGAGCGATTAATATTGAACCGCTCTCAGAAGTCACTAAAGAGAGCGGTTATGCGTGCAACCGCTCTTACAAATTATAGTCTTTGGAGAGCGGTTCTAATTTAACTGCTCTCCAAAATACTATCATTTGCAAGAGCGATTACGCGCTTAACCGCTCTCTTTAGTGAACTTCTTAGAGCAGTTAACCGCCAAGCCGCTCTCCAAAATGTACATTTCAGAGCAGTTAAATAACTGCTCTGTAAAAATGACGACATTGGATAGCACGTGATTTTAAAGCACCACTAACCGCTCTCTTTGTTCAAGCGGAACCGCTCTTGGATCTCATTTTTGGTGTAGTGGTAGAATAACACCCAAGTATCAAGCAACATGAACTGTTTAACATAGGTCGTGAAAATAATTTTTGTGACGTCCTTTTTTTGTACAAAATCCACAGTATCCTGAATTACTGCTTTTAATTCAAATCCACCTATTAGAGATAGTATAACCTATAATGTGTTTACAACTTTATCATTTAAATCATCAAGATAATAAAATCTAAAGGACACTTTTATATAATTTAGAAAATTATACCAATATGTATGTTTACAACTATGGTCCATATGGAATTTGAAATACAAACCCTTTACATAATAATAATTACATCTTCTCAATTGTAACTAAATGTTCTAGATCTATTATCTATCCTAGACTGACAAAGCATTCTAAAGTTACAATCTTCTCCAAAATATGACCTCCCAGCTTGAGAAGTAGCTATAGTACCTGTTCTCTCTACTTATGTACCATAGTATTGCAAAACATACACGACACAAATCAAACGCAAGGGTGAGCTTATGAAACATATTGATAATCATTAAGTTTTGCATATATAACTGTTGATTATTTATGATTTAATCTTCTAGATCTGGATTTTATGTTACCTTTACTTTTCTGTATCTGTATAGTTCTTTATTTCATGAAATACTTTTACTGGAAGTACAGCAGTTCTTAGTTCTTTTGAATGGAGCTGCAGCAGTAAGACCCGTGTGGATGAAGGGCAGTAAGGCTGATTCGTCGATGTTGTATTCAAAAGAAATTAAGAACATAAGAAACTGGTGGCTATAGTAAAAGAATTTATGTGTTTGTAATTAAAAAAAAAATTATCAGATCTAATTGAGAAAATTATAAATGATTAACTGATATATTTCTATGGAACCAAATGAAGGTAATGAACCAGATTTATTTTATGATATCTCGTCTCCTTTGCTCTTTTTCTCGTATTTTCTTCCAAACCGGTTCTAGCTCCTCCTCCTCTCCAACTAAAAACACACTCTTCAATGATCAGGAGAAACAGTCTCTTGAAATTACACTCAAACACAATCTCTTTGACAAAGAAGTTCGTTTTGAAGAGATCAATCAAAGCATGGACGACTGGAACATTCCAGAAATCCCTTAGGATACTTTATACGTTCTTGAAGAACATTCCAAGAAAAATAGTTTCGATTACATAATTAAAACTGTTGAAAACAATATCCCTTTAGGAAAAGACATAGGAGAAGAATTTCATCTCCTAACCAAATTCTCCATCAATGACCATAAAAGAAAATATAAATACCTTCATATAGGATGTGTCCAAGTAGCTATCAAACCTTTGATAGATATGGGTATAGATGCAGCCGTCTTAATGTGTTTTAGAGACATTAGACACAGTAAATTTGAAGATTCTCTCATAGGAATAATTGACACCACTCTAGGTCAAGGACCAATCTATTTCAACTGTTTTCCTAACAAAACGGTAAGTCTTATGGATGTTCACATCCTAGACTCCCTTTTCCTCAACATTTGCTTTCATAGTTTAGACATGAAAGAGGGATTTATTCCCGCAGCTCTAATCTATAGGATTCAATACAAAGTCATGAATTCATGCGCTTCCAGAGTCCTCCTTAAACCACAGAAAAATGAGACTACTTTGTTTATTACTGATATGACAAAGGCTAATGTCTCTTTACCAAGAATCACCAAATGGGATAAGGTTACTCTCCCTGAGAAGTGGGTTATGGATAAGGTTGTACCTTGCGTTCCTAAATCTGCTCCTTAAATCCAGGACATTTCTCAGTCTAATTCTGGAAAGGTCAAAATAACTTTTGATAGGAGAAACTCTTTCTCCTCTAGGATTGATGCTTACAGCAATCGATCTGATTTTGTTTCTGCGATGAGATCTTTCTCTTCCAGATCTCAAACGTTTAGATATGAAATTCCCAGGTCTATTAATCATGATCCTTCCATAAACCTACAAGGTTTAGATACTTCTTCTAGAATTCCTAGAAATGTTTATCAATCTACTGACAAAGAAGAAGAAGAAAATCAGAGTATCCAATCTTCAACTTATTCCTCCCTTAATGATTCTTATAATATTGTCTCATAAATTCATTATAGATAAGGAATCCCTTAGAAAAGATTTCTACTCTGAGGATTGGAAACCTCAAAGAGAGTGGTTCTTTTAGAATTACAAGGGAAAAGATAGATCTGATATCCAAGAAAAGTTTTATAAATTTCTCGAAAACGTTAATCAAAATATTCTATTTTTTGATTGGTTTCATGCTTACACCATTCAAAATAATATTGATTATCCCTGGCAAGAGGATGTTATTACTATTTCCTCTACTAATGTCATTTCCTGGCAGATTAAAGATGGACAAATAGTCCATAGTGACCTGCCACCTTCAACTCAATATCAGTTGCCAAATCTTAAAGACAACAATGGTAATCATGTTATTGCTACCCCCTTCAAAACTAAAAATCCTGATGAGTCTATTACTCCTAGTGATATCCAAGGTCTAATGGAACAGGCCAATTATACCAATAAATACTTGCAGGTGTTAGGAAATAAAATCTCTGCTAGTTCTACTAAACCTAAAGAAGAAGAAACATCATCTTCTTCTCAGACTCCTTTAGAAAAACCTCTCTTCTAACCTTTTAAGATTAATGCAAAAGCTAAACAAAAAATCTTAGAGCTTAGGCAAAGAGAAAAATCCAAAGCTCTTGAGGACAATCAAAATGAGCTTATCAATAAGATTAATAGTATGCTTACTACTGTCCCTGATACACCTCAGACCTCTGAAGAATCTAGTACTAGAATTGAAACTAGATCTCTTACCAAAACTGTCAATACCATTTCTAAAGCTGATTCAGAACAAGATTCTGAAACAAATTCTGTCTTGGCGATCAATCCAGTTTATACCAATAGTAAAAATTGGAATAACCCTTCCAAACTCTATTATAATAGAGCTACTGCTCCAGATTTAGTTTTAGAAGAAAGTCTTGATCATCCCATTCAAAATTTTAATGCTAATGAAATCTATATGTGGAATATTGACAGTCTTTCTGAGTACAACATAATTTCTAAACTCAAACACATGGCTGTTGTAGCAATGGGTTACTTCACTAATAATAACTATGATGAAGAAACCATTGTTTATATTGTTGTAGTTGGTTTTATGGGTCATCTTAGGGGTTGGTGGGATAATTATCTCACTGAAACTGATAGAGAAAATATTCTCTCTGCAGTTAAAATTGATGACAAAGGAAAAACCATTATTGATAATAATGAACAACTCACTGATGCAGTATATACTTTATTATATTGTATTTCTCAGCATTTCCTTGGAGATCCTTCTTTATGGAGAGAAAGATCTGGAGAATGGTTATCAAATCTCAGGTGTCATGACTTAGGTCAGTACAAATTATATAAAGATACTTTCATGTCTAGAGTTTACGCTAGAGAAGATTGTAACCAACCCTTCTGGAAAGAAAAATTCATTGATGGGCTACCTAAATCTTTTGGAGACCTTATTAGAAGTAAGCTCCGAAATCATTCTGTTAATGGAGAAATTCCTTATGACAGTTTTAGCTATGGTCAACTTAGTGCTATTATTGTCAAGAATGCCATGAAAGTTTGTCAAGAAGATAAACTCCATAAACAACTTGTCAAAGAAAGAGCCTTAAACAAAAAAGATTTAGGGTTCTTCTACGAGCAATTTGGTCTCCCCTTTTTGCTTCATTAAAAAGAAAAAACAGACTCATAAGAAAGAGACTGTTGAAACCCACAAAACCCTTTACAAAAGGAAGTTCAATGGAAAACCTCCTAAGAAATTTGGAGAAAATATCATCCCCAACAATATTCCTAAAAAACCCAAATCAGGTATAACCTGCTACAATTGTGGCAAACCCGGTCATATCAGTAAATACTGTAGAGTTAAGAAAAAGATTCGTAATCTTAATCTTGATCCTTCAACTGAAGATTAGATTAATAATCTTCTTATTGAATCTTCTGAAGAAGAATATGAGAAAGAAACCAATGAAGATATTAATCAGATCCAACAGGATGATCAAGTTTCTTCCTCGGATAGTGATGAAATTCATGAAATCAATGTTTTAACAAAAGAACAAGATCTTCTTATTGAATCAATTAATTCTATTTCTGATCCTCAAGAAAGAAAAGAATTTTTTAGTAAATTTAAAGATGTTTTAGAAATAAAACAAAAACCTAAAGGAATCTTTAGTGCTAATAAATTTGATATTACAAATATTTTCAAAAGACTTGAAAACAACTCTATTATCAAACCAACTACTGTCCAGGATCTTCAGATTGAGATTAATAATCTTAAGAAAGAGATTCGTGAAATTAAAGATCAATAACAAATTCATCAAATTATTCTCTCACAACTAGAAGATGATAATAATTCTGAAGTTGTAGAAGAAAGAGTTTTTGAAAAGAATGATTCTAAGGAAAAAGATTTTGGTGAACCAGAAGAAATTTTCATGAATTTGATCAACAAGGTCAAAATTCAAAAAATTTATATTAATATTAGAATCATTATTGATGATTTTGTTCTTGATACTCTAGCAATTTTTGATACTGGTGTTGTTAGCAATCTACACTAGCAAGTGCACTAGGATTGCAGCAAGTAATGAGTAAATTTAAGATCCAAATATCATCTCCACAGGGAATTTAGATTCAAGTATCACTTCATAGAGTTATAACCATTTTCGCTTTTTCGAAATTGTAAGGAGAGTAGTAACATGTAATACAGCAAACTAGAACAATTGAAAGTAAAATGAACTTGCAGAAAACAGAACAATGAACACACAGTTATGTGATAACAGAGGGAGAAACCATAGCTAGGGAATTGCTTCACCAAAACTCCAATGTTTAATCAATAAAGTTCTGAATTAACAAGCAACTGGAAAGAATGACAATCAGTTTCACATTATATTATTCAGAGGTTAATTCCTTAACTCAGTGAACCTAACATTCAATTAAACCATTCTAATGCCTTAGATCTGATTCAATTTAATGTTGCTTTAAGTGTAAGAAACCAGAAGATTGCAAGATCAAAGCCTCTTATCCCTAAGAAAACTATAATCTCGGTGATTGGTTCAGATCTGAAGAACAAATTCAATTTCCATTGACAAGAGTTTCTCTGAATTTAGTTAATCAAATTTCCATTCAATTTCCACGTGAAGTGTAGAATCAATCACTCAATCTATTCCAAAGCTTGAAATTCAGATCCAAATCAATTCAACATGTTCGTTTCAGATCTACAATCCCTAACTATGAACGAATTACACAGCCATGGCAGCAGAAGAAGAAAAAGAAAGAGAAGAAGAAAAGAAGAAACTCCGAAATGCCATGGAAGCTTGCTCCACTCCAATTCCTCTTCGTGAAGCTCCAAGATCTGAATCTCCACTCCTCTCTCTCACTTCCTCTAACCAGAAACTAACTAACAAAACTGAAAATGAACAGAATCCCCTTTTTTCGGATCGTTTCTGGCATTTATAGAATTTCCCAGATTTTCACGTCATCACTTTTATGAGAAATAGTAGTTACGCAGAGAGTTTTTGGTTGCGCGTTAACACTTTTCCCAGAAATAGTGGCCACGCGCATTTTCCTGATATTGAGAGCTCTTTGGAACTATCACTCTTGATGATAAAAGTTACAACGCAGAGCCAAGGTAGTTGCGCGTTATCACTTTTTCTGATAAGAGTGACTACGCGCAGCTCGCCAAATTGAAGACTCTCTGGAACGATCACTTTTGATGACAATAGTGGTTACGCAGAGCTTTCCTGATATTTTGCCTCTCTGGAACTACCACTTTTAATGATAAAAGTGGTAACGCCCAGGCTTCACTTCTTCTTTGAGCTCTGAAGTGATCACTTTCACTGACAATAGTGATCACGCCCAGTCTGCAATTTCTTATTCTTGAGTTTTTGGAGTCCAGACTTGCTTCTTTCCTCTTCCTTGTCATCAATGAAGTTATTCTGGGAATTCCTTTTATTAAAGCTCTTTTCCCGCTTCAAATTTCAAAAGAAGGTATTTCTAGTTATCATTTAGGTAAGCAGATAACCTTTAAATTTTCAAGCAAACCTTTTACCAAAAATATTAATTTGATCCAAAATAAAATTAATCAAATTAATTTTCTGAAGGAAGAAGTTTCTTTTGCTAATATTGATAAACAATTGAAGAATCTATCATTTCAGAAGAAGATAAATTCTCTTTTAGAAAATATCCAATCTTCTATCTGCTCTGATTTGCCAAACACATTTTGGAATAGAAAGAAGCATATGGTAAGTCTTCCATATGAACCAGACTTTAAAGAAAATCAAATCCCTACTAAAGCGAGACCTATTCAGATGAATAAGGAACTCTTTCAATACTGTCAGAAAGAGATTAAAGATCACTTAAGCAAAAAGCTCATTAGAAGAAGCAAAAGCCCCTGGTCTTGTTCTGCCTTTTATGTTAATAAACAAGCAGAATTAGAAAGAGGTACTCCCAGGTTAGTTATAAATTATAAACCACTTAACCAAGCTCTTCAGTGGATTAGGTACCCTATTCCTAACAAAAAAGATCTTCTTAACAGACTAAATTCTGCTAAGATTTTTTCAAAATTTGACATGAAATTTGGGTTTTGGCAAATCCAAATCTGTGAAGAAGACAAATGCAAAACTGCCTTCACGGTTCCCTTTGGACAATATGAATGGAATGTAATGCCCTTTGGTCCTAAAAATGCTCCTTCTGAATTTCAGAAAATCATGAACGATATCTTCAATCCTTATTCCAAATTTGTCATTGTCTATATTGATGATATTTTAATCTTTTCCCATTCCATTGATCAGCATTTCAAGCATATAACTTTTTTTATAAATGTTGTCAAACAAAATGAACTTGCTATTTCCAAATCTAAAATCAATCTCTTTCAAACCAATATAAGATTTCTTGGTCACAATATCCACCAAGGAACTGTCATTCCTATTAGCAGATCCATCGAATTTGCTAATAAGTGTCCTGACAGAATCCTTGATAAAACCCAACTTCAGAGGTTTTTAAGATGTCTCAATTATGTAGGTGACTTTATTCCTCATCTCAACAATATTATTAAGCCTTTACATGATAGGCTTAGAAAGAATCCTCCTTCCTGGACAGACATCCATACCAATGCTGTTAAAGAAATTAAGAGTAGAGTCAGAAATATAAAGTGTCTTTATCTTCCTATTCCTCAAGCTTCCAAAATTGTTGAAACTAATGCTTCTGATATAGGTTATGGTGACATTCTCAAACAGAAATACATTATTGCATATACTTCAAAACATTGAAATCCTGCATAACAAAATTATTCAACTATTAAAAAAGAAGTTTTAGCAATTGTTTTATGTGTTTCAAAATTTCAATTTAATTTATTAAACCAAAAGTTTCTTATTAGAGTAGACTGTAAGTCTGCTAAAGAAATTTTACGAAAAGATGTTAAAAATCTTGCCTCAAAACAAATCTTTGCAAGATGGCAAGCAATTTTAAGTGTTTTTGATTTTGATATAGAATATCTCAAAGGCACTTCAAATTCCCTTCCTGATTACCTTACCCGTGAATATTTACAGGATAAGTGAGATACCCAGAAAGGCAACAACCCCCTCTACGGGTGGTGGAACATCCAGAGGAAGAGTTAGGCTAGCCCTGACTCTTAATAAATCAAAATCAAAGTCTGCCTCAACAAACTCTTGTTCAAAATCTTCAGAGTCATCCACTCCGACTAGGTCATCTACTCAGAAAGCCATCCAGATTGTAGAGTCATCCACTCAATAATCTGCGATTCCTAAAAAAGACTCATCCAATAAGGTTGATTCTTCACAATCCTAAACCAAAATTGCTAAACAATCTAAAGCAGACTATGCTTTTCCTATTAACACTCTTTTAGCCATCCAACAAGGAAGCTTGTATAGTTTACCAAAAAAATCTGAGGCAGATATTGCCTCAGAAAGACGACATGGAAATAGATTTAGCAAGCCTAAACACTATAATCTAGTCTTTCAGTCAGACCCAAAAGACAATCAGTCTTCCTGATAAAACAAAGAAAACTATTAGCCTCCAAAAAGACAAACAAAAAACTCAAATACTAACCATTATATGGCAAAAGGAAAATTTTCTTCTGTCATACAAATGGAACTGTTTTGGAATAGATATTCGAGAACTTTGACTTATACTGTAGTTAATAGTTCTAGTAATCAAACGGAACTGTAGAAACAGTATTTTATTTTTCTCTTTAAAGAAAGTTTTAGAGAGAGAAAAGCCCTTAGTGAAACAATCCGTTGTAAGCTTTTCTTTCAATTTTAATAAAATCTTGTTTCTGTACAATTTTCTCTCTTCTCCCTCTTAGCTGGTTCTGTTTGGATTACCGTCGTCCAACTTTCTTCTCTTCTCCTTTCACTAGATCTATGTTGGTTCTACCACCGTTCTAGTTTCTTATGTTTTAAATTTACATATTTATTTCCTGTACTTTACATTCTGCATTTAATTTAGTAGTTCTGTTACTGCTTACTTTCCTTTCAGTGCTTATTCTCTGCTTATTCTCTTCCTTTGATCCACTTCAGGTTTTCTGGTATCAGAGTTTAGGATGTGTACAAGGAATAACTGATATATATATATATATATATATATATATATATATATTACCAACATAAATATCTGAACAACTTATTATTCAGCAATTCTCCCCCAACCTTTTACTCGTCAATACAACTCTTTTTATTAACTCACTGAGTGCTGACAACTACGACGATGATAGCAAGAACAACAATATCAACCTCAATAATAACAACAACAACTCAGCGCCAACTAGCATTACGACATTAGTATTCTAGAAGGAAACTACAACTCAGCATACTTGCCTATTCCATACAATTCCAACATCATATAATAAACATTTAAATACATTTGTCATAACACTTATCAATCAGTCTCAGCATATTGTACATCCATGTTTTAATAGTTATCCCGAACATAAATAATTTTATATTACACACGTAAAGCAACAAAACTCCTTCATAACACATTAGGCTCAACATTCTCAGCACATATATCACAGTATTTCAGAAAATCACGTCTCATTATAGTTTTCTAAGTACTCATTAATCAACAGAGAGATCCACTCAGTTATCTTATTGTGGGTTTTCACCTAGGGTTGACCATTCAACAGTTTATTCTCGGCTAAAACAGAATTAAATTCCTTGATAGCTTATCATTTACTAGACAAATAAACCAGCTTAGATAAGCTCCCCTTACCTGGAACGAGTTCCAAGATCGTACTCCTAGTGAGTCCTGAAGGAATAGATCAAGCATTTGGGTATGAAATACGACTTGAACAGTTTAGATCTACTTAGAAAGACATGGTATAAGTCATTTGAGAAAGAGAAAGTAAGAAACAAGAGTAAAGACCAGGAACTAAGTTCCAAAAACTCACCTAGATATTAATGAGATAGACGATCTCACTTTGATCGGGAAGGAATTCGGCTTCGAGAAGGTTTTCTCTAAGGAGATGAAATGAAAAAAATAGAGAGAAAATGAGAGAAAAAGACTGTCTAGTGAGAAATGAATTTTCTGGGCGCTAAGCCTCCTTAAATACCCCTCTAGGCCCACGCGTTCTTGCTTGAACAAGTGATGAAACGAATTTCGCTACTCGTTATGCACAAAGATTGTCGTTAATCCTTATCAAATATGCAAAGAAATGAATGCAGTACTAGGGTGTTGTCCTAGGTCGTCTCCAAGGAATTTTTGGTTGGGAACATACATCGAACAAGTGTAAACATAGAATTTAAAGCAAGTAAATTGGGGGGAGGTTTGTCAATTTCCAGATTTTAATCAAGAGTGATACACATTTTCTTATCTTAGTACTTAAATGATGTAATTCACTACTAGCAAGTGTACTAGGTAATTGTAGCAAGTTATAAAATGTGGAAATCAGATTGAGTCCCAAGTATCGTCCTCTAGGATCTTATTTTCAATCACCAATTCACAAGATAATAACCATTTGCACCAAACAATTCATTGAACAGATTTCAATATGCAAGAAAGTAAATTTTAGAATTAAAGAGATGAGAAATTGTTAGAAACAGAATGTTAATTTGTACTATTCGAATGAATTACGAATGGAAGAAAAGTTAGGAATTTATTTCACTAGAATATCAATATCAATTCAGTTCTGCCTCTGAACATTCAAGCAATTGATTGATTGTCAATCGGTTTCTCTTTAAAATAACCAAAGATTGATTCCTCAATTCATTGGTCCTAATATTCAACCAAATCTCCTTAATTCCTTAGGCCAAATTTAGTTCAATATTGCATTACGAATTAGAACTAAAAGATTGCAAAACTAAGACCACTTATCCCTAAGAAAATCAATAGTTTTTGGAATTAATTCAAATCCAAGCAACAAACCCAATTTCCATTAGTGAAGGTTACTTTTTTATTAATCAATTGAACTTCCACTCAAAAATTAAGTAAACACAGAATTAATCCCTCAATCAAATCAAACACTCAAAGTTTAGAGTCAAAACGAAATCAATATATCAATTCTAGATCCATAAATCCCTAACAAAAAGAGTTAGAAACACATTACAATGAAATGAAGAGAAGAAAGAAGAAAAAAAGATAAAAAGCAGAGAGCCATCTCCATCACTTTGTCTTCTCCCAGATTCCTCTAGCAAAGAAGAACAAAAGTCGCTCCTATCTTATCCCTCTGACTTCCCTTGGAAGTTAAAATGGTTACAACTGAATACCAAAACTAAAAATGACCAAAAAGCTCTTTTTCTAAGTTTCCAATTCCTATTTATAGAGTTCCTCTAATTCTTTGACTTAACCCTTGGAATTCTGAAAGTTAGTTATCCCCAGGTGTTATGGAATCTTCTAAAAGTGATACAAAAGCTCCAAACATCCAGAATTGACAAAAAGAAGAAATTATAAAAACTGCAGAGTTTTACGCCAAAACGCGCAGTGGCTGGAGTGAAGGCGCAGTTGCGTGCCAAGGCTTCAAGTGATATGAGTTGCAACTCTCTGTTGTGCGCCAAGGCTTCAAGTGATATGAGTTGCAACTCTCTATTGCGTGTCAAGGCTTCAAGTGATTGGCGTTTGAACGCACATCACTTCAATGAACGTTTCTTCCATATGCTCAGCTTTGTGTTGCTACGCCATCTGTTATGAGTTGCCACTCTCTGTTGTGCGCCAAAGCTCCAGGTGATATGCGTTTCAACGCAGTGGCAATTATCTAGTTACAATTACTGGAGTGTTAATGCGCATCACTCAGAGTAGCCACGCAGACCCAATGCTCTATTTTCTTCTTTCCACGTTCAAACGCCAATCACTTGGAGTTGTAACGCCCAACTCTTAGGATTTCTTCAAGCTTGATTCTTTGACTTTTCTTCTTTAATTTCAGCTTTTAATCCTTCCTTTAAGCACTTTCAACAACTTTCCAACTCTTGCATGAATTCCTACAAAAATCTAAACAATTTTTAATATTTCAACAAAACAACAATTTATACTAATTATTTTATTTTGTGATCTTTTCAAGTTATTTTTAGAACTATTTTCCTAATTATTAACCAAAAACTATGCTAAAAACATGGTAAAATATGGATTTATCACCACCCCAAACTTAGAATTTTGCTTGTCCTCAAGCAAATTAAATCAAACAAAAGGGAAAGGGATCAATCCAATTGACAAGAATTCAATCATCAAACTGATTTTTCAATATTTCTAATACCCAATTCTGTATCTTTCCGATTTCTCATCCAATCAAGTTATTCATCCATTGATCAACATGATCATTACACTGTTTTAACCACTTAATCAGCAAAACATGCCATTTGAATTCATGTATTCAGCAAAGTTTCGTATGACCAAATTTGAAAAATATATTCACAGCTCACAAGTAGTGTTTCCCTCTTCACTCAGCGGTGTTTAGGCTTAATGTTTGCTCTCAAAATCATCATTTTTACTACACTTTACCATAGGCTTGCATAAATTCTCAATCTCCTCTAAAAAAAATGTAACAAATCACATATCAAGAGGACTTTTCAGGTGAAATTGAGGTTAAAGGATAGGTAGGTGTTCAAAGAATTTGGAAACAATGCAGGTTATGCCAAACAGAAAAGATGTAATTCAAGTAGATGATATTCTGAATTTTATCATGAGATTGCATTGTTTTTTTTTTTATCCATTCAATTTCTGCATAGCATTTTCTGAATTTTTGAAATATTTCAAGTGCTTTTTATTTTCTGAATTTTCTGTACGAATTTCTTTTCTGATTTTCACTTTTCCTATTTCTTTTTTTAATACTTTGCTTTTTCATTCAATCATTCTTTTCAAATGACTCATACTTTGCTGTTACCCACCCCAAACTTAAGACTTTGCTTGTCCTCAAGCAATGTCACACAATATTACAACATGCCACCCCAAACTTAATTCTGAAAATCATCTTTGGTTAAACTTAAATTGCCTCTTTCTTATTTGGAAAGGTGTCATGGTTTTTCAGTAAGGCTTGAATTGAAGTTTACCAAAAGACAGGTTAAAGGCTCAAAAGAGTGAACTAGGATTTTAAGCACAAGGGAGGTTTATTTAGGCTCTAAGCATACGCAAAGAAGGCCTCCATCATACATGTGACTGTAACATATTATAAATTCAATCAAGAACAATGCAAGTTCTAGAAGTGCAGCAAAATATGAGATCCATTTCATACATCAAGAAATATTATACATGAGGCTCAAGTCTCACCAAGGAATTAAAGTGAAAATAATAACAATCAAGCTCACAATCTACTTTTTTTTTAGAATTGAATGCACAAAATGGCAAGACCACCTCATTTTAAAAATGATAAGTGTGACAATCATGTAAGAATGGGAAAAATAACTTAAAAGAATTTGAAATTCAGAATTCACAGAATCTCACTATATTCTATTATTTAAAAAGGTGCAGTTCAATGATTCATTTTCAATTATTTTTCTATTTTTCAGGAAGTGTTTTCAGCTTAAAATCATGAAGTAGAGGTATAGAATTTCACCCCCCTTCTGTGAAACTTGTGCAAGTGTGCAGTCCAAGTGTGAGTGCTGCGTGCAAATGTGACGTTTTCTGCATAAACAAAATTCAAATCATCAGCAGTTTAAAGGAATTGCAAGAAATGAATACTGGAGGAATTTTAAAGTAATTAACAACAAAATGTATTACAACTGAAAAGGATTTAAAATGTTCTCATCATTCAAAAGTGCTCACTGAATTATACAAAATATAAATTGTTCTTAGCACTAAAAGTTTTACAGTTGTAAAACACAGCAAAATAACTCCTAATCTATGCTTCTTCATCCTCTTCTTCTTTTGAACTGATTTCATCTTCTTCATCTTCATCATTTTCTTCATTTCTCTTGCAGGAGTGTGCATACCAGGAGTGAACAATGGCAGATTATTGAATGTAGTGGCCCTTAGATATGGCACATTTTGAACTTCAGACTCATACAACTGCTCATTTGTCATTCCTAGCTTCTTTCCTATGTTCATCATCATAGTGTCCATCAAGAGAAGTCCAGATTTATGACTTTCAAGGAGAGCATCCTGCCTTGCAGACAAAGATTCTTGCCTGTCCAGAATTTTCTGCAGTTGAGATTTCATTTTCAGAGGAGATTCCTTTTTGAATTTATTTGGAAGAGGTGAGGCAACAGTGACAGGAGTGTTGGTGTATATTTCTTTGATCATAACAACTGTTATAGGAGGAGTGGCCTTAAGTTGTTCTCTGAAATCTGCAAAATCTACTCCAGCATCCTTGCACAGCAAAGCCAACAGTCCTGGAAAGGCTAAAGAATCAGCCTTTGATTTTAAAATTGTCTTAATGCTGCTGTTAATCACCTTCCCAACATCCACAAAGAAATCCTCCACTATTGCAAAGATTAGTTCTACTCTCTTGATGGCAATAGTGGAGCTGTGAATTACAGGCATAAAGGAACTCAAAATAAAAATGCTCCACACTTTTGTGAAGGGCAGCAGATTTCTGGTTGGAATATTCTTGGGTGTGGAGATGTTTTTGGCCTCATCTCTTGCTTTTATTTCCCAAGTTGTCCCTAGTCTGCCTATTCTGTGTAGAATTTCTATGTAATCCTTGTCCTGCTTATTCAGAAATTCATGAAAATCTTGCTGTTCTTCTTCTCTTTCAGCTGTGATTTGTAGCACTCTATTAATGTTCTCAGCTGAGAAATTGATCACCTTGCCTCTAACAAAAGTGTGATTGAGAGGTAAATGTTCTCCCTTAGTCCTCAAAGCATTTGCATAGAATTCTTGTGTCAGCTCTTTGAATCCCTTACTAGCAATTGAGACAAATAATTCCCATCCTCTCTTCTTAATTTGGTCAGAAAATTCTGGGTGTTCATCTTCCTTTAGTTCAAAATTTCTGTCATGAACTATTTTCCTTTTCAGAATATTAGCTTTGAAATAATTTTCCTGCGGAATGCCTCTGAATCTCAGATCATGTTCAGGGATTGATCTTGAAGAAGGACCTTCTAAAAATTTGCCTCTTTTTGTCCTTGGAGTTCCCCTTGGTGTGCTTGCCATTTTTCAGTATCTATCACAATTTTACACCAAGAAAGAATGAGTTCAGAATTTAACCAAGTATGCAGAAATTAACCAAGTGTGCAGAATTTAATTCAACATGTATAGCACTTTTCCTTTTTCCAAATACAGAAATATGCCATCTTAAAGTTTATGTGAACCATCACCAAATTATAATTCCAGTATCTAGCTATGTCCAAAGTTTTCAGATTCAACTCAACTCTTAATTGCCATTGTTCAATGTGCTAAATGGAAAGCAATATGATAACAACTGCATGATCAAAGTTCCATGATAAAAATAATAAAATGCAAAAAGAATCACTGTAATTCATCAGAATAATAATCCAGAATGTCTTGATTAACAGTTTACAGTACTAAAAAGCACACTAGTACTTATAAAATTCAATTGAATTCTTTTTCTGGATATTAGACTGATGAAAATTCATTCAACATTTCACAGAACATGTTTTGCATCATTCTCAGTGCTACATTGCACGAATTTATCAACAAAATTCCCTAATTATTTATGACAATATTTCTGCACATACTCAATAAAGGAACAAAACGAAAATTCAAAATGCAAATTCAAATTCTCATTAAAAATTACAGGTCTGGCATGTATTCAATTCAATCACACCTTAATTGCATGTTCCAATCATAAATTAAACATAATTCACTCCCAAATCACAATCCCCAAATTATCCCCAAATTAGATTCAGAAGAACCCTAAAATTTAAATTCGTAAATTGAGGAAAATTACTTGGAATTGGAGTGCAGAACTGATACAGACTCACTCGACAATGATAATATAGTGGAATGAGTCTCAGGTTTAGTTCAAAACAAGCAGAAATTTCTGATTTTTGATGAAGGTTGCTGGGCAGCTAGGGTTTTTCACAGTGCGTGTTGGCTCTAGGGGTTTTAAGTGAGAACTCTGAACGCGTGAAGGCTTTAAATAGGGCAAGTAATCACGCAAAAAAAATTCTGTTCAAAAATACCTCAGGCGTGGCACTTCACTCGTTCTACGTTTCAATTTAAAACCTTCATGCAGCTCACGTGCTCACTTTAAAATGAAAGAAGTTAAGGTTTAAAGATCTAACCTTTGCGCGTGTTGGCTTCAAACAGATAGGGTGAAGGCGCGCAATTGCGTATGGCAACTTCATTTAGTTGGCGTTAAGGCGCGCAGTTACTTCTTTGTAAGGTGCTCAGAGCGCGTCTTGGCTTTATTTACTTAGAGTAAAGGCGCGCAGTTGCGCGCTAAGGCGTCATGTGAGTAGAGTGAAGACACGCACCTGTTCTCCTCAGCTCTTTACTCAAGGCTTTTGCGTTTTGGCTCTATCCATTTAGCGTGTCAGCGCGCAACTTTGCGTTGAAACTTCAGCTGTTCAGAGTGGAAACGCACAACTCTTCACTTTAGATTCTTCTTTATTAGTCTGCGTGTGTTGGCTTCAGGTGTTTAAAGTCTTAACGCACAAATCATAAGGTCCCTGCGTTGTTACTCTACTCACTTGAAGTTTCAACTCCCATGATTGTTCCCTTCATATCAGCTTAAGAACTGCAATTTTTCTACAATTTAAGTTCACCATCTAATTTTTCCTGAATCATAGCAAACAACCAATAAATTTTCACTACACTTCCTTATCAAAAAATCAAATTTCAAAATATTAATTTCTACCTAATTCAACAAAATATACTACTATGACTTAAGATTAACTAGAAATTCAACATCTAAACTTCAATTAATAAGAATTCAAGTTTTAGAAACGTGAGTTGCCTCTCACAAGCGCTCTTTTAACGTCACTAGCTTGACGTTTGATGTTTCTCATTCAAGAGAACCCACTTTAATGCATGAAATTTCCTTTGAGAATGCCTCTCTATGATAAATTTTCAACCTTTGACCATTAACTTTGAACTCTTTTCCTGTATTAGGATCTGCCACCAAGACTGCACCATGAGGTGATACTTCTTTAATGAGGAAGGGTCCAGACCACCTTGATCTGAGTTTTCCTGGAAATAATTTCAGTCTTGAATTGAACAGTAACACTTGTTGTCCAGATCTGAGTTCCCTTTTTAAGATGAATTTATCATGAATCCTTTTGGTTTTCTCCTTGTATATATTGGCATTTTCATAGGCTTGCTGTCTGAATTCTTCCAATTCATGCAACTGTAGAATCCTCTTTTCTACAACCTTTGCCAAATCAAAGTTCAGCCACTTTATAGCCCAATAAGCCTTATGTTCCAATGCAACAGGTAAGTGACATGCCTTTCCATAGACTAATTGATAAGGTGACATACCAATTGGAGTCTTAAAGGCTGTTCTATATGCCCATAGACAGTCATCTAGCTTTTTGGACCAGTCCTTTCTTGATTGATTCACCACCCTCTCTAAGATTTGTTTAATTTCTCGATTTGAAATTTCCACTTGTCCACTTGTTTGTGGATGATAAGGTGTAGCAATCTTGTGTCTCACTCCATATTTTGCTAAGACTGAATCAAGACATTTGTTATAAAAATTAGTACCTCCATCACTTAGTAAGAATCTAGGTACTCCAAACCTAGTGAATATGTTTCTTTTGATGAAAGATATCACCACTTTAGCATCATTGAACCTTGTTGGGATGGCTTCCACCCATTTAGACACATAGTCTACTGCCACAAGTATATATTCATGAGAAAAGGACGTGGGAAATGGTCCCATGAAATCAATTCCCCAAACATCAAACATCTCCACTTCTAAAATATTGTTCAAGGGCAGTTCATGCTTCCCAGAGATATCGCCTGTCCTTTGACACTTGTCACAACTTTCAACATAATTCTTGGCATCTTTAAACAATGTTGGCCAGAAAAATCCTGCTTGCAAGACTTTTGCAGCAGTCCTTAAGCTACCATGGTGACCAGCATATTTTGAGTTATGACAATGCCAAAGAATTTCAGCTTGTTCTCCTTGTGGTATACATCTTCTCAGCAGACAATCTACCCCTATTTTGAACAAATAAGGGTCTTCCCATACATAAAATTTGCTGTCATGCAGAAATTTCTTTCTTTGTTGCCAATTAAGCTTTGCTGGAATCAGCTGAGTGGCCTTAAAATTTGCTAAATCAGCAAACCAAGGTGATTCTTCCACCACAAATAATTTCTCATCTGGAAATTCTTCATTGATGTCCAAAGAATTAGAGTTTAAACTTTCCAATAGTAGTCTAGACAGATGATCAGCTACTCCATTTTCCTTGCCCCTTTTATCTCTAATTTCCAGCTCAAACTCTTGTAGCAGCAGGATCCATCTCAGCAATCTTGGCTTGGCATCCTGTTTTGACAACAAATATTTAAGTGCAGAATGGTCAGTATATACTATTACTTTTGATCCTATCAAGTATGATATGAATTTATCAAAAGCAAACACAATGGCAAGAAGTTCTTTTTCAGTAGTTGTATAATTCACTTGTGCAAAATTTAAGACTTTGCTGGAATAATAGATCACATGCAATTTCTTGTCTTTTCTCTACCCTAGAACAGCTCCGACTGCACTATCACTAGCATGACACATTAATTCAAATGGTAAATTTCAATCAAGTTTGGCTAGAATAGGTGCAGAAATGAGTTTCTCTTTTAAAATAGAAAATGCATGCAGACATGATTCATCAAACACAAATTCAGTTTTCTTGACAAGTAAATCACTAAGAGGTTTTGCTATTTTTGAAAAGTCTTTTATAAACCTCCTATAAAAACCTGCATGGCCTAAGAAACTCCTAATTTCTTTAACATTAATTGGTGGAGGTAGTTTACTAATGACTTCAATTTTGGCTTGGTCCACCTCAATTCCTTTTTCAGAAATTCTATGGCCAAGGACTATTCCCTCTTGGACCATAAAATGACACTTTTACCAATTCAGCACAAGGTTTGTATCTTGACATCTCTGCAAAACAATGGACAAATTAGATAGACAATCATCAAAAGAATTGCCAAATACAAAAAAATCATCCATGAAGACCTCAATGGTCTTTTCTACTAAATCTGAAAAAATGGATAGCATGCACCTTTGGAATGTGGCTGAAGCATTGCATAGTCCAAATGACATCCTTCTATATGCAAATACTCCAAATGGACATGTGAAGGCAGTCTTCTCTTGATCTATAGGATCCACCGCTATTTGATTATAGCCTGAATATCCATCAAGAAAGCAATAAAATGCATGTCTAGCCAATCTTTCTAACATTTGATCAGCAAATGGTAATGGAAAATGATCCTTCCTTGTTGCATCATTAAGCTTTCTATAATCAATGCACATGCGCCAGCCCGTTACAGTTCTAGTGGGTATTAATTCATTCTTTTTATTTGCCACTACAGTTATTCCTCCTTTCTTAGGAACAACTTGAACTGGGCTGACCCATTGACTATCTGAAATTGGGTAGATTATTCCTGCATCCAATAACTTCATTACCTCTTTTCTAACCACTTCCTTCATAGCTGGATTCAACCTTCTTTATGGCTGTATTACTGGCTTGTAGTTGTCCTCAAACAGAATTCTATGTCTACAAAAGGATGGGTTAATACCTTTCAAATCTGAGATGTGCCATCCAATTACAGATTTGTGATTCCTTAAAATTCTCAGCAGCTTTTCTTCTTCATCTCCCTTGAGATTATTGCTTATAATCACTGGATATTGATGTCATTGATCTAGAAAAGAGTACCTCAAGTGAGACGGTAATTGCTTCAGCTCAAGTTTTTCCACTTTTTGTTCTTCCTCTTCTTTTTTAAGCTCCTCTCTTGCTGAATTTTTAGATAAAGGAATAATAGGCAGTGTTTCAAGTTGTTGTACATATTCCATGAATTTTTCTTCTCTTTTTACAGCAGCTTGTGAATTTCCTGCAACTATAATTTCTCTTAACATAGAAAATTTATCAACATTATCAATTAATTGAGGAAATGACATAGATTCTAAAATATTAACTCTCATACAAGTGCTATCATCACTAGGATGTTTAAGTGCTTCAAAAACATTTAATGTAACCTTTTCATCCTGCACTCTAAGCATTAATTCCCCTTTTTGCACATCAATCAAAGCTCTCCCTGTAGCTAAGAAAGGTCTGCCCAATATTATAGGAATATCGGCATCCACCTCCATATCTAAAATGACAAAATCTGCAGGGAAAATAAACTTGTCAATTTTTACCAATAAATCCTCTACAATACCATATGGATAAGTAAACGATCTGTCTGCAAGTTGTAGAGTGATGCTTGTTGGCTTGACTTCCTCTATTCCAAGTCTTTTCATTATGGCAAGAGGCATAAGGTTGATGCTTGCCCCAAGATCACACAAAGCTTTTCCTATTGTGCAACTTCCAATAGAGCATGGAATGCTAAATGAGCCTGGATCTTTTAATTTTTGAGGTAGCTTTCTCTGCAAAATAGCACAACATTCTTCAGTCAAAGGGACTGTCTTGTCATTTTCTAACTTTCTCTTCTTGGAAAGCAACTCCTTCATGAATTTTACATATGAAGGCATTTGTTCTAATGCTTCAGCAAATGGTATATTAATTTGGAGCTTCTTGAAGACGTCTAGAAATCTCTCATACTGCCTTTCTTGCTTAGGATTAGTGACTCTTTGTGGATAAGGCAATTGCTTGTATTTTTCTTCATCTAGAGGCTTGTTTGAGTCTTCAAAAATTTGCCTCTTTGTTCTTCTCACAGTTTTAGGGAAGGTATCTGTGACGCCTAAAAAAGAGCAGGATTTTTTTTTCAAGTATGAACATAATCTCTCTCTTCATAGAGAGTTTTAATCATACAAATAATATTCCATATTCCATAGACAATTATCATTTCACTTTCCAATTTCAACCACACAGTGGGATAAAGACAAACATAACTCGTGACATAAAGGTACCTTAAGGTATTTAAACATCAATTTGGCAGAAATAGTAAAGTATTTAGATAGCATCGAGAGCAACAAACATTAACCCAATCCATCAAACAGAATCACAACATAAGTAAACCAAACGCCCTACGAGCAGTCCCACTAGGACAGAAACAAACAACAAACGTCACTCATAAGGTGAATAATCCTCAATGGGATCAGACTCCTCAGAAGATGTCGGGGAAGCAGAGCTAGAGGAAGCAGCGTCCTCAGTGTCCTCTTCAATCCATCCAGCAGTGTGAGGTGGTGAATGGACGATAGTGAAGGGCGAATAGGTGTTTGGGTAAGTAGGGAGCATGTGGGGCAGTACATCATCATTCCTCACTGAGGGTTCTGCCATATGGACATCTCTCTCAGTGGCCATAGGGGGTGAAGTAAGATCCTCAGTAGGGAATGGTACAGGTGTAGGTACTGGTTTAGAACTGGGAGTACGGGGATCAACAGACATGGGAGAAGGAGTAGCTGCAAGTGCAGGAAAAGGTAGGTGGGAATCTCCAGGTGGGGTGGAGAAAACAAGCTCGATGGGGGTGTAAACCATAAAGTGGGTGGTCCATGAGTGTCTGACATCCTGTCCATGAATCACTTGTGCCATTCCATGGAAGATGCTTTGTTGTGCTGCCGTGTCGAACACCTAAACGTCCTCCTCAGATGGCAGGATCCACACCTTCACTCGGAAGCTGGTCATCTGTATAAGGCATATACAAAAGTACAACAACACACACAAACAGGGGTGGGTTCTCTAAACACAAACAAACATTCAATAGTCGTACCCTAAGGAAGGTGGCTTTTCACACCATCACCCAAACCACATCATTATCCAATCTCAAAACAAACATCGGTACAGTATAAGTCGGTTCATACTTCTCATAGATAATTCCTAGGTTCATCAAACTAATAATGCACATGATGCATGAATGCAAGTTTCTTTCCTCGCTATCCATCCCTCGAATTTTTGTTTTAATGCATATGGTATGCATGGGGATCCCTTACTCTACTGCCAGCGACTTGCCCAGCATTTAGTGTAGAGTTAACAATTCCATATCCAAGTCGTGTGGCGATCGGAGGACTCCATTCCCTGCATCACAATTGCACAGAAAAGAATTTATATCATTATTCAAAAACACCCAAACTGGTTGGCCCCAAACTGGGTCTCTTCGGGAATGGACCTCAACGACCCTAGGATGTGGAGTTCTTGTCGAGCTTCGCTAAGGCTTGCAAGTAGGGTCACGACCCGGCCACAGAGAGCTCTGCTGCGCCATCTAGGTCGACTGTTCCCCCTTTTGCCACCCCCGTAGGTTTACTCGGGACCGAACCTCCAATACCTACAGTTGTGCCTCTGTTATGCCATCAAGTCGTTCCAAAGAAATGTTATGATGCATGAAGCATGATTTTCTTTTCTCTCCCCAATGTTTTCTCAATCTTGGATCACATGGAATTCAAAGCACAGAATCAAAGCCCTCACGAGGCCTGCTTAATCATTATTCACTTTCTCATCCAGCATCAATTTGTTAAACAACAAGGTTTAGGAATTACATACAAGCTTCCAATCCCGTCAATACTCATCCACTATTTCTCAACACATAAATTTCAGTAATTTTGACATAATCCACTCAGATTTTCCTCATCCAATTCCATTATAATAATTTACTATATCACCATCGCTCATTTTATCATTTCCATCGTTATTAACTATACTACTTCCTATTTAGATATGACTTGTTTCCACTTTCCTCTTTCTCTCTGGTTTTTCCATTTAGTTATTTTTGAATTACTTGTATTGATTCCCGACTACCTATTTAATTCAAGGTTACTTAGTTTAGTTCTAACTCTTTTTAGGTTTATTAATATTAAGTCCTCACGCGATGGGTTCTATTAAGTAGCTAATAGTGAGATCTTTCCAAGAATGACTTTTATCAATTAACTACTATGTCCAGACCCTTAATTACCATCTCCATACCTTTAATTGCTATCTTTTCAGTTTGGGTAAACTTTTCATCAAAAAGGGCTGCACTTGATTTTTTTCCTTTTATTCCTTATATAATGCAATGAATATGATGCATGATTCATCTTAATACTCACGGATCTAGGTGCAAACAGCAAATGCACTTATCATTATACAATCCTTATCACCCATATTTCATCAAAATTAACACAATTTCAAGTACAACTTTTAGGATTCCTTATCATCAAAATCGAGAGTGAATAGTTCTCACTTTCTTGTCCACCACAAATTCCCAAAGCACCACATGCATGAAACTTTTTAAACCAAGTGGAAACGTACATCACAATCAATTCAATCATCCATCATCCAAACTAGCAAGCAACCATTTTCATGCAAATCATACAAAATCTAGCACGGTTTTCAAATTCTAAAGTGTAGTTCAATTTTTTCCATATGGTTTGAGTGTCCAAAAATTAAGATTTTCCACCACAATTACCTTTTATTTTTGTGTGACTTCCCTTTATAATTTTACTAACTTTCCTTAAACAAATTTTTTTTTGAACTTTAAGTACAACATTCTAGTCTTTTACATGAAAAATCAAATCTGTCTAGCCTTTCCACTAAATCTCCGTCAAGTTAAAATAGGTAACACAAAGGAAATTAACATGCAATGACATAGTTTCATCGTCCAAGTGCAGGGCAACATTTCCAAGTGACATTCAAACTTCCAAGGGAAAACCGAAACACTTAGAGGCTGAAATTAATATGCAATGGCTTCCATTTCACATGCAATCCATGGTTTATTGATTACAAGGGTAAATCAACATTTTAAACAAAGAATCCAGCCAAACAAAGGCAAAACCGAGGCATGCACAAAGGGATCCAAAGCATTTCATGGTTAAAATTCAACATGCAAGTGAGAGGATATGTTAATCAAGTTCACAGTTCATGGTTTCAAGGAAGAATTATCATTAATTCAAGGATTTCACCAAAGGAACATAAAAATCGAGACATGCACAAGGGAAAATCCACATCCACACATCAAAGTTTCAAGCTTTTAAGGAACAAAGTTGATTAAAAGTGGAATCAAACTCTTTAGAATGTAACCGAGGCATGCAAACAAGGAAATCCACACACTTTTCAGATAAAATTTAACATGCAAGTTCAGATTTGAAGTTCTTCAAACATGCAGTCCAATATACACTATTTTTCAAAGGGAAAATAAGCAAAAACAGCCATGAAAGGGACATGTAAACACATCTATGGTGAGAACTCCCCCTTGCCTTGAATGCGTCAAAAATTGAGAGCAAAAGGAGTTAATCTTGGCTGGTTCTTCAAAAGAAAAGTGCTGAACTGAGAGGATGAGTTTCAAACTTCAATCTTTCTCCTCTTGGTTAGGTTGTCTTCCTCGGTTCTTTGAAGAGAAAAGGGGAAAAGCTTCAAAATGGTTAAGATCAAAGTGAAAAAGGAAGTTTTAGGAGCTTTTGGTGCTAGGCTTCCATGGTTCCTCAAATAAAAGAAGGAAAAAGGATGAGAAAGCTTACCTCCTTGAAGGAATGGTCATAGTTTTGAAGAGTCAAGCAAGAGAATGCAAGGGTGAAAGCTTGGAGCTCCTTGGCTTGTCTTGAAAGGTTGAGAAAATGAGAAATTTTGAAGGGATTTAGGGAGAGAGGGTCTTGATTTCTTTGAAGAAAATGGAGAGAATGGAACTTGAAAGAATTTTGAGAGAAAGAGTGGGAGGCTCACAGTTTTTAGAGTGAAAAAAGAGAGGAAATAAGGTAGCTTGACCTATTTATATGAAGTGTTCAATTTTCCTTTGCCAAATGTAACTTAATGCTCACGGTTTGGGCTTGTGAGACAAGATTCAAATGCCAAAACTGCACAAAATTGGTTTGAAGCAATTCGAAAGTGAAATTTGGTGAAAAACTTGAATAATAAGGGTGCCACGGTTTTTGTGCATGAATAGTGAATTCTATTTGCAAACTTGCAAGTTAAGTAAATACATTTTGGCAAGCAAAATGCATTGAGGAATGTGGAGGCTACATGCACACGGTTTGGAGTAGAATATTCCAAGAATTGCACAAAATTCCAAAGGCTAGATTCTAGGCAGCAAATGCATGCAATGTGATTGGCCGACGAGGAATTCAATGTGACGAGATTGACTTTTGAAGGGACATTTGACATGGTGCAAATTTCAAGAAAAGCATTTAATTAAAGTAATCATGATGCTGGCTTTTTAGAAGACAAGACAAGAAAGTTCCAGAATAATTATGTCTACAAATTGGGAGGCAAGAATCTTTTTGCATGAAATTCTAGTGGCCGATACTAGATTTGGAAATCTTTACAGTAATGATTACTAGATTTCGTGAGATTCCATGCAGAATTTCAACAGCTAAGGAATGATTACAAAATCTTAGCAATGTTACAAAATCTCACGTTTTTCAAGGCAGATAATTTTGATTTGACAATTTTTTTTTAAATAAGACAAAAATTAAAATTTTTCGGATAAAATTATCAGGGGCATTGCAGAGAGTACAATTGAACATACTCAAAGAAATCCTTGGACAATATTGAAACCATATATTGCATGCAGTTACCCTAAAATACCGAACTTAGAAATAAATCAATATTCTATCCAAATAAAATAATTTAACCTCTATCTAATTATTCCGATACTAATGAACCAGAATAAGCAAGTAAGTACGATTCAAGGGTCGCTAGCTAAATCAGGAGAATCGGGGCGTTACAGTATCCATTTCTAAATTTTCTTTTTTTAATAGGGTGAAGTTCCCTTCCTCTAGTTCAGATTTAATCTTCTCCTCTTCCTTGGTTTTCTCTCTCTTCTCGGCTGGTTTTGGACTACCCACAACAACTCCACTTCTAGTCATCACAACTTGGCATTGTTCTTTTGGATTTATAACTGTGTTGCTAGGAAATCTTCCATCTTCTCTGCTGGACAGTTGCTCAGCTAACTGTCCAATCTGTGTTTTCAATTTCTTCATGGAAGATTCTTGATTCTTGAAGCTTGTTTGTGTTACTTTCATGAATTGCAGCATGGTTTTTTCCATTTCGTTCAGCCTTTCATTTACTGGTTTAGAAAACCTCTGATTTTTTTGAAGTTGGTTGGCTGGATTCCCTTGGAAATAAGGTTGTTGAGCTGCTGGTCCTGCATTTGAAAATGGAATAGCAGAGTTAGAATTTTTCCAATTAGAATTTTGGGTATTCCAGCTATGTTGCTGCTGGTTTCTATTATTAGAGAATTGAAAACCAGGAGAAAATGAAGATTGTTGTCTCTAAAAATTCTCCATATAATTGACTTGTTCTTGAGATTCAGAATTATTTCCATCACAAGCTCCGTTTACATGATTCCCTCCACAAAAATCACACACAAGTGGATTATTCTGGGTTGGTGCAACTTGTAAGTTGCTGATTTGTTGGGTGAGTGCAGCTATTTGCTCAGAAAACAATTGATTTTGCAGCTGATTTTGAGTCAAAAAAGTCTCAAGAAGTTTTGCCTCATAGCCATTACTCCTTGTTGATTGTCTCAAACTACAGCTTTGATGCATGGAGGAGGCCATCATATCTATAATTCCTTTAGCTTCTTCTAGTGATTTGGTGTTCAAAGAACCTTAATAACCACGTCGCAATGGTATCAAACAAACTAGATTTTCTTAAAAATTTTGCAATACAAGGAGTAAACCTAGGTCATCTCACAAGGACATAAGATACATTCTGTTTCTGGTTCCATCATGTGATTTCAGATTAGCTTAGAGAAGGATTGTTTTGAATTAAATTGTAAACAACAGAAAAGAAAAGAACAAGGAATAATTATAACGAAACGAAATATGAAATTCAACCAAATCAAGATTTCAATCACTACAACGCAATTCTCATTGTTACACAAATATAATTCCAACAAATTTCTAATTCAATACGACATTAATAACCCAAAATCTAAATCTAGATTATGAATTTCATCAAAACAAGAACTGCAATCGCAAATCCAATGCTCTAACAAAATTCAGAACAATTGATTTATTGAATTAGGTGAATTCATTTATTTCAAATCTGAAATTCTCATTCTCTGTTTAGAATGCAAACAAAAAATCAATATCATGAAAAACGTAATTATCCTAATCAAAAAAGAAGAGGAAAAGCGCGAATTCGATAGAACCTAACCCGAAACTCAAACGCAATGTTGTTCTTGAAACCTTGAACCGATTGATGGATTAGCCTTGCTTCATGATCATGTTTGCTTTGGCCAAAACCAGAAAATATAAAAAGATGGAAGGTAGAGAGACGAAAATAAAGGAAAGAATTTAAAATAAAGACTTTTGTAATTCTGAAAAATTGCGGGAAAAGAAAAACAAGGATTCGTACATAGAGTCATAACCTCTATTTAAAGATAAAATAATTGGGCTTAATTAAGGTCCAACTCCCTAATGAGTTTCCTAAACACCTAACTAAGTAAAAGACATAATAATTGGGCTTAATTAAGACCCAACTCCCTAACTAAGTAAAATCAACAATACAATCAAATTCTGAAAATTTTAGTGCAGGGCCGCAACATTGTGATGCAATTTTGGACTTGAAGATACTCGAACTGGGCTTTTCTCCCAACAGAGAAGTTGTAGATCTCTGTCTTATCTTTCCAGGGACACCAATTTTGTCCAATTCTGAGTATTTTACCTCCCGATATGGTCTTTGCAAGAAACTGTGTCAAAATAAGAAATTATGGCAGGAATTAAGAAAGATTTATATTTAAATCCTAAATTACTTACTAACACAAATCTAAACTAACACATCAAAATAATGCACTAATGAAGCACAATTAAACAAAAAATATGGAGAGAAAGATGTACTAAAATATGACTATGAAATACCCCCGCACTTAATCCTTTGCACTCTTGGGCAAAACTTTCTAATGAATTTCCAATGCAAAGAATAAAGAAAGAGAGCAAACATTTCTAGACTCAAGGCAACAAACAATCAATGAGACACAAATGACATTAAAAGTAAGCAAGAAGGCAAGTTAAAATAAAGAAAGATTCAAAAATGATAGAACCTCACAGATAGTGTATAGCTCTCAGCTCTCAACTCTCAAATATTTTCGGCTAGTATTTACGCTCAACACAACATGAAAACTAGCACAATCAAGCTTTGACAAGCTTCTAATTTCCACAACTTGAAACACATGCTATTAAAGATCAAAAGGACTTTTGTTTAGCTTGTAATGTGGCCAAGGTAAAGGTTAGATGGAAAAGACATTTAAGCTTAAACAACCAAAGAGAAAAGAGGAGCAATAGGGAATAAGTTTAAATAAGCAAAAAGATTACCCCTAGAAAAATCTCCTAACCCCAATGGTTTTCCACATATTTTTTTTATATACTTTTTTTTTTCTTTTGCTTGCTTTTCTTTCTTTCTTTCTTTCTTTCTTCTTCTTTTTTTTTTTTTTTTAAATACCAAACAACTCAATATCCACAATATAGAAGTATTTCCTAGAGGCACCCCCACACTTATTAAAGACTTATTCCCAAAACAATTCCAAAACTCCATAAGCCCTAAGGTTATGGAACATCATGGTTTTTCACTATATGGCTTATAATGAGCTAAAATCGAGGAAGGGTTATAAAGGCCCAAAGGGGGTAAACAAGAGGAATCAATGTAAGGTAAGTCAATTTGGCAAAGTAGCTACAATTTGAAGAAAGGCCTAAATCATATCAATAATGTATATGACAAGAAGCTTCAAAAAGATACAAGGCAAAACCAAGGTAATCTAGCAACATGAGTGAAATCACACAAGAAAGAAGTAAAATATGCTCAAAATTCTCACAAGGTTTATATTCTATCATTAACGAATCAAACTCAAAATTTTCAAGCAACTTGCTCAACAAAAAATGTAAAACTGACTCATATCAAGTATTGCAACCTATCAACTAAAAATGATGTAACAACTTTCACAATTCCTACATCTAGAAATTAAAAAGAAAGGATGAAAACTCCAACAAAACATCATCAGAACAGAAAAATAGAAGCACAAACTGCAGAATTTGAAAAACAACAGAAAATGAAAACTGCAGAAAATGAAAAATAGAAAACAAAAACTGCAGAAAACGAAAACAGCAACACAAGTTTTCATGCAACTCCCCCCACACTTAAAAGTTACATTGTCCTCAATGCAGCTAAACAACAAAGACAATTTCCAAGAATACAGAATGGGGAAAGAACTCCCTCAAGGTTCAAGAGTTGGTGGTTCCAAGGACATGCTTTCTACAATTTCGTCCTCCAACTTTGGACTTTGATGAAATATTTTCCTTGAGTTGATGTCTATTGACCTTGAAAATGTTACCGATGACTTCATTCTTAATTTCAATTGCACCATGGGAAAACACATTAGTAACAACAAAAGGACCATCCCATCTAGATCTAAGTTTATCGGCTCTAAGTTTTAGGCGAGAATTGAACAAAAACACTTGTTGGCCCACTTTGAACTCTTTTCTCAAAATATGTCTATCATGAAAGCGTTTGACTTTTTCCTTGTATATTTTTGAGTTCTCATAGGCTTCCAAATGAAGCTCCTCAAGTTTTTTTAATTGAAGCTTCCTTTCCATACCTGCTTGTTCAAACTCCAAGTTACAATGTCTTACCACCTAATATGCTCTATGCTCAATCTCAACAGGTAGATGACATGCTTTACCAAACACAATCCTGTAAGGAGACATCCTAATCGATGTCCAGTAAGCTGTCCTATGAGCCCAAAGAGCATCCTCTAAAAATTTGCTCCAATCTTTTCTATTGGGGTGTACTATCTTCTGCAAAATCTGCTTGATTTTCCTGTTAAAAACCTTGGCCTGCCTATTAGTTTGGGGATGATAAGCTGTAGATACTCGATGCACAACCCCATACTTATGAAATAAAGCCTGCATGCTTCTATTGCAGAAATGGCTTCCCCTATCACTGATAATGGCTTTAGGCACACCAAACCTGCAAAAAATGTTAGATCTAACAAAATCCACAACAACTTTAGAATCATTAGTTTTGGTGGCCTTAGCCTCCACCCATTTGGAAACATAATCTACAGCTAGTAAAATAAATGTGTAACCAAAAGATATAGGAAATAGACCCATAAAATCAATACCCCAAACATAAAAAATCTCACAGAAAATGATCGGCTGCTGGGGCATCTCATGTCTCTGTGTAATGGCCATCCCTTCTCTCTCACACTGCTCACAAGTGCTGGAGAATTGATGTGCATCTCTGAAAATGGTAGGCCAGTAAAACCCACTCTCCAACAACTTCCTAGCTGTCCTATATGATCCATAATGTCCTCCAACAGGTGAACCATGACAAAATTGAAGCACAGAATGGATCTCCTGATCTGGAATGCACCTTCGAATCACTTGGTTGCTGCAAAATCTCCAAAGATAAGGGTCATCCCAAACATAATATTTAGCCTCACTTTTTAGTTTGGCTATTGATAGCATGCATTATTTGTGCACATTTTCAATCCTTTAGAGTGTGTAAATTACCTTTCATGTTCCCTTATTTCACAAATTATGGCATTTCCTAGTTAATTGGATGATAGGAACTCAATTTCAATTAATGTCTAAATTCTATTTTTAGACCTACACTCACTGTTTCGATCGTAACTTTTTCCATAGATGTCCGTTTGGTCTGATTCCAGTTGCATTGGATTACTCATTTTTGGAGCTATAAAATTAATATGCAGATCGTCCAAATTGAAGCTGTTTTCTATTTTCTATGAATTTTTGAAGTTAGGAAAATTGTGCAAGAATTTTTGTATTCGAATTTTGTTCATGTAATTTCATTTCATTTGTATTAACATTTCATCAGCTTGTAATTTGGGCTGTTTAATCACACTTGTGGGCCCTTCCTTTAAGTGTTGGATCTGATCATAAGTGGTGCCTATTAATATGTTAGAGGCTCCACTTTGCAAACGTTTTTATTTTTTTTTTACACATTTTTTTAAATTCGATTTTGGCTCCTAAAATTCTCTCTCGAATTTTCTCTCTTCTCTTGGTGTGACTTTTCATTTTTTTCTTTCTTCTTCTCTCTTCTTGACTTGGCTGAGCATTGGATTCAATGGAAGGCTAGGCTTCTTGGATTGATACACAAGGAATAGGGAATTGTAAGGAAGATTCAGAGTGGCTCCAAGTTTGAATTCTCTTTTCTCCTCTTCTCTTTCATTTTTTTCAAGATATTGATAATGTTTGGGGATAGGAATTGAATTGAATTGCGATTGAAGTTTGATTCATGAAATTGAATTAGATTGATAGATCTATTAGTCAAATTCGTAATCTAGCTTGTTAGCAAATTCGATTGAATTAGTTAATGGATTAGATGTTCAAACTAGGGAAACAATGAAGGATGTTGTTTGCATGAACCTATGACTTGTGGATCAATTAATTCTCATTTGATTTCTCTTTTATTCCATAATTTTATGCGTTTGATCAGATTATTCTTAAACTTTCAAAATTCCCTAATCTTTTGTTTCATTTTAACAATTCGGCAAAGAAGAATTAGATACAAACGTGTCCTCGAGAATTCGACCTTGGTTGACATTATTCTACAAATAATTGCGAAAACCTTGTGCATTTGATAAGTGTTCGATAAAACTATATCAAATTTAACGCCGTTGTCGGGGACACGTTGTAGCTTTTGATTCATTTTCGAGTTTTTAGTTATGTAGCATTTCCGTTCTGTGTGTTGTATCGATTTTGATAGTTTCTGTGTTCTGTGTTCAAGTGTTCTTCATTCTGTGAGAATTATATTCTGTATTTGTGATGCATTGATTTGCATTTGATTTGGTTGATTCGTGTTTTTGAGTGTGTGACTAAATCCAATAGCATTTTGTGTATGTTGTATTGTATGCATGCTGAAAACAGAAATTAGAAAAAAAAAAAAAGGAGTAATAGGAACCAAAAACAGAGGAGTAGTAGAAATTGTGTTTGCCTTGCTGAATTGCACTATTCATACACTATTCATCAGATTTTGAAAAATCCCAAAAAAATAGTAAATGGTCGAATTTTGACCTGAATTTTTGTGTCCACATTACATTTAGTGTATATTAGTGTGTAGAGTTGGTAGATTTGAAAAAGCTTTTGTACACAAGGAGATACATCTTGGTGACCAAGAAAATTTTTGTGAAACTTCAAAGTGGCATAACTTTTGCTAGAAAACTCCAAATTGAGCATATTGCATATGCATTTGGGGTAGAAAAAAATTTCCTATTCAATGCAACCCCCCGAGGCAATTGAGGCTGCCCAGAATTTCAAAAATCGCCCGTTTTATAAAAGTTTTATATTTTTTTAGTGTTTATTGACCTATTTTTCTTGATTTTAGGCATCCAGTTGACCTAGTTGCCGTGCTAAAAAAAATATGAAATTTTTTGTGGTGTCATCTTACATAAAAAATAGATTTATCATCAAGTTAGATTTCAATTTTCCCACCTCTGCTTGGTACTTGCTTTGTAAAGTGGCATAACTTTGACATTATTCATGCATTGTGTGCTTGCTGTTTTTGATGTTTGTGATCTTGTATGACTAGGTCCAGGTCTGAGCATTTGTTTGACATTGATCCTGAGATAGATAGGACATATCATAGACTCCAGAGAGGTCAAAGTAGTGTGCATCCTAGTAGTAGTGATAGGAGTCATAGTAGAGAGCATTGTAGACTTGATTTGAGCAGTGATTCTTATTTTAGTGATTCTAAATTTGGCACTTCTATTTCTGATACATTGTCCACTCATTCTGATCAACATAAGACTACTTTCACATGTCCTTTTGGCACCTTTGCATATAGACGTATGCCTTTTGGACTTTGTAATGCACCCGGTACTTTTCAACGATGTATGATGAGAATTTTTGCAGATTTCTTAGAGGATTCCCTTGAGGTTTTTATGGATGATTTTACTATTTTTGGGTCTTCATATGATTCTTGCTTAGATAGCTTGTCTAGAGTTTTAGATAGGTGCATTGAGTCCAACTTGGTTTTGAATTATGAAAAGTATCATTTTATGGTGAATGAGGGGACTGTATTGGGGCATGTGATTTCACATAGGGGCATTAAGACAGATAGAGCTAAGATTGATGTGATTGTTTCTTTACCTTACCCCACATGTGTGCGAGAATTACGCTCTTTTCTAGGTCATGCAGGTTTTTATAGGCGTTTTATTAGAGATTTTAGCAAGATTGCATCTCCATTATCCACTCTTTTGCAAAAGGATTCTGACTTTGTCTTTGAGCAGGTTTGTAGGGATGCCTTTGATGAGTTGAAGAGAAGCCTCACTTCCACACCTATCATTCAACCACCTAGATGGGAAATTCCATTTGAACTCATATGTGATGCCTCAAATTTTGCAGTAGGTGCTGTGCTTGGCCAAAGAGTGGAGAAGCAACCTCATGTCATAGCTTATGCTTCTCGTACCTTGGACAGAGCACAAGCGAATTACACTACCACGGAGAAAGAGCTTTTAGCCATTGTTTTTGCTTTAGATAAATTTCGTTCATATTTGCTAGGCTCTAAAGTGATTGTATTCTCTGATCATGCAGCTTTGAGATACCTGCTTAAGAAGTCTGATTCTAAACCTAGATTGATTCGTTGGATGCTTCTTTTGCAGGAATTTGATATTGAGATTAGAGATAGGAGCGGGGTTGAGAACTTAGTGGCGGATCACTTGAGCAGAATTCAGCAGCCACTTGAGGATCTTCCCATTCGTGATACCTTTCCGGATGAGCAACTTTTGCACATTAGAGGGCATGATCCTTGGTATGCAGATTTGGTGAATTATCTTGTTTCCAAGGAGATTCCTTCCTACTTTTCTAGAGCTCAAGTTGCCAAGTTGAAGAGTGATTCCAAATATTACATTTGGGATGATCCATACCTATGGAAGATGTGTAGTGACAAGATCCTAAGAAGATGTGTGCCTGATGTGACGCCTAAAAATAACAGGATTTTTTTTTTTTTTTGAAACAGGAGAAGCGGAAGGATAACACATTCTTTGAATTCACCTCTAGTACATCACATTTCTGTTTAGGGATTTGTGGTCTCAACGTACAATATCAAAACTAAGTAAAACAACAACCACAACAATAATGCTCCATCATAACTGAATAACCTCATGCAATGGATAGGGAAATATTTAGTGATAATCTCAGAGTACTACACCTTGATAAGGTAAAATGACATAATTAAAATGCACAAAATCAACATAGTTCAGAGATACATGGAATGAAACAGACTGACTCCCTAAGAGCAGTTCCCTAAAAACAACAACAAACAAACTATCCCAATCAGTCGAGAGGAGAATAATCCTCAATGGGATCGGACTCCTCAGAAGATGTCGGGGAAGCAGAGCTAGAAGAAGCAGCGTCCTCTGTGTCCTCTACAATCCATCCAGTAGTGCGAGGTGGTGAATGAACTGTGGTAAAGGGCGAATAAGTGTTTAGGTAGGTAGGGAGCATATGGGGCAGTACATCATCATTCCTCACTAAGGGTTCTGCCATATATGTATCTCTCTCAGTGGTCACAGGGGGTGGAGTAGGTTCCTCAGTAGGGAATGGTACAGGCGTAGGTACTGGTCTAGAACTGGGAGTACGGGGATCAACAGACATGGGAGAAGGAGTAGCTATAAGTGCAGGATACGGTAGGTGGGAGTCTCCAGGTGGGGTGGAGAAAACAAGCTCGATGGGGGTGTCAACCATAAAGTGGGTGGTCCACGAGAGTCCGACATCTTGTCCATGAATCACCCGTGCCATTCCATGGAAGATGCTTTGCTGTGCTGCCGCGTCGAACACCCAAACGTCCTCCTCAGATGGCAGGATCCATACCTTCACTCGGAAGCTGGTCATCTGTACAATACATATACAAAAGTACAACAACACACACAAACAGGGGTGAGTTCTCCAAACACAAGCAAACATCCAGTAGCCGTACCCCAAGGAAGGTGGCTTTTCACACCATCACTCAAGTCACATTATTATCCAATCTCAGAACAAACATCAATACAATATAGGTCGGTTCATACTTCTCACAGACAATTCCTAGGTTCATCAAACTAATAATGCTCATGATGCATGAATGCAAGTTTCGTCTCTCACTATCCATCCCTCAAATTTTCGTGTTAATGCACATGGTATGCATGGGGATCCCTTACTCTACTGCCAGCGACTTGCCCAGCATTTAGTGTAGAGTTCACAATTTCATATCCAAGTCGTATGGCGATCGGAGGACTCCATTCCCTGCATCACAATCGCACAGAAAAGAATTTACATCATTATTCAAAAACACCCAAACTGGTGCTGGCCCCAAACTGGGTCTCTTCGGGAATGGACCTCAACGACCCTAGGATGTGGAGTTCTTGTCGGGCTTGGCTAAGGCTTGCAAGTAGGGTCACGACCCGGCCACAGAGAGCTCTGTTGCACCATCTAGGTCGACTGTTCCCCCTTTCGCCACTCCCGTAGGTCTACTCGGGACCGAACCTCTAATACCTACAGCTGTGCCTCTGTTATGCCATCAAGTCGTTCCAAAGAAATGTTATGATGCATGGAGTATGATTCTCCTTTCTCTCCTCAACGTTTTCTCAATCTTGGGTCATATGGAATTCAAGCACAGAAACAAAGCCCTCACAAGGCCTGCTCAATCACTATTCACTTTCTCATCTAGCATAAATTTGTTAAACAATAAGGTTTAGGAATCACACACAAACTTCCAATCCCACCAATGCACATCCACTATTTCCCAACACATAATTCTCAATGATTTTGACACAACCCTCTCAGATTTTCCCACCCAAATCCTATTACATTAACTTACTATATTAACACTACTCAATTTATAATTTCCATTATTATTAACCATACTACCTCCTACTTTAAATATGACTTATCTCCACTTTTCTCTATCTATCTGGTTTTTCCATTTAGTTATTTTCTAATTACGTGTATTGATTCCCGACTACCTATTTAATTCAAGGTTACTTAGTTTCGTTCTAATTCTTTTTAGGTTCATTAATATTAGTCCTCACGCGATAGGTTCCATTAAGCTAATAGTGAGATCTTTTCTAAGGATGACTTTTATTGATTAACTACTATATTCAGTCCCTTAATTACCATCTCCATACCTTTATTTACTATCCTTTTAGTTTAGGTAAACTTTCCATCAAAAAGGGCTGCGCTTGATTCTCTCCTTTTATTCCTTGTATAATGTAATGAACATGATGCATGATTCATCTTAGTGCTCATGGATTCAAGTGCAAACAGCAAACACACCTTATCATTATGCAGTCCTTATCACCCATATTTCATCAAAATTATCACAATTTTAAGTACAACTTTTAGGATTTCTCATCATCAAAACCGAGAATGAATAGTTCTCACTTTCTTGTCCACCACAAATTTCCAAAACACCACATGCATAAAGCTTTTCAAACCAAGTGAACACATCCATCACAATCAATTCAATCATCCATCATCCAAACTAACAAGCAACCATTCTCATGCAAATTGCACAAAGTCCAACACGGTTTTCAATTTCTAAGTGTAGTTCAATATTCTAGGCTTTTTCCATGCAAGATCAAATTTGTCCAGCTTTTCCACTAGATTTTTATCAAATTAAAAATTATGTAACATAAAGGAAACTAACATGCAATGACATAGTTTCATCGTCCAAGTGGAAGGGCAACATTTCCAAGTGACATTCAAATTTCTAAGGGAAAACCGAAACACTTAGGGGCTGAAATCAACATGCAATGGCTTCCATTTCACATGCAATCCAAGGTTTATTAATTACAAGGGTCAATCAACATTTTAAACAAAGAATCCAGCCAAACAAAGGTGAAACCGAGGCATGCACAAAGAGATCCAAAGCATTTCATGGTTAAAAATTAACATGCAAGTGAAAGAATATGTTGATCAAGTTCACGGTTCATGGTTTCAAGAAGGAAATGTCATTAATTCAAAGGTTCCACCAAGGGAACATATAAACCGAGACATGCACAAGGGAAGATCCACATCCACACATCAAAGTTTCAAGCTTTTTAGGAATTAAAGTTGATTAAAAGTGAAATCAAACTCTTTAGGAAGTAACCGAGACATGCAAACAAGGAAATCCATACTCTTTTTGGATAAAACTTAACATGTAAGTTCAGATTTGAAGTTCTTCCAACATGCAGTCCAACACACACTATTTTTTTTCAAGGAAAAATGTGTAAAAACAGCCAAGAGATGGACATGCAAACACATCAATTGTGAGAACTCCCCCTTGCCTTGATTGTGACGAAAATTTAGGAGCAAAAGGAGTTGATCTTGGCTGGTTCTTCAAAGGAGAGTTGCTGGACCGAGAGGATGAGTTTCAAACTTCAATCTTTCTCCTCTTGGTTAGCTTGTCTTCCTCGGTTCTTTGAAGAGAAAAAAGGGGAAAAGCTTCAAATGGTTAGGATCAAGTGAAAAAGGAAGCTTTTTAGGAGTTTTTGGTGTTATGCTTCCATGGATCTTCAAATCAAAGAAGGAAAAAGGATGAGAAAGCTTACCTCTTTGAAGGAATGGTCACGGTTTTGAAGAATCAAGCAAGAGAATGCAAAAGTGAAAGCTTAGAGCTCCTTGGCTTGTCTTGGAAGGTTGAGAGGATGAGAATTTTTTGAGAGATTTAGGGAGGGAGGGTCTCAGTTTCTTTGAAGAAATAGAGAGAATAGGAACTTGAAAAGATTTTTGAGAGGAAGGGTGGAGGGCTCACAGTTTTTGAGTGAAAAAAGAGAGAAAATGAGGTGGTTTGGTCTATTTATATGGAGTGTTTAATTTCCTTTTGCCAATTAGAACTTAATGCTCACGGTTTGGGCTTTGTGGGGCAATATTCAAATGCAAAACTGCACCAAATTAATTTGAAGCAATTTGGAAGTGGAATTTGGTGAAAAACTTTAATAATAAGGGTGTCACGATTTTTTGTGCATGAATAGTGAATTCTTTTGTAAACTTGTAAGTTAAGCAATCACATTTTGGCAAGCAAAATGCATGGAGGAGTGTGGAGGCTACATGCACACGGTTTGGAGTAAAACATTCCAAGAATTGCGTAAAATTCCAAAGGCTAGATTCTAGGTAGCAATTGCATGCAATGTGATTGGCCGACGAGGAATTTGATGTGATGAGATTGACTTTCGAAGGGACATTTGACATGGTGCAGATTTCAAGAAAAGCATTTAATTGGAGTAATCATGATGCCGGCCTTTTAGAAGGCACGATTAGAAAGTTCCGGAATAATTTTGTCTACTAATCGGGAGGCAAGAATCTTTTGCATGAATTTCTAGTGGTCGATACTAGATTTGGAAATCTTTACAATAATAATTTCTATATTTTGTGAGATTCCGTGTAGAATTTTAACGGCTAAGGAATGATTACAAAATCTTAGCAATGATTACAAAATCTCACGTTTTTCAAGGCGAATACCTTTGATTTGACAATTTAAATAAGATAAAATTTTAACTTTCGGGATAAAATTATCAGGGGCAGTGTGGACAGTACAGTTGAACATACTCAAGAAAATCCTTGGACGATATTGAAACTATATGTTTGCATGCAGTTACCTTAAAATACCGAACTTAGAAATAATTCAATATTCTTATCAAAATAAAATAAAATAATTCAATTTAACCTCCATCTAATTATTCCGATACTAAAGAAGCAGAGTAAGCAAGCAAGTACGATTCAACGGTCGCTAGCTGAATCAGGAGAATCGGGGCGTTACACCTGAAATTGAGTTCCAATTCGTGCTTCGATTTTGCCATACCCTTGCTTGTGGTGGACACTTTGGACCTCAACGTACAGCTCAAAAAATCTTAGATTTTGGATTGTTTTGGCCTACTATATTTCGGGATGCACACACTTTTTGTAAGACTTGCGAGCGGTGCCAAAGGACGAGGAATATTTCACATAGGAATGAGGTGCCTCAATTGCCACTTCTTTTCTGTGAGGTGTTTGATGTATGGGGTATTGATTTTATGGGTCCCTTTCCTATTTCATTTGGCTTTGTATATATTTTGTTAGCAGTGGACTATGTCTCCAAGTGGGTGGAGGCAAAGCCCACTCGTACTAATGATGCTCGTGTTGTTGTGGATTTTGTTAGATCACATATTTTCTGCAGGTTTGGATTTCCTAGGGCTTTGATTAGTGACCAAGGATCACACTTTTGCAATCGTACCATGGATGCCTTGCTTCGGAAGTTTGGGGTTATGCATAGAGTTTCCACACTATACCACCCCCAAACTAACGGACAAGCGAAAATCTTCAATCGGGAAATCAAGCAAATTTTGGAGAAGACTGTCCAACCTAATAAGAGGGATTGGAGTTTGCGCTTGGATGATGCTCTTTAGGCTTATAGGACAGCCTACAAAACACCCATAGGGATGTCTCCTTATAGGGTTGTTTTTGGAAAGGCATGTCACCTACCGGTGGAAGTGGAGCATAAGGCATATTGGCCAATCAAGCAATGTAACTTGGATATGGATGCAGCGGGTTCTCATAGGAAGCTTCAATTGCAAGAGTTGGAGGAGATTCTTAGGGAGGCATATGAGAATTCCAACATCTACAAAGAGAGAACCAAAGCATTCCTTGATAAGAGGATAGGTCGGAAAGAGTTTCATATTGATGATAAAGTTCTTTTATATAATTCTAGACTTAAGTTGATGCCCGGTAAGTTGAGATCTAGATGGGATGGACCTTATCTTGTTATTAATGTTTTTCTTTATGGTGTAGTTGACCTTCAAGACATGGGATCCCAAAGGAGCTTCAAAGTTAATGGGCATAGACTTAAAGTTTTTCATGAGGACTTGAAAGAGCATGCATAAGAGGAGGAGGAGTCTACATTTGGATTGGCCATTTACCCTTAATTGATAGGGGAGTTTTTTTTTCAACTCCCTCACTTTTGGATTGTTTGGATTGTCTTTTTTCTTATTGTGCATACATTGAGGACAATGTGGATTTTAAGTGTGGGGGGTGTATCATGTCACCCATTTTGTACATATTTGATTTTTTTTTTCCAGAATTTTATGCGTTTGATCAGATTATTCTTAAACTTTCAAAATTCCCCAATCTTTTGTTTCATTTTAACAATTCGGCAAAGAAGAATTAGATACAAACATGTCCTCGAGAATTCGACCTTGGTTGACATTATTCTACAAATAATTGCAAAAACCTTGTGCATTTGATAAGTGTTCGATAAAGCTATATCAGCTATCTGTGCCATAGACGCATTTGTAGGAAAGACACCTGCAACCAGGTAATTCACAATATCAGCAAACCAAGGAGTAATATCATGTAACTGTATCAACTGCTCCTTAAGAAAATCATCTTTAATCAGAAAGGGATCAACATTCCCCCCTTCAATCCTACTCAACTGATCTGCTACAACATTCTCTGCACCACTCCTATCTCTGATCTCAATATCAGACTCCTGAAGGAGAAGCATCCATTTGATCAATCTTGGTTTAGCATCGGGCTTCTTTAACAGGAATTTCAAAGCTGCATGGTCAGAATATACAATAATCCTAGAGCCTAGCAAATATGAACGAAATTTATCTAAAGCAAATACAATAGCTAGAAGCTCTTTTTCAGTAGTGGTGTAATTAACTTGAGCTGCATCCAATGTGCGAGAAGCATAAGCTATTACATGAGAAAGCCTCCCAACCCGTTGAGCTAGAACAACTCCAAGTGCATAGTTGGATGCGTTGCACATGAGCTCGAAAGGAAGCTCCCAATCAGGTGGCTGAACAATAAGTGTGGTGGTAAGCTGCCGCTTCAGCTCCTGAAAAGCTAGCTGACAAGGCTGATCAAAAACAAACTCTACCTCTTTCTACAGAAGCTTGGACAATGGTAGTGCAATCTTGCTGAAGTCCTGTATAAATCTCTTGCAAAAACCTGCATGTCCAAGGAAGGAACACACTTCTCGCACAGAAGTGGGGTAAGGTAGAGAAGCAATGATATCAATTTTAGCCTTATCAACCTGAATACCCTGACTGGAGACTAAGTGACCCAAGACTATATCCTCTGTGACCAAAAAATGACACATCTTAAAATTTAACAGAAGGTTAGTTTAGATGCACCTATGTAACACCTTAGATAAATTCTCTAAGCATGCATCAAATGAAGAACCATAGACAGTAAAATCATCCATAAACACCTCCATGCAACTCTCCAAAAGGTCAGAAAATATACTCACCATACACCTCTGAAAGGTGCCCGGAGCGTTGCACAAACCAAATGGCATCCTGGTGTAAGCAAATGTGCCAAATGGGCAGGTGAATGTGGTCTTGTGTTGGTCCTCTGGTGCAATATGAACCTGCATGTATCCAGAAAATCCATATAAAAAGTAGTAATGAGATTTACCTGCCAATCTCTCCAAAACCTGATTGATAAATGGAAGAGGGAAATGATCCTTACGAGTAGCCTGGTTAAGTCTTCTGTAATCTACACAAACTCGCCAACTGTTTTGAACTCTGGTTGGAACCAACTCATCATTCTGATTCTTCACCACAGTCATCCCAGTCTTCTTTGGGACCACTTGCACAGGACTAACCCACTTACTGTCAGAAATGGGATAAATAATACATGCTGCCAGTAGCTTTGTGACCTCCTTCTTCACAACATCTAGAATAGTAGGATTGAGTCGTCTTTGTGGCTGTCTCACAGGTCGAAACTCATCCTCCAATAAAATTCGGTTCATACAAATAACAAGACTAATTCCAGGAAGGTCAGCAAGAGTCCAACCAATGGCCTTCCTATGCTGTCTCAAAACCTGCAATAATCTCTCCTCTTGATCAGAGTTGAGATCACGAGCAATAATAACAGGAAGTCGTTGGTTGTCCTCTAAGTAAGCATACTTCAGATGTGCAGGCAAAGGCTTAAGCTCTACTGATGGAGGTGGAGATAGGTCAACTGCTAGTGTTGAAACATCTACTGGTGTAACTATATCTGCTGCACCTGTAACATCAACACTACAAACAACACACATAGATGAATCATCACAAGTACAGGATGGGTTATTGAAATATGCAAAATCAGCAAATAAATCATCTAAATTTTTGCAATCATCAACAAGTAAATCAATAACATCTAAACTGAAAACAGAATGGTTCTCTGTTGGGTGTCTCATTGCTTCAAAATGCTGAAATGCACCAAATTGTCACCAAACTCCATAGAAAGGGTCCCTGAATGCGCATCTATCTTTGTTCGCACGGTCCTAAAAAATGGTCTCCCAAGGATTATTATAGCATTGCTGGGTAGGTCGTCCTCCATCTCTAGAATGTAAAGATCAACAGGAAAAAGGAGGTCCTCAACCTTGACAAGAACATCTTTCACGACACCAAGTGGCTGCACAGTACTTTTGTTGGCTAGCTGGACTACAATTCCTGTAGGAATCAAAGCTCCAATCTGCAATGATCTAAAAATAGATGCAGCCATAACATTAATTGAAGCATCTAAATCCAGCATAACATTTGTAAAAACTTCCTCTCCAATAGTACAAGGAATGGTGAAAGTTCCTGGATCTTTGCACTTCTGTGGTAACTCAGGTGGAATGATCGCCGACACATTCTTATTCTGGAGAAGTGCAAAACCATTTCTCCCCATACTCACTCGCTTATTACCCTTCAGCTTCCTCTTGTTAGTACACAATTCCTTTAGAAACTTTGCATATTTTGGAACTTGTCGGATGGCATCAAGGAGAGGAATATTTACTTCTATTCTGCTGAACATGTCCAGCAACTCATTATCCGACTCTGGTTTTTTTCTTGATGCTACTTGTCTGTTCAGGAAGGGCAGTGGAACATGTTTCTCAGTGGCTGCATCACTATTATTTTTAGAATCTGGTGCTGCAGCTGCAACTGCTGGTAACTCTTTTCCACTTCGCAGTGTAATAGCACTCACATTTCCCTTTGGATTCATGACTGTTTGAGAAGGCAGATTACTGGAACCTTGAGACTGAATCTGACTCAATTGAGTTGCTAGCTGTCCAACCTGAATCTTCAAATCCTGGATAGTTGCTTGCATGTTCTGTTGAAACTGCAGGTTGTTTGTAGCCATCTGTTGCATCATCTCCTGAAATGACGGCTCACTTCTTTGTGTAGGAGGGGGTGGTGGAGGTGGCTGTTGCCTGAATGGAGGCTGATATTTGCCTACAGCAGGTTGAAATGAAGGTTGTTGGCTTTGTTGTTGCTGTTGCTGCTGCTGTTGCCCCCCATTTCAGGTTTGGATGATCTCTCCAACCTGGATTATATGTCTGGGAGTATGGGTTATAATTCTGATGCTGCTGATTTAGAGCTCTATATTGCTGCTGTTGGTTTGTGTAGATTCCAGAAACATTCGCATCTGTCTCTTGCAATGTAGGGCATGAATCCGTAGGGTGCTCAGTGGAAGTACATATGCCACAGACTCTTGCTGGTTGCTCACTTATTGCACTTACTTGTTGTTGACCAATTGCTAAATGCCTCACCATGGTGGTCAACTCGTTGATTTTATTTTCCAGCTTCTGATTTTCCACACCATAAACAACACTAGTACCAGGACCAAGTGCTATCTCATTCACTCCCTTAGCAACTCCTCTGAATCCGAATTGTTGAGTGTTGGCTGCCATGTTTGTAATAAGTTGCCTTGCAGCGTGTGGTGTCTTATCCATCAATGCTCCTCCACTTGCCGCATCTATCATACTTCTGTCCATCAAAGTTAGTCTCGCATAAAAATATTGAATTAGTAATTGCTCACTTATTTGATGGTGGGGATAGGTAGCACACAGCTTGTTGAATCTCTCCCAGTAGTCATACAAAGTCTCCCCATTCAGCTGCCTTATACCACAAATCTCTTTCCTTATTGCTCCAGTTCTGGAGGCAGGGAAGAATTTTTCCAGAAATAACCTCTTCATTTGATTCCATGTAGTGATTGTTGAAGGTAGGAAGTAAAGCCAGTCTTTTGCAACATGCCTTCATCTTGACATGGTCTTCAGGCACTCCCTGAGGTCTCATGGTGGAACACACCACATGAAACTCTTTTAAATGCTTATAAGGATCTTCACCTGCAAGTCCATGAAACTTTGGCAACAAATGGATAAGTCCAGATTTAAGCTCATAGGAAATTGTTTCGTCTTCAGGATATTGGACACACCATGACTGATACACAACATTAGGTGTGGCCAATTCCTTCAAAGTTAGCTCAGGGTTATTAGTCATATTCTCAATTTCAAGTTCAGATTCACTAACAGTAGGATTAACAGTTTCAGAAGAAGCACCAAATATGATGAATCCATATTTTTACTGATATTTTAGCATAATTCTAACACATTTGATAAGAAAAATATATGAAGAAAGCAGAAAAACTCAGAAAAAGAGAAGGAATTGAAGTTTTGTTTAAATTTGAAGTTATCTTAGCAATTATGGAATTTTTGCTTAGAAATTAAGTTTTTAATCTTGTTTTTGAAGGAATAAATTGAGCAAGGATCATGGAAATGGAGGCTTGAAGACAAGGAAGAAGACAGAAGCAAGTCTGGACTCCAAAAATACAAGACCAAGAAAGTGCAGACTGGGCGTGATCACTATTGTCAGTAAAAGTGATCACTCCAGAGTTCAAAGAAGAAGAAAGCTTGGGCGTTATCACTTCTGCTAGGAAAAGTGAGAGATCCTGTGAAGTCTCAGACTCAACATGTTGGGCATTATCACTTTTATCAGTAAAAGTGAGCGTTCCAGAAAGGCAAATATCAGGAAAAACTCTGCGTGATCACTATTATCAGCGAAAGTGAACGTTCCAGAGAGCCTTCAACCTGGCGAGTTGCGCGTAATCACTTTTATTCATAAGAGTGATCACGCACAACTACTTGAGTTCTGCGTAGTCACTTTTATCAACAAGAGTGATAGTTCCAGAGAGCCTTCAATATCAGGAAAGTTGCGCATGGTCACTTTTTCTCATAAAAGTGTTAATGCGCAACCATAAACCTTCTGCGTGGCTACTATTTCTCATATAAGTGATAACGCGCAAATCTGGGAAATTCTATAAATAACAAAAACGTGCAGATTTTTCGGAGTTCAGTTTTATTTTCCATTTTTTCTGTTAGATCTCGTTGAGAGAGATTAAGAGAGAAGATTGGGGTCAAGTCTTAAAGCTTCCACAAAGAGGAATCGGATTGGAGCTTCCGGCTATGGCTTCTTGGAGTTTTTCTTCTTCTTCTTCTTCTTTCTCTTTCTCTTCTCCCATGTCTGAGTAATTTTCTTGTAGTTAGGGGTTTATGGAACTCGAATTGATGTATTAATTTGACTCTTGCTTCTGAATTTTGAGTTCTTGGATTAATTGAATTGTGAATTCTGTTTTTCTTGCAATCTATGAATGGAAATTCGTTTGATTCATCTTAGAGGAACAATTACCAATGGAAGTTGGATTTGCTTCTCCGATCTGAGTTAGCAATCAAAATTTGGGGATTTCTTAGGGATAAGGAGACCTAATTCTGCAATCTTAAAGTTCTAAGTCTTAATGCAGCTTGAAATTCAACTTCACCTAAGGGATTAGGGTGATTTAGTTGCTTGTTACAGTCAATGAGTTAAGGAATTAACCTTTGGCTATTGCTATGCGAAACTGATTGTCAATTAACCAAGTTCTTGAATGTTCAAAGGCATAATTAAATTAATACTGATATTCTTGTGAAGTAAATTCCTAACTATTCTTCATTCCTATCTCATCTTATTACATACTCTATTTTTTTGCAAGTTCTTTGCTTTAATTACTTTGGTTACTGTTGTTATATGTTACAAATCTCATTCCAAAATTTGTATGGCTTAAATGGTTATAATTCTGTGAAGTGGTACTTGAAACCTAAATTACCTGTGGAGACGATATTCAGATCCTAAATTTACTCATCACTTGCTGCAATCCTAGTGCACTTGCTAGTGTAGATTGTGAACAACAAAATACACTACCACTGTTTTTGCTAGCTTTTATCCTACGAAGTGTTCTTTCTATCTCAGGATCAGGTTGATTCACTACACTAGGGTTGGCCCTGGTCATGTAAGGTTAGAACTAACAAGAGCAACAAGCACTCAATGAATGCACAAAGTAGGTTTACAAAGCAAGTACCATCAAAATGCAAGATATGAATGAAGTGGGACCATGATAAATCTCTTTTTGGTATAGAGAAACACCACAAAAAATTTTAGATTTTTTTGAATTGACTTACTATGGAAACTAGAAGCCTAAAATCAAGAAAAATAGGTCAATAAATGCTGAAAAATAAAAATATTTAGAAAACATGCGATTTTTGAAAATTGGGGCAGCCTCAACTGGCAAAGCCGGTTGCAGTAGATAGGAAATTTTTTTCTACCCCAAAGTCATGTGTAGTGGGTTAATTTCTGACATTCCTAGCAAAAGTTATGCCACTTTTAAGTTTCACAAAAATTCTCTTGGCCACCACAATGTATCTCTTTTTCTATTAATGATTTTTGCAATCTACTACCAACTCTAAACACTAATAGACACTAAAAGAAATGTGGACACAAAAATTCAGATCAAAATTCAATCTCTAGGTATTTTTTTGGAATTTTTCAAAATCTGATGAATAGTGCATGAACAGTAAAATATGATATCAAAATATGCAGCAACTATGTTTTTCGCATGCAGCCACAACAATTGAACCAATCACAATCACACACTCAATTGCAATGAAATAATGGAATAGACAATAAGAAGGATCATGAATAAACATTAAAACATGAATTGATCAACACACATACGAATTGAAATGCAAAACTAAATCTGCAAACGAACACAAAAGCATAAACACAATACGCAAAACGTAATAGACAAACAAAATGCACTATGAAATAAAAACACAAACACAATACGCAAAACGGAATAGACAAACAAAATGCACTATAAAATAAAAACACAGATGAAATGTAGCACAAAGACAGAAACATCGAATCAGTTAGTACACATGATGAAATAAAAACAAATTGACTTATGTCCCCGGCAACGGCGCCATTTTGGTAACCACGTCGCAATGGTATCAAACAAACTAGATTTTCTTAAAAATTTTGCAATACAAGGAGTAAACTTAGGTCATCTCACAAGGACATAAGATACATTTTGTTTCTAGTTCCATCATGTGATTTTAGATTAGCTTAGAGAAGGATTGTTTTGAATTAAATTGAAAACAACAGAAAAGAAAAGAACAAGGAATAATTATGACGAAACGAAATATGAAATTCAACCAAATCAAGACCTCAATCACTACAACACAATTCTCATTGTTACACGAATATAATTCCAACGAATTTCCAATCAACACTAATTCAATCGACATTAATAACCCAAAATCTAAATCTAGATTATGAATTTCATCAAAACAAAAACTGCAATCGCAAATCCAATGCTCTAACAAAATTCAGAACAATTGATTTATTGAATTAGGTGAATTCATTTATTTCAAATATGAAATTCTCATTCTCTGTTTAGAATGCAAACAAAAAATCAATATCATGAAAAACGTAATTATTCTAATCAGAAAAGAGGAGGAAAAATGCGAATTCGATAGAACCTAACCCGAAACTCAAACGCAATGTTGTTCTTGAAACCTTGAACCGATTAATGGATTAGCCTTGCTTCATGATCATGTTTGCTTTGGCCAAAACCAGAAAATATGAAAAGATGGAAGGTAGAGAGACGAAAATAAAGGAAAGAATTTAAAATAAAGACTTTTGTAATTCTGAAAAATTGCGGGAAAAGAAAAACAAGGATTTGTACATAGAGTCATAACCTCCATTTAAAGATAAAATAATTGGGCTTAATTAAGGTCCAACTCCCTAATGAGTTTCCTAAATACCTAACTAAGTAAAAGACTTAATAATTGGGTTTAATTAAGACCCAACTCCCTAACTAAGTAAAATCAACAATACAATCAAATTCTGAAAATTTTAGTGCAGGGCTGCAATATTGTGATGCAATTTTGGACTTGAATATGATCAAACTGGGCTTTTCTCCCAACAGAGAAGTTGTAGATCTCTGTCTTATCTTTCCAGGGACACCAATTTTGTCCAATTCCGAGTAGTGTAGCTCCAAATATGGTCTTTACAAGAAACTGTGTCAAAATAAGAAATTATGGCGGGAATTAAGAAAGATATATATTTAAATCCTAAATTACTTACTAACACAAATCTAAACTAACACATCAAAATAATGCACTAATGAAGCACAATTAAACCAAAAACAAGGAGAGAAAGATGTACTAAAATATGACTATCAAACCTCCTACAGCTGCATCTATCATGGTTTTAGTTGCTGGATTCATCCCATTATAAAAGGTTTCAAGTTGCATCCATTCCGGTATGCAATGATGTGGACATCTTATCAAGAGTTCCTTGTATCGCTCCCATGCCTCATATAAGGTTTCTTCCTCTTGCTGCATGAAGGATGTGATCTCTCCTCTTACCTTTGCAGCCTTAGAAGGTGGGAAATATTTAGAGAAAAATTTATTGACTAGATCTGTCCAAGTAGTTATGCTCCCTTGTGGTTGGGCTTGGAGCCAACATTTTGCCTTGTCCCTCAAGGAAAATGGAAACAATCTTAATCTGATTGCATCTTCGCTAACTCCATTGATCCTTATAGTATCACATAATTGCAGAAAATTAGAAATATGTAAGTTAGGATCATCTGAAATTAAACCAAAAAATTGATCTTGTTGAACTAAGTGAAGTAAGGCAGGTTTAATCTCAAAATGGTTGGCTTGAATGGTTGGTCTGACAATAGAAGAGTTGTATCCATGCATATTAGGTACTCCATAGTCTCCTAAAGTCCTTTGTCTATGTGGTTCAGCCATCTTTGCTTCTGAATTTACAGATGAAGTTGGAGAATTGACTTGTTTTTCTGCTGAGTTTGGTGAAGAAGGTGTAAACTACGAATTTTGGTTCTTTTTACCTGAGTTCTCTGCTCTCAAGTCATTCCTTATCCTTCTCAAAGTTCTGTCTATGTTCGGATCAAATACAAGAACAAATTTGTCTTTATTCTTCCCACGCATATAACACAAGGAAAACTAAACACAAACACTAATACTTGAACTTTGATTAGAACACAGAGCAATGAAGTGCAGAGAATCTACAATCAAAATATTCTTCAAAAGCTAAAAGAGATAACCTCTGTTTATTTAAAAACAGAACAGCAATGTAATATTCAAAAATTAAAATTACAAAAACTAATATATGTAAAATCACTACCAAAACTTAATACGAAATTGAACTATCACACAGAACTGAATTAAAAACAGAAAATAAATGGTACAATCTAGTTATCCTCTAGTTACTAATAATGTTAAAAACTAAGATCCCCGGCAATGGCGCCAAAAACTTGATACACATTTTCTTATCTTAGTACTTAAATGATGTAATTCACTACTAGCAAGTGTACTAAGTAATTTTAGCAAGTTATAAAATGTGGAAATCAGATTGAGTCCCAAGTATCATCCTCTAAGATCTTATTTTCAATCACCAATTCACAAGATAATAACCATTTTCACCAAACAATTCATTGAATAGATTTCAATATGCAAGAAAGTAAATTTCAGAATTAAAAAGATGAGAAATTGTTAGAAACAGAATGTTAATTTGTACTAATCGAATGAATTACGAATGGAAGAAAAGTTAGGAATTTATTTCACTAGAATATCAATATCAATTCAGTTCTGCCTCTGAACATTCAAGCAATTGATTGATTGTCAATCGGTTTCTCTTTACAATAACCAAAGATTGATTCCTCAATTCATTGGTCCTAATATTCAACCAAATCTCCCTAATTCCTTAGGCCAAATTTAGTTCAATATTGCATTACGAATTAGAACCAAAAGATTGCAAAACTAAGACCACTTATCCCTAAGAAAATCAATAGTTTTGGGAATTAATTTAGATCTAAGCAACAAACCTAATTTCCATTAGTGAAGGTTACTTTTTGATTAATCAATTGAACTTCCATTCAAAAATCAAGTAAATACAGAATTAATCCCTCAATCAAATCAAACACTCAAAGTTCAGAGTCAAAATGAAATCAATATATCAATTCTAGATCCATAAATCCCTAACAAAAAGAGTTAGAAACACATTACAATGAAATAAAGAGAAGAAAGAAGAAAAGAAGATAAAAAGCAGAGAGCCATCTCCATCACTTTGTCTTCTCCCAGATTCCTCTAGTAAAGAAGAACAAAAGTCGCTCCTATCTTCTCCCTCTGACTTCCCTTAGAAGTTAAAACGGTTACAACTGAATACCAAAACTAAAAATGACCAAAAAGCTCTTTTTCTAAGTTTCCAATTCCTATTTATAGAGTTCCTCTAATTCTTCGACTTAACCCTTGGAATTCTGAAAGTTAGTTATCCCTAGGTGTTCTGGAATCTTCTAAAAGTGATACAAAAGCTCCAAACGTCCAGAATTGATAAGAAGAAGAAATTATAAAAACTGCAGAGTTTTGCACCAAAACGTGTAGTGGCTGGAGTGAAGGCGTGCAGTTCTGCGCCAAGGCTTCAAGTGATATGAGTTGCAACTCTCTGTTGCGTGCCTGATATAGCTTTATCGAACACTTATCAAATGCACAAGGTTTTCGCAATTATTTGTAGAATAATGTCAACCAAGGTCGAATTCTCGAGGACACGTTTGTATCTAATTCTTCTTTGCCGAATTGTTAAAATGAAACAAAAGATTGGGGAATTTTGAAAGTTTAAGAATAATCTGATCAAACGCATAAAATTCTGGAATAAAAGAGAAATCAAATGAGAATTAATTGATCCACAAGTCATAGGTTCATGCAAACAACATCCTTCATTGTTTCCCTAGTTTGAACATCTAATCCATTAACTAATTCAATCGAATTTGCTAACAAACTAGATTACGAATTTGACTAATAGATCTATCAATCTAATTCAATTTCATGAATCAAACTTCAATCGCAATTCAATTCAATTCCTATCCCCAAACATTATCAATATCTTGAAAAAAACGAAAGAGAAGAGGAGAAAAGAGAATTCAAACTTAGAGCCACTCTGAATCTTCCTTGCAATTCCCTATTCCTTGTGTATCAATCCAAGAAGCCTAGCCTTCCATTGAATCCAATGCTCAGCCAAGTCAAGAAGAGAGAAGAAGAAAGAAGAAAACGAAAAGTCACACTAAGAGAAGAGAGAGAATTCGAGCGAGAATTTTAGGAGCCAAAACCGAATTTTAAAAAAGGTGTAAAAAAAACAAAAAAAAATGTTTGCAAAGTGGAGCCTCTAACATATTAATAGGCACCACTTATGATCAGATCCAACACTAAAAGGAAGGGCCCACAAGTGTGATTAAACAGCCCAAATTACAAGCTAATGAAATGTTAATACAAATGAAATGAATTTACAAGAACAAAATTCGAATTCAAAAATTCCTGCACAATTTTCCTAACTTCAAAAATTCATAGAAAATAGAAAACAGCTCCAATTTGGACGATCTGCATATGAATTTTATAGCCCCGAAAATGAGCAATCAAATGCAACTGGAATCAGACCGAACGGACATCTATGGAAAAAGTTAAGATCAAAACGGTGAGTGCAGGTCTAAAAACAGAATTTAGACATTAATTAAAATTGAGTTCCTATCATCCAATTAACTAGGAAATGCCATAATTTGTGAAATAAGGGAACATGAAAGGTAATTTACACACTCTAAAGGATTGAAAATGTGCACAAATAATGCATGCTATCAAATTCCCCCACACTTAAGACTTTGTACTTCGGGCAAAGTATGGAACTCAAAATATCAATCGGTGGACAAAACTCCACCAAGCTCAATATTCCATGGCGATAATGAAAAATCAATCCACACACTCCAACTCAACAAGGTAAAACTCATCAAATCAATGCAAGAGAAATATATGTGGTAAAATTCTCTCAAGACATACTCTCAATCTCTCAAGTGTTTAAGGTAAAATGTATCACTCAAGTGCACAATCAATGAAGCATGATCAACCTTAGGCTTGCTTATTGCCTACTTCTCCACTAGAATACACATATACACACAAAAATCAAGAGGTCTTGCATAGGGTGTATTGGGGCTAGGATGAAGGTAGGAAAACCACAAGGGTGAGCAAGCTTAAACCAAAGAGGAAATAAGAACAATGGGGAATGAATGCAAAGAAAGTAAATGTGAAAGTAAGTCCCCTAAGTTTACCTAATTTGTTGGTTGATGCATCTTCTTGGAATCCGGTGATAGAGTGGTCGTAGTTCTTCTAAATTCTTGGATTAGAGTTTTTAATTATTTTTAACTTTTGATTCTAATTAGTTATTTTATAAATCAAACCCCCTCTAAATATTTTATAATCGTATAACGTTATCATCATTGGGAGACGACTCGGATTGCACCTCTTACTACATAATTTTTATGCAATTCGATTTTTATTAATTTGTCCAAGGGCGACACTCGTGATCAAAATTTTGGCGCCGTTGCCGGGGATGATGATGTTATTTGATTATATCATTATGTGTTAATTTGATTGCATTGCATATTCTGTGTTGCATTTTACATCTAATTAGGATTATGCATAATTAGCGTTTTTCATCGAATTAGGATTTTGCATAATTAGCATTTTTCATTTAGCATAATTGTGTCTATGCATTCTGTTTTAGTAGCCTTTGAATACCATAATAGGTAGTCATCTATCCTTGCTTAGTATTACATCATTCAATTCTCTACATTCTGTGTTGTGTTTCTGCATTTTTGCATTTTGCATTTGTCAAAAAAGTACACGGGCGTGTATATGACCATGTAGATATCTATCCAAACTTAAAAGTGGCATAACTTTTTGCATACAGCTCTGATTTCTCATTGTAATATATGCATTTCATATAGCTCAACGAGATCTACGCAATGGCAATAGGTCAAAGGCTGGTTGGTGGTTTCTGAAAAAAAAATTATTTCTTTTCACTCTTATTTAGATATTATGGCTCGGAGAATTTTTTATATGGCTGATCATAGAAGACTAGAGAACAAGTTAGATGATTTAGTTTCTTTGATCGAGCAGTTGACATTGTCACAAAGGGCTACAATGTTGTGTGAAATTTGTACTTCACCTGAACATCATATTGATTTCTGTCCTACATTGTATGAGCCTGCAGGTTGGATGAGTCATCCAAACTTGGGATGGGAGAATTTTACGCAGCAACAATATCAACCCCCACCACAAAATGCTGCACCTTCCAAGAATGAGCCTTCCTTGGAAAAGTTGATAAGGGAGATGGCAATTAACGATATGAATTTCCAACTAAGAACAGAAGCATCCATTCAAAACTTGAAGAATCAGATTGGTCAGTTGGCAACAACAGTAAACGAGCTGAAGTCTCCAGGTCCTGGTAATCTTTCTGTACAATCAGTTGTTGAACCAGAGAATGTTAATTTGAGTTTAAGAAAGACCATTCAAGACTCGCAAGAGCAGCAACCAATAGATGAAGATCTTAATGCTACTGCTCCAACAATTGATTGCAGCCCAACAAGTGTAGAATTTTCTCCTACTACTCATGCCACTTCTACTGAGGCAGAAGAAAATTTTGAGCAATTTGTTCCTCTTCCATTTCATTCGGTTTTATATGATAATTTGTTGAATGATTTAGTTGATAATAATTTGGCTGAGTTTTCTGAATTTTTAGATTATATTAATTATCCTAACCTAGCCAATTATCCTAATTCTTTTACTTGCGATGCATGTAATGATTCTGCAAAATGTAGCATCTGTGTTGAGATTAATACATATGTTTATGGTGATTTTGATGTAGCTATTGCAGATTCTGAAAAGGTAAATCATGATGCATCCACGGCAGATTCAGCTCCAATTTTTACACTGCCTCCTTCTCTAAAGTTGTCCCCTGCATTTGAGTTAAAGCCATTTCCTGAGCAGTTGAAATATAAATATTACATCATTGTATATTCAAGGGAGCAGCCTAGGTACAGCAGCAAGACACGATGTTCTGCGCATCAAGGAAATGAAGAGCATGAAGAGAAGCTTATTAAGTTCATGAAGCAGCTGAAAATCCCTCCACGACTATTTCTTCCATGTTCCCAATTAAATGAAGTGCTGCAAATTTATGAGAAAAAGGAGGAATATCTAGGGATACAACTCATAATTATTTTTTTCTTTTAGAAGTTTTCAATTTATTTTCTACATTCAATAATGGTCTTGCATTTAGTTTCTCGCCTCAAGTTCTTTTCTGGTAAGCTTCGTTCTAGGTGGCTTGGTCCTTATATCGTGACTAAGATTTTTCCCTATGGTGCTGTGCAGATTTTCAAGCCTGGAATGGATAAAGTACTCACAGTGAATGGCCACCGCTTAAAGCCATTTCATGAGGACATACCCTTGGAGTCCACTAAGGAGGTCCGCTTACTAGCGGCCATTTATGCTTGATTAGGGAGTTCCCCTCTTCCTTTCCTTACTATATTTTACTTACATTTTCATTATACATTACATTGAGGACAATGTAAAATTGAAGTCTGGGAGGGAGAATGATAGGTTATTGATAATAAATAAATAAATAAATATTTTTTATTATTTAGCATTGTTTTTGTTTTGTTTTGTTTTTCTTTGTTGAATTGGAAGTTGTTGAGTTAAGGCATTAGTCATTAAGGAGGATAGAGTTCCTATATGATTTCATCTTTACTTCATCCTCTTGATATATGTGAATTGGGTGATTGATTTTGATTTGTATGATTGAGTATGTTAGACTTTACCTTTATGAGCTTTTGAGCCTTATTTTTTTGGATGGTTGAAATTCATGCCATTCTTTTCTTTCTTGTGTGTTTTCCCTCTTAAATTTTATCATTCTAGAACTTGTTTTTATTCTTCTTTGAGTCTACAATTTTCATATGCAATTATGAACATGATAGAGGCATTTCTTTCAAATTTTTTATCCACTTGGCCATATATCTTACCTTGCATTTTGCCCTTTGTTTAGCCCCTTTGAGCCTTATGGACCATTCTTTGGCTTCTAGCACATTATAAGCTTTAAGTGGAAAACTATGTTATACCTAACCTTAGCGAATAGGGAGGGAATTGGTTTCATTAATATTATTGCATTTCAAGTGTGGGGGTTCGGAAAGAATGCAAGAAGAAGAAAAAAAAATGAAGAAAAAGAAATAAAAAGAAGAAGAAAAATAATAAATAAAAAAAATTATTACACAGAAAATGGGAAATTTTGATGAAGGGAAAAGGAAGTCCAAGGAGAATAATGTATGTTATGGCTTAATTTGTCTAAGGACCAATGTTATTCCTATTCTCTTTGGTTGTATCTTGTCATATCCTCATATTTCCCTACCCTTACCTTAGCCCCATTACAACCATTGAATAAAGTCCTCTTGATTTGTGTTTGCATATGAATGTAAGTAGTGGAGAAGTAAAAGATTAACAAGCTTATGGTAATGCATTATCTTTTGAGGTGACTTGAGTGAAACACTTTGAACCATACACTTGAGAGTTGAGTTGTATACACCATCTTGTGAGATCTTTCATGCTTGATCTATACACTTTGAATGATATTGCTTGACTTGCATTCTTAAGAGGTTGGAAGTTGAATGTTTGATTGTTGTAGAACTCTTGATGCTTTATTTGATCTTGTGTCCCTAAGTTTAGCACTTCTAAGAATTCATTGGAGAATTTGTTTATTTGTTTTGATTATTCTATGATTTTTTAGGTTACATGTTTTTATTTGCTTGATTGTGTCTTACATGAGGACATGCAAGAGCTAAGTGTGGGGGAATTTGATCAATTAGATTTTTATAACATTATTTCCTCTAATTCCTAGCTCATTAATCCTCTTTTGTGCCTAATTGGTTGAATTGGATCATTTTATGATGTTTGGATTTTATTTAGGCTTTATTTAATTTTTTCAGTATTTGGCAAATTCTGATACTATTTTGGTTTTTGGACCATATCTTGAATTGTAGAACTCCTTTAATTGTGATTCTTGATTTTTAGGAAAGCTTAGAGAAAGGCGCACAATTCTTATGAGAGATCAGAAACCAATTCTGATGATAAGAAGCTGAAACTGGGCCTGGAAAAAGTCAAAACGCTGCATTCGCGGATTCTGAGCAAGGTGTAGTATTTGGGCCATATCTCAGTCCACAGATATCTGATTAAGCCCATTCCAGTGGAATTTTGAAGCTAACATGCAAGGCTACAATTTTCCTTCAGGCCACGAACCAAAAGGAGGCCGTTTTCATATCAAAAAAATGGAACAAAGTGACGAACAGGAATTTTGAATTTTGAATTTTGAATTTTAAGTTGTTTTTGGTTCCTCTCCTCTCTTCTTCTTCTCTCTTCTCTTTTTCATTTTTTTTCTCCGTTTTTACTTTTCATTTTCCTCCATTAATGGAGGCTTAGATTTTCATCTAGTCCAAGAATTGAAAGAGGGCTGAGACACTCTTGAGGATCGGTTTCGCAATTTATTCAACAACAAATTCGGTTTCATCTCTTCCTTCTTTCTTCTTTTGCTAATTATGATTTCGAATTGAAGTTCTTCATTTGGATTGATAATTGTGCAGCTGTTTGATTACATATTATTCGGTTGATGTATGTAATTAATTCTTAAAGGAGTGTGAATTAGATTTTCAGGTTTGAGATCTAAGATTAATGGCATTGGTGAATTAAATTAACACAAATCGATTAGGTTCTAGAGGTTTCTGAACTTTGAGCGAATTGTGTGTTAATCGAATGCATGAGGGTTCTCGTGTGAATGCTTAATTTGAATTGAGGTTTCATTCGAATTTAATCTTAATCACTAATTTGTTGGTTGATGCATCTTCTTGGAATCCGGTGATAGAGTGGTCGTAGTTCTTCTAAATTCTTGGATTAGAGTTTTTAATTATTTTTAACTTTTGATTCTAATTAGTTATTTTATAAATCAAACCCCCTCTAAAAATTTTATAATCATATAACGTTATCATCGTTGGGAGATGACTCAGATTGCACCTCTTACTACATAATTTTTATGCAATTCGGTTTTTATTAATTTGTCCGAGAGCGACACTCGCGATCAAGTCCCCTAAGTGAAAACATAATGCAATGCAATACAATGAACCAATCCTCAAATGGATATCATTGGCCTTCACTTTCCTCTATTTATTGCTTACTTTTTAGTTCCTTTTTCTCACTTTTTTTTTCTTTTTTTTTATTTGCTCCCCTTTTTGGTAATTTGTGTCAGGCTAGTGATTTATTATTGAGTAATCTATAATATTTTATACTTGTTCAATGTTAATTGAAGGATTATTTCGTACTGGAATAGATTTAGATGGAGTTTGAAATTATTTATTAAAAAAAAAAAAAGTGAACAGTACCGTATGAACAGTGTCAGATGAATAGTAAAATGCCTATGAACAGTGCAAACCGCGTATAAACTGTGTATGAACAGTGAAAACCGCGTATGTACAGTGACTGCTGACGTCACATACGCGTACAGTACGCGTGCACAGTATTTTCTGGCGTGAATAGTGCCCTAAACAGTGTTTCTGGCGGTGAACAGCAAATTTCAAAAATTTTCTATAAAAAGGGGGCTTCACACAAAATTTTCATTTCTTCACCCCTATCCAAGGTTCTCAAAGGTTCCAAGGCCAAATACCACCATTTCTCTCATATTAAACCTTCCTAAACTTAGATTTCTTGTTAGATCTGAGAATCTATGTCTATTCTGAAGGATTTGAAGTAAGTTTCTTTAAGTTTGAAGCTAGATTTACCGTTCGTTTCTCTTCTCCTTCTCTTTCTCATAGAAGTTCATGGTGTTCTTAGGAGAAAGTTTGTTCTAAAGCCGAATCTTCGGTAAATCTTGCATTAAAACAAGTAATATTCGGTAGATCTAGTGTGAATCATCTTTCTGAGGTAAAGGGAGTTTACTTTAACCTATGAACTACGTTTTGAACGGTTTAATATGCTATTTCAAGATGTTTTAATATGATTTTGTTAGATCTATTGAATAAAAGCTATTTTCTAAGCAGTAACTGCTGTTAGTTGATTTAAAATGCTGAGATTTTGGCTGATCTATTATAAACTTGCCTTAGCTGAACTGTTAAAATAATTTTGGTGGTGTGCATCATGCTGAGATAAATGTTTTGCATCATTATAGAGCCGAGTTACATGTTTAGGTAGGTAGACGTGTAACGGTAAGTTCATGTTGAGCTGTTGTGCTGTGCTGTCTGGATCCAGATACCCGAATGGGTCGCTCCCAGACTAGCTCGGTTCCTTCTGGATTACTTAGCCTGTGAAACCAGTTGGAAACCGTTTTCATGTTGTGCATTAGATGGGCTGGAAATGCATGGGGCTATTGCTGTGAGAAATATTTTGCTTTATATATATATGATTTTATTTTATTTTTGTAAGCTCACCCTTGCATTTCTTTCTATGTCGTTGTGTGCGTGTGTACTGCGATGAACGTACGGTGGTACGTGAGCAGATGTAGCAGGTGTTGCATCTACTTCACAGGCTGAGGGGCCAATGAAGAAATGATTGAAGCTGGGGTCGAGTAATATTGCATCAAAGTCCTTTTTCCTTATATTTTGAGACCTCATGTAGAGGGAGCTATGTAGTATAATTTTGGGTATTTTGAATATTATGAACTAAATGTAATATTATGTTGTTCTGTTGGATATTTGTTGTAAGAAACTTTGTTTTATTTTAATTGAGAAGAGAATTTCATACTTATATTCTCTATTATTTATTTATCTTAAATAAGTATGTGATGTACAAACAATGTTCTCGATTCCTTACAAAAAGGGGTCGTGACAATTTTAGTGATATCAGAGCATGGTCTAGGTGAACCTACGGGGTGAGGTTGTTAGGCGTCAGTTGTGCATATTAGACATGTGAATTTTAGCTGTGAATCATATATTATGATTTCTATTCATCAAGTTGTGAGGGAACGAGCTTGATCACCTCAGTTCTCAAACATGACTGATGTAGGAAATTTTGGTATGTGATACTGGGGTGAGCTATAAGCGATTCATGCTGCATGAATAAAAGGTTGTTAAGCTAAGTTGTAAATGATTGCTAAGACAAGTGTATTTGTTATGCTGTGTGAATGCTGATATGATGTTATCCTCAGTGCTAAACTGATTAAATTGTTATGATATACTAAATATGAATATATCACTGTAAGCTGAATCTATGAATATAGTTATGTGATTGTATTGCTAAATGTTTTAAACGTTAGTAAACTAAGCTAGTCTATATATTAGCATGGCTAGACCAAGAAGATCTGCTACAAACCCTCCTCCTCCTGCTGACGTGAACCAAATGGCTCACGCCATCGAGGCTATGGCAGCCACTGTTAGGCAGAGTCTAGATATGATTCAGCAGCAGCAAGCTGCAAACCAAGCCGCTGCTGCAGCACAGGCAGCAGCAGCTACTGCCTCAGCTGCACCTCCTCCTAAATACCATGGGTTGTCAGAGTTCAGGAAGAATGATCCTCCTCAATTCACGGGGGTGGATGGACCAGATGCTGTTGAACTCTGGATCAGGGAGATTGAGAAGATCTTCCTAACTATGGGTTGCGCCGAGGAGAGGAAGGTGTTATATGCTACTTATATGCTGATAGGGGATGCAGAGATGTGGTGGCACAGAGCTCGTGCTATGCTGGAAGCCCGAGGTGAAGTCATCACTTGGGCTGTATTTAGAAGTAGTTTTCTGGGAAAGTTTTTCCCTTCCCATGTTCGTGCTGCCAAAGAGCGGGAGTTTCTAAACTTGGTGCAAGGAAACTCATCAGTCTATGAGTATGCAATACAGTTTGAGCGACTTTACAGATTTTATTCTCACCCAACCTCGGAGGAGTGGAGATGTCAGAGGTTTTCAGACGGGTTGAGAACTGACATAAAGAGGATTTTAATCCCACTTAGGATCACAGAATTTGCTGACTTGGTGGATCAAGCCACCATTATAGAGAGTCTTAATGCAGAGGATGTTGGTGGAGTTGGGAAGGCTCCATCTAGTAGAGCTGCTAGTAGGTATGGTAATGGAAGTAAGGGTGCTAAGAAGGGCCCCTACAGTCGGTCGCTACGCCAACAGTAATCCGACCATCTCAGTCGAGAGGATCGGCAGCATCAGCCCCGGTGCCAATAAGGACTGCTACTTCTGCATTTCAGCCTAGGGGAGCAACTTCTTCTGCTCCTAGAGCCTCAGTGCCGCAGATTGTCAGATGTTTCAGGTGTGGTGGGCCACACTACCTAAGCCAGTGCCTACAGGCTGATGTCAGGGTTTGCTTCTCGTGCCAGCAGCCAGGGCATCTTGCTAGGGACTGTCCTACGCCTAGTGGGGCAGTTTCGGCTTCTGCTAGCGCCTTGCACGCTGTTAGGCGTAAAGCGACTAGGGCTCCAACGACAACCAGATCGAGAGCAGAGGGACGTGTATTCACTACTTCTGCATCAGAGGCAGCTCAGGCAACGGATCTCGTCCAGGGGACAGCGGTAGTGGCAGGTACTTCTCTTTCTGTATTGTTTGATTCTGGAGCCACGCACACTTTTATTGCGGACATTTGTGTGAGAACCTTAGGGTTACCAGTGAGCGATCTAGGATGTGAATTGGTAGTATCAACACCTACTTTAAGTTCGATTAAGACTTCAACGGTTTGTGTTAGGTGCCCCATAATAATTGAGGGACGAAAGTACAAAGTAAACCTTATTTGTATCCCGATGTCAGGGTTAGATGTAATCCTGGGTATGGATTGGCTAACTGCCAATCGTGTGCTAATTGATTGTGGCCGGAGGTGTTTAATCTTTCCTGAGCAGCAAGGCTGTGTGAAATTAATTTCTACTCGCCAGGTAGAAACATCCTTAGGTGAGGGAGTATTTTGTTTTGTTTTGTTGGGAGTTATGAATGCAAAAGTGGAGCAAAGCCTTCAGTCAATACCAATAGTACCAGAGTTCCCTAAGATTTTTCCAGAGGATATTCCTGGAATACCTCCACGTAGAGAGGTGGAGTTTTCTATAGATTTGATTCCTGGAACTGAGTCAGTGTCTGTAGCACCTTAGAGATTGGCGCCAAAAGAGTTGATGGAGCTTAAGGAGCAGATCGAGGATCTAATGCGGAAACAAATGATTAGGCCGAGTGTATCACCTTGGGGAGCACCAGTTCTCTTAGTGAAAAAGAAGGACGGCAGTTCTAGATTATGTGTTGATTATCGCAAGTTAAATAAGTTGACAATTAAGAATAAGTACCCGTTGCCGTGAATCGATGATTTGATGGACCAGCTGAGGGGTGCTAAGGTATTCTCTAAGATTGATTTGAAGTCTGGGTACCATCAGATCTGAGTGAAGGATGAAGATATTCCTAAGACTGCTTTTTGCACTAGATATGGCCACTATGAATATATAGTGATGCCTTTTGGAGTCACAAATGCTCCAGCTGTGTTTATGGACTACATGAATCGGATCTTTAGACCTTTCCTGGATCAATTTGTGGTAGTCTTTATTGATGATATTTTGATTTATTCTAGTTCGTCAGAGGAACATGCAGAGCATTTAAGGACTGTACTTAGTATTTTAAGGGAAAAATAGTTGTATGCTAAATTATCTAAGTGAGTTTTGGCTAGAGGAAGTGAAGTTCCTCGGTCATGTTATTTCAGCTAAAGGAATTACAGTTGATCCTTCCAAAGTTGAAGCGGTGTTGCAGTGGGAAAGGCCGAAGACAGCCACAGAGATTCGTAGTTTTGTAGGTCTAGCAGGTTACTATCGGAGATTTATAGAGGGATTTGCGAAGATAGCTGCACCATTAACACGGTTAACTCGCCGTGATCAACCCTTTGTATGGACTGAGGAATGTGAGCAAAGCTTTAATGAGTTGAAGCAGAGACTAACTTCCTCACCGGTGTTGATTCTCCCGGATACTAGTCAACCGTTCGAGGTGTACTGTGATGCTTCCCATAAGGGATTGGGATGTGTGTTGATGCAAGATAAGAGAGTGGTAGCTTATGCATCTCGCCAATTGCGAACTCATGAGCGAAATTACCCAATTCATGATCTTGAGTTAGCTGCTGTGGTCTTTGCTCTGAAGGTGTGGCGGCACTATCTTTATGGAGCTCAGTTTGATGTATATAGTGATCACAAGAGTCTGAAGTATTTATTTGATCAACGAGAGTTAAATATGAGGCAGAGACGTTGGGTGGAATTCCTTAAGGATTATGATTTTCAACTCAATACCATCCAGGAAAAGCTAACGTGGTGGCCGATGCATTAAGTAGGAATGTGGTTCAGGCATTCTCCTTAAGAGTTAGTGAAACTCTTTTGGTAGAACAATTCCAAGACCTGAACATACATGTAGACTTATCACCTGAAAAGATTAGTTGCAGCCGAATTGTGGTGACTAATAATTTCTTACAGGAAATTAAAGACAAACAACTGTGGGATCCGATGTTATGTCGGATTGTATTTCTCTTAGGGACAGATAAAGCAAAAGATTTTAGTAAAGGTGCTGATGGTATTCTCAAATGCCAAGGTCGAGTTTGTGTCCCTAGAGATACTGAATTAAAGAGAGCAATTCTAGAAGGACATAAGGGTAGTCTCAACATTCATCCTGGTGTTACGAAGATGTATCAAGTTTTAAAGCAGATGTTTTGGTGGCCAGGTATGAAGCGAGAGATAGCTGAATTTGTTAAAGCTTGTTTGACTTACCAGAAGGCAAAGGCGGAGCACCAGAGCCCTCTAGGAGAGTTGCAGACAATGGAAATTCCAGAGTGGAAGTGGGACCATGTGACTATGGACTTTGTGTCCCATCTACCTAGAACAGTTAAAAATCATGATGCTGTGTGGGTCATAGTTGATAGGCTAACCAAGAGTGCGCATTTCTTGCCAATTAACATGACCTTTTTAGCTTGGAGAAATTAGCAGAATTGTACATTAGAGAGATTGTCAGGTTACATGGAGTACCTTCTAGTATTATCTCTGATAGGGATCCTCGATTCACTTCCCAGTTTTGGCAGAGTTTCCAAGAAGCTATGGGCACACAGTTGAGGTTGAGTTTTGCATATCATCCGCAGACAGATGGTCAATCTGAGCGTACTATTCAGACCTTAAAGGACTTATTGCAGACTTGTATTGTAGAACAGAAGAGTAATTGGGAGGATATGCTTCCTTTGGTAGAATTCACTTATAATAATAGCTACCATTCAAGTATAGATATGGCACCATTTGAAGCTCTGTATGGCAGAAGGTGTAGAACCCCTATCTGTTGGTTCCAAGATGGAGTACATTTGATGGTTGGGCCTGAAATGCTACAAGAAACTAAGGAGAAAGTTGAGCTTATTAGAGAAAAGCTTAGAGCTACCCAGAGTCGACAGAAATCTTATGCTGACCGACGCAGAAGACCTCTAGAATTTGAGGTTGGTGATCACGTATTCCTGAGAGTATCACGCACTACATGTGTGGGGCGAGCTTTAAGAGCTAAGAAGTTAACACCTAAATTCATAGGACCATATCAGATATTACATCGTAGAGGACCAGTAGCCTATGAATTAGCGCTACCACCTTAGTTGTCAGGACTACATAATGTTTTCCATGTGTCGCAGTTAAGAAAGTATGTTCCTGATACGTCTCATGTAATCGACCCTGATGTTGTGGAGTTAAGAGATGATTTGTCTACAGAGGTTCCAGCTGCTTGTATTGAGGATACTAGAGTTAAGGAACTTAGAGGCAAGTCTATTCGGTTAGTAAAGGTTATTTGGGATCCAGTAACTGGTGATGCCACATGGGAATTAGAGGAAAGAATGAGAGAGTTGTACCCTCATCTTTTCTCTGAAGGATAAAATTTTTTAGGACGAAAATTTATTTTCAGGGGGAGAATTGTCAGGCTAGTGATTTATTATTGAGTAATCTATAATATTTTATACTTGTTCAATGTTAATTGAAGGATTATTCGGTACTAGAATAGATTTAGATGGAGTTTGAAATTATTTATTAAAAAAAAAAAGTGAACAGTACCGTATGAACAGTGTCAGATGAATAGTAAAACTGCCTATGAATAGTGCAAACCGCATACAAACTGTGTATAAACAGTGAAAACCGCGTATGTACAGTGACTGCTGACATCATCAGTGACGTCATGGCTGACGTCACATACGCTACAGTACGCGTGCACAGTATTTTTCGGCGTGAATAGTGCCTTGAACAGTGTTTCCGGCGTGAACAGTAAGGCGGTGAACAGTAAATTTCAAAAATTTTCTATAAAAAAGGGGGCTTCACACAAAATTTTCATTTCTTCACCCCTATCCAAGGTTCTCAAAGGTTCCAAGGCCAAATACCACTATTTCTCTCATATTAAACCTTCCAAAACTTAGATTTCTTGTCAGATCTGAGATTCTATGTCTATTCTGAAGGATTTGAAGTAAGTTTCTTTAAGTTTGAAGCTAGATTTACCGTTTGTTTCTCTTCTCCTTCTCTTTCTCATAGAAGTTCATGGTGTTCTTAGGAGAAACTTTGTTCTACACGCTGACTGCGTAGCCACTCTGGCACTTGAAGTAGCTACGTGCATTGTACAGTTCTGAATTAGTCTTGGGCGTAGGTACTCTGAATGCTTGAAGTGGCTACACGTATTGCGTAGCTACTCTAGGCACTTAAAGTGGCTACACACTCAATTGCGTAGCTACGCTTAACACTTGAAGTAGCTACTCTCTTGATATTCATGAATTTTTTTCTTCAAAGTGTTAACTCTATATATTCAAAGTGGCTACGCCCAACACATAACACTTGATTCTTCATCTTTTAAGCTCAATTCCTCTACTTTCTTCACTTCAATCTTCAACTCAAACATCTTCAACTCAAGCTTCTACACAAAATTAAGTCTTTTTAAGCAAAATTATCCAGAATTGGAATAAAATCTAAAATTCTAAACTATTTATACAATTATGAATATTAATGCAATTTTTATAATATTTTCAAGTTTATTTACTATTTAACTCCTTATTTACTAACAAAAACTAGGCTAAAAATATAGTAAAATGTGGATTTATCACCACCCCAAACTTAGAATTTTGCTTGTCCTCAAGCAAATCAAATCACATAAGGGGAAAATTCATCCACTAATTAAAATCAAGCAACAAAACTGACTTTTTTCAAAAATTTTCTATTTTGCAGTTCTATGTTTTCTGATTTCTCATTCTCAATCAAGTTATTAATCCACTCAATCATCATGACAATCACACTGAATTAATCACATAACCAACAAAAACTTGTCATCTGAGTTCAAGTAATTCAGCAAAGTTTCATGTGAGTAAAAGCTTAATGTTTGCTCTATAAATCATCATTTTTACCACACTTTACCATAGGCTTGCAAATATTCTCAATCTCCTCTGTAAATATATAGCAAGTCACATATCAAGAGGACTTTTTCAGGTGAAATTGAGGTTAAAGGACAGGTAGGTGTTCAATCAACTAGGGAAACAATGTGGTTACTTCCAAATAGAAAAGATCCAATTCAAGTAGATGAATGTTCAAAACTTAAATTGAGGTTACCTCATCTTTCTCATTCATCGAAATCTGCACAGAATTTATAGAATTTTTGCAGCATTTAAAGAACTATCATTGCATCAATTATACAGAGAATTTCTTTTTTCAATTCTTTTCTATTTTTCACACTTTTTAACACTTTTCTTTTCATTTTTCTTTTTAAATAACTCAAAGCTTTGCTGCTGCCCACCCCAAACTTAGAACTTTGCTTGTCCTCAAGCAATGTAAAACAAGAAGCCACCCCAAACTTAGTTTAAAAAATTCATCTTTGATTAAACTCAAATTGCCTCTTTCTAATTTGGATAGGACTCATGGTTTTTCAGCAAGGCTTAAATTGAGGTTTTTCAAAGAAAAAGGTTAAAGGCACAAGAGGCGTGAACTAGGATTTTCGACATAAAGGGAGGTTCATTTAAGCTAGCTAAGCATGATCAAAGAAGGCCTCCATCATATATGTGAGATCTACAAATTACGTATTCAATTAAGAAATAAAGCATGTTTTAGAGGTGCGGCAACAAATGAGATTAAATTTCACACATAAAAAATGCTTATGCATGAGGCTCAAATCTCACCAAGGAATTTTAAGTGATAATGTCAATCAATTAAGCTCACAATCCACTTTTTTTCAGAATTATGTGCACAGAATGGCAAGTACATCCTTTTGAAAATTACAAGTATGACAATCATGTGAGAATGGGAAAAACAACTTATGAAATTAAGAAAACAGAATTCATAGAAATGCAATCAAATACAGTGTATTCATAGAAGTCAGTTCATGATCTAATCTAATATTTTTGTGTTTTTCTGGGAGTATTTTGAGTGATAGTGAAGTTAAACTCATTAAATTAGAGGAACAGAATTCACCCCCCTTTCATGGCAGCTGTGCAAGTGTCAAAATCCAATGTGCTTCAGTTATGAGTTATAAGAGTATGGTCTGCACAAAACATCACAATTTCCATCAATTAATCAGAAAAATAAGCCAAATAAAACTGCATAATTTTAAAGCAAATAAAACTGTAATTCATTACAACTAAAAATGAACCAAATTGTCTTTAACAACTCAAAAGTAACTAACTGAAAATTGCAGAAAATAAAAATCCTAATTACTAGAATTATACAATACTGAATTTAAAGAAAACAGAAATGAAAATAAAATCCTAAGCTAATCTTCTGCATCTTCCTCTTTTGAACCATCCTCCTCATTTTCATCTTCTTCATCCATTTCTAAAATTTTTTTTGGAGGAATGTTGAAACAAGTGTTGAAGAGAGGGAGGTTGTTGAAGGTACTAGCTCTCAAACATTGGGCATTCTCCACCTTAGATTCATATAGTTGCTCCTTGGTCATGCCCATTTTCTTTCCAAAATCAAAGAAGTCTTGCTGCCCAATTTCCTTCTGAACAGAAATTTGTATAACTCTATTGATGTTCACAGCAGAGAATTCCACCTCTACACCTCTAACCATGATGTGGTGGTAAGGTAATTGCTCTCCCTTAGTGCTTACTCTCTTCTGAATTTTCTCCACAAATTCAGGATGATCACTTTTCAGCTAGCTCAAGGTTCTTATCATGATATATGTTACACACTTTTTATCGCAACACTTAAATGATGTAATTTCACTACTAGCAAGTTATAAAATGTGGAAATCAGATTGAGTCCCAAGTATCATCCTCTAGGATCTTATTTTTAATCACCAATTCACAAGATAATAACCATTTGCACCAAACAATTCATTGAAAAGATTTCAATATGAAAGAAAGTAAAATTCAAAATTAAGGAAATGAGAAATTGTTAAAAACAGAATGTTAACTTGTACTATTAGAATGAATCACGAATTGAGAAAAGTTAGGAATTTATTTCACTAGAATATCAATATCAATTCAATTCTGCCTCTGAACATTCAAGCAATTGATTGATTGATAATCGGTTTCTCTTTACAATAACTAAAGATTGATTCCTCAATTCATTGGTCCTAATATTCAACCAAATCTCCCTAATTCCTTAGGCCAAATTTAGTTCAATATTGCATTACGAATTAGAACCAAAAGATTGCAAAACTAAGATCACTTATTCCTAAGAAAATCAATAGTTTTGGGAATTAATTCATATCTAAGCAACAAACCCAATTTCCATTAGTGAAGGTTACTTTTTGATTAATCAATTGAATTTCCATTCAAAGATCAAGGAAACACAGAATTAATTCCTCAATCAAATCAAATACTCAAATTTCAGAGTCAAAACGAAATCAATATATAAATTCTAGATCTATAAATCCCTACCAAAAAGAGTTAGAAACACATTACAATGAAATGAAGAGAAGCAAGAAGAAAAGAAGATGAAAGCAGAGAGCCATTTCCATAACTTTGTCTTTTCCCAGGTTCCTCTAGCAAAGAAGAACAAAAGTCGCTCCTCTCTTCTCCCTCTGACTTCCCTTGGAAGTTAAAACAGTTACAACTGAATACCAAAAACTAAAAAATGACAAAAAGCTCTTTTTCTAAGTTTCTAATTCCTATTTATAGAGTTCCTCTAATTCTTTGACTTAACCCTTGGAATTCTGAAAGTTAGTTATCCCCAAGTGTTCTGGAATCTTCTAAAAGTGATACAAAAGCTCCAAACGTCCAGAATTGGCGAGAAGAAAAAGTTATAAAAATTGCAGAGTTTTGCGCCAAAACGCGCAGTGACTGGAGTGAAGGCGCGCAGTTGTGTGCCTTGGCTGCAAGTGATGTGAGTTGCAACTCTCAGTTGCGTGCCAAGGCTTCAAGTGATGTGCGTTTCAACGCATATCACTTCAATGAATGCTTCTTCCATATGCTCAGCTCTGTGTTGCTACGCCATCTGTTATGAGTTGCCACTCTCTATTGCGCGCCAAAGCTCCAAGTGATATACGTTTCAACACAATGGTAGTTATCCAGTTACAATTGCTGGAGTGTTAACGCACATCACTCATAGTAGCCACGCAGACACAGTGCTGTATTTTCTTCTTTCCACGTTCAAACACGAATCACTTGGAGTTGTAACGCTCAGCTCTTAGGATTTCTTCAAGCTTGATTCTTTTACTTTTCTTTTTTAATTTAAGCTTTTAATCCTTCCTTTAAGCACTTTCAACAACTTTCTATCTTTTGCATGAACTCCTACAAAAACTCTAAATAATTTTTAATATTTCAACAAAACAACAATTTATACTAATTATTTAATTTTTGTGATCTTTTCAAGTTTATTTTAGAACTATTTTCCTAATTATTAACCAAAAACTATGCTAAAAACATGGTAAAATATGGATTTATCACCACCTCAAACTTAGAATTTTGCTTGTCCTCAAGCAAATCAAATCAAACAAAAGGGAAAGAGAAAACTCCAATTGACAAGAATTCAATCATCAAATTGATTTTTCAACATTTCTAATACCCAATTCTGTATCTTTCTGATTTCTCATCCAAGTCAAATTATTCATCCAATGATCAGCATGATCATTACACTGTTTTAACCACTTAATCAACAAAAACATGCCATTTGAATTCATGTAATTTAGCAAAGTTTCATATGAGCAAAATTAAAAAGATATGTTCACAGCTCACAAGTAGTGTTTCCCTTATCTTTTTGCTTATTTAAACTTATTCCCCATTGCTCCTCTTTTCTCTTTGGTTGTTTAAGCCTAAATGTCTTTTCCATTTAACCTTTACCTTGGCCACATTACAAGCTAAATAAAAGTCCTTTTGATCTTTAACAACATGTGTTTCAAGTTGTGAAAATTAGAAGCTTGTCAAAGCTTGATTGTGCTAGTTTTCATGTTGTGTTGAGCGTAAATAATAGCCAAAAATATTTGAGAGTTGAGAGCTATACACTATCTATGAGGTTCTATCATTTTTGAATCTTTCTTTATTTTAACTTGCCTTCTTGCTTACTTTTAATGTCATTTGTGTCTCATTGATTGTTTGTTGCCTTGATTCTAGAAATGTTTGTTCTCCTTCTTTATTCTTTGCATTGGAAATTCATTAGAAAGTTTTGCCCCAGAGTGCAAAGGATTAAGTGTGGGGGTATTTGATAGTCATATTTTAGTACATCTTTCTCTCCATGTTTTTGGTTTAATTGTGCTTCATTAGTGCATTATTTTGATGTGTTAGTTTAGATTTGTGTTAGTAAGTAATTTAGGATTTAAATATAAATCTTTCTTAATTCCCGCCATAATTTCTTATTTTGACACAGTTTCTTGCAAAGACCATATCTGGAGCTACACTACTCGGAATTGGACAAAATTGGTGTCCCTGGTAAGATAAGACAGAGATCTACAACTTCTCTGTTGGGAGAAAAGCCCAGTTCGAGCATCTTCAAGTCCAAAATTGCGTCACAATGTTGCCCTGCACTAAAATTTTCAGAATTTGATTGTATTGTTGATTTTACTTAGATAGGGAGTTGGGTCTTAATTATGCCCAATTATTATGTCTTTTACTTAGTTAGGTGTTTAGGAAACTCATTAGGGAGTTAGACCTTAATTAAGCCTAATTATTTTATCTTTAAATAGAGGTTATGACTCTATGTACGAATCCTTGTTTTTCTTTTCCCGTAATTTTTCAGAATTACAAAAGTCTTTATTTTAAATTCTTTCCTTTATTTTCGTCTCTCAACCTTCCATCTTTTCATATTTTCTGGTTTTGGCCGAAGCAAACATGATCATGAAGCAAGGCTAATCCATCAATCGGTTCAAGGTTTCAAGAACAACATTGCGTTTGAGTTTCGGGTTAGGTTCTATCGAATTCGCGCTTTTCCTCCTCTTTTCTTATTAGGATAATTATGTTTTTCATGATATTGATTTTTCGTTTGCATTCTAAACAGAGAATGAGAATTTCAGATTTGAAATAAATGAATTCATCTAATTCAATAAATCAATTGTTCTGAATTTTGTTAGAGCATTGGATTTGCGATTATAGTTCTTGTTTTGATGAAATTCATAATCTAGATTTAGATTGTGGGTTATTAATGTCGTATTGAATTAGTGTTGATTGGAAATTCGTTGGAATTATATTCGTGTAACAATGAGAATTGCATTGTAGTGATTGATATCTTGATTTGGTTGAATTTCATATTTCATTTCGTTATAATTATTCCTTGTTCTTTTCTTTTCTGTTGTTTACAATTTAATTCAAAACAATCCTTCTCTAAGCTAATCTGAAATCATATGATGGAACCAGAAATAGAATGTATCTTATGTCCTTGTGAGATGACCTAAGTTTACTCCTTGTATTGCAAAATTTTTAAGAAAATCTAGTTTGTTTGATACCATTGCGACGTGGTTATCAGAGGCTTCTTTGGAACGATCACTTTTTCCAGTAAAAGTGATCACGCGCACTTTGCTATGATTGAAGCTTCTCTAGAACGATCACTTTTGCCAGGAAAAGTGATCACGTGCACCTTGCATTCCTAGAGGCTTCTCTAGAACAATCACTTTTTCTGATAAAAGTGATCATGTGCGCTTTGCTATGCTGGTGCTCTTCTCTGGAACGATCACTTTTTCCAAGAAAAGTGATCATGCGCGCTTTGCTATGACTGAAGCTTCTTTGGAATGCTTACTTTCATCAGCAAAAGTGATCACGTGCAGATTTCCCTTCACTTTCAAGTATGGAATGATCACTTTCACTAGCAATAGTGATCACGCCCAGCTTTTGCTTCATTAAACCTTGTTCCTTGATTCCATTTTTGCTACTTTCCTTCTATCTCTCCTTTGATCTTCCAACCTCATGAACTTAACTCAGAATTTCCTACAAAAATATGATTGAATCATTAATTTCTACACAGAAAATTCATTAATTCTAAAACAACTATGTGTTTAGAGAAAACTTTAATCATTATATTAATTTTTATAAGTTTTTCTGCTTTTTCCAACATGTTTTCTTTATTAGAGGTATTAAAACTAAGGTAAAATATGGATTTATCAGCACCCCAAACTTGAATTTTTGCTTGTCCTCAAGTAAATCAAAACATATCAAAGGCATGAATTCATTCTTCAATTGAAATTCATAATGAAAACTTTTTTACACATCAGAGCAATTCAGATTTTTAAAATTCATTCCACTTCAATCCATTCTAATTATTTTCTCACTAAGTCATTCACTAATTCTTCATTATGATAGTCAAACTTGAATCATCTTTTTGCTACAAAATCTCATACATTTCAGTCAAGCAAATCATCAAAGTTGCATGCAAAACAGAGTTGAGAAATATTATCACAGCTCTGATGAATCCATATTTTTACTGATATTTTAGCATAATTCTAACTCATTTGATAAGGAAAATATATGAAGAAAGCAGAAAAACTCAGAAAAAGAGAATGATTTGAAGTTTTCTTTCAATTTATAGTTATTTTAGAAATTGTGAAATTTTAGCTTAGAAATTAAGTTTTTGATCTTGTTTTTGAAGGAACAATTCGAGCAAGGGTCATATGGATGGAGGCTTGACGGAAAGGTAGAGGAAAGTAGCAAGTCTAGACTCCAAAACACAAGAACAAGGAAATGCAGACTAGCGTGATCACTATTGTTAGTGAAAGTGATCACTCCAGAGCTCAAAGAAGAAGTGAAGCCTGGGCGTTACCACTCTTACCAGCAAAAGTGAACGTTCCAAAGAGTGAAAATATCAAGATGCTCTATGTTATCACTCTTATCACTAAAAGTGAATATTCCAGAGAAGCTTCATACTTAGCATACCTGGCATAACCACTTTTATCAGCAAAAGTGAGCTTTCCAGAGAAGGCAAAATTTTAGTATATTCTGCATGATCACTCCTGTTGGCAAAAGTGAGCGTTCCAGAGAAGGCGAAGTTTCAGAGTTTTTTGCGTAACCACTTTTATCACTGGAAGTGGATGTTCTAGAGAGTCCTCAACCTGGCAAGTTGCGCGTGACCACTTTTACTCATAAAAGTGATTACACACAACGTCGCGACCTTCTGTGTGGCTACTCTTATCAGCAAGAGTGATAATGCCAAGAATCGGGATTTCTATAAATACATGTTTTGAGCTCAAATCTCGGGGTCTTTCATTCATTTTCCATTTTTTCTGTTAAATTCTCGTTGGGAGAGAGTGAGAGAGAGGAGTGGGGTCGAACCTCAAAGCTTCAAGAAGAGGGATTGGATTGAAGCTCGTGGCTATGGCTTTTCTGAGTTCTTCTTCTTCTTCTCCTTCTTTCTCTTTCTTTGCCACAATGTCTATGTAATTTCTTGTAGTTAGGAGTTTATGGAACTCGAATTGATGTATTGATTTGATTCTTGCTTCTGAAATTTGAGTATTCGGATTAATTGAGTTGTTAATTCTACACTTTACATAGTCTTTGAATGGGAATTCATTTGATTAACCTTAGAGGAACATTTGCCAATGGGAATTGGACTTAATTCTCTGATCTGAATTAACAACCAGAATTTGGGGTTTCTTAGGGATAAGTACACTTAATTCTACAATCCTAATGTTCTAATTCTTAATTCAACATGAAATTGAACTTCACCTACGGGATTAGGGTGGTTTAGTTGCTTGTTAGGGACAATGAGTTAAGGGATTAACCTTTGGCTATTAATATGCGAAAATGATTGTCAATTAACCAAGTTCTTGAATGTTCAGAGGCATAATTGAATTAATATTGACATTCTTGTGAAGTAAATTCCTAACTATTCTTCATTCCTATCTCATTTCATTACACATCTTATACTCTATTTTTCTGCAAGTTCTTTACTTTTAATTGCTCTGGTTTGCTGCTATTACATGTTACAACTCTCCTTCCAAATTCGTATGGCTCAAGTGGTTATAATTCTGTGAAGTGGTACTTGAAACCTAAATTCCCTGTGGAGACGATATTTGGATCTTAATTTTACTCATTACTTGCTACAATTCTAGTTCACTTGCTAGTGTTAGATTGCGAACAACAAGTTTTTGGCGCCGTTGCCGAGGATTTTTTGTATTTCAATATCATTAGTAACAGAAAAATTGCTAGATTGAGTTATTGATTTCTGAATTTTTCTTTTCAATTTTGTATTGCATAGAAGTACTCTATTTTACCTGTACTTAGATAAGTATAGCAAAATAGTAGGTAATTTCTATATGATTTTGCACTTCTGCATAATTCTGCAATTGCAAATTTTCATATGATTTTGCTGTTATTTTTTTGCATCAGCTTTGTTAGTGTATATCTGACTATTGAATTTTAGTTTAACTTTGTTAACTTTTTGGTTGTATATGCAAGGAAAAACAAAAATAAAGCCACTTTGGTATTTGATCCAGACATTGACCAAACTCTAAGAAGGTTGAGAAGTGAAGCAAGAATTAAACAGATTCAAAGAGAGGAAAACGAAAGTTCTACATCAACACTTTAACCTATTCAGATTCCAAGTCAAATAAAGATAGGAGAACAACCAAGATTGAGAAAATTAGGGGATTATGCAATTCCTAATCTCCAAGGATTCAGCCCTTTTATTCTGAGACCTATAATTCAGGCCAACCACTTTTAGATAAAACCTGCACTTCTAAATCTGGTACAGCAAGACCAATTTGCTGGACACCATTCAGATGATCCAAATCTGCACATCTCTAATTTCTTACAACTTTGTGACACAATCAAAATCAATGGGGTAAGTGAGGATGCAATCAGACTTAGATTATTCCCATTCTCATTGAGGGATAAAGCCAAGTGCTGGCTTCAAGCCCAGCCACAAGGGAGTATATCAACCTGGGCTGACCTGGTAAACAAGTTCCTAATCAAGTATTTTCCTCCTTCAAAAGCTGCAAAAATCAGCGGGGAGATTACAACTTTTGTTTAGCAAGAGGGAGAGCCATTGTATGAGGCATAGGAAAGATACAAGGAGTTATTAAGGAAATGTCCTCATCACTGCATACCTGAGTGGATGCAACTTGAAACATTCTATAATGGAATGACTGTTGCAACTAAAACCATGATAGATGCAGCAGCTGGTGGTTCATTGAGTTCAAAAACTTTAGAAGAAGCTCAACAAATCATAGAAATGATGGCATCTTCGATGTATCAAAATATGAATGAAAGACAAGCTGCAAGGAGAGGAGGATATGATGTAAAATCCATAGAAGCCATGTTTACTCAAAATCAACTTCAGAAACAACAATTTTCTGAATAGCTTGCTGCCCTGACTCAACAAATAAGTAACTTGCAGACTGGTGTGGTCCAAAATTCACAATTGAGTTGTGATTTCTGTGGTGGCAACCATGTGAATGGAGCTTGTGATCCCATAGTTATAGAACAACCTGATCAAGTCAATTATATGGGCAACTATCAAAGGCCACAGCAACCATATCCACCTAGTTTCCACCTTAATAACAATAGAAGACAACAATTTTCCAAGTGGAATCCACAGAAATACAAGAGGAAATCTTTAGGAAAATCTAGTTTGTTTGATACCATTGCGACGTGGTTATCACTTCCCTTGGAAGTTAAAACAATTACAACTGAATACCAAAAACTAAAAAATGACAAAAAGCTCTTTTTCTAAGTTTCTAATTCCTATTTATAGAGTTCCTCTAATTCTTCGACTTAACCCTTGGAATTCTGAAAGTTAGTTATCCCCAAGTGTTCTGGAATCTTCTAAAAGTGATACAAAAGCTCCAAACGTCCAGAATTGGCGAGAAGAAAAAGTTATAAAAATTGCAGAGTTTTGCGCCAAAACGCGCAGTGACTGAAGTGAAGGCGCGCAGTTGTGTGCCTTGGCTGCAAGTGATGTGAGTTGCAACTCTCAGTTGCACGCCAAGGCTTCAAGTGATGTGCGTTTCAACGCATATCACTTCAATGAATGCTTCTTCCATATGCTCAGCTCTGTGTTGCTACGCCATCTGTTATGAGTTGCCACTCTCTATTGCGCGCCAAAGCTCCAAGTGATATACGTTTCAACACAATGGTAGTTATCCAGTTACAATTGCTGGAGTGTTAACGCACATAACTCAGAGTAGCCACGCAGACACAGTGCTGTATTTTCTTCTTTCCACGTTCAAACGCCAATCACTTGGAGTTGTAACGCTCAGCTCTTAGGATTTCTTCAAGCTTGATTCTTTAATTTTCTTTTTTAATTTCAGCTTTTAATCCTTCCTTTAAGCACTTTCAACAACTTTCTATCTTTTGCATGAACTCCTACAAAAACTCTAAACAATTTTTAATATTTCAACAAAACAACAATTTATATTAATTATTTAATTTTTGTGATCTTTTCAAGTTTATTTTAGAACTATTTGCCTAATTATTAACCAAAAACTATGCTAAAAACATGGTAAAATATGGATTTATCACCACCTCAAACTTAGAATTTTGCTTGTCCTCAAGCAAATCAAATCAAACAAAAGGGAAAGAGAAAAATCCAATTACAAGAATTCAATCATCAAACTAATTTTTCAACATTTCTAATACCCAATTCTGTATCTTTCTGATTTCTCATCCAAGTCAAATTATTCATCCAATGATCAGCATGATCATTACACTGTTTTAACCACTTAATCAACAAAAACATGCCATTTGAATTCATGTAATCCAGCGAAGTTTCATATAAGCAAAATTAAAAAAATATGTTCACAACTCACAAGTAGTGTTTCCCTTATCACTCAATTAGTGTTTAGGCTCAGTATTTGCTCTCAAAATCATCATTTTTACTACACTCTACCATAGGCTTGCATAAATTTTCAATCTCCTCTAAAAAAATTGTAGCAAATCACATATCAGGAGGACTTTTCAGGTAAAATTGAGGCTAAAGGATAGGTAGGTGTTCAAAGAATTTGGAAATAATGCAGGTTATGCCAAACAGAAAAGATGCAATCGAAGTAGATGATATTCAGAATTTTAGCATGAGATTGCATTCTCTTTTCTTCCATTCTATTTCTGCACAACATTTTCTGAGTTTTTGAAATATTTCTAGTGCTTTTTATTTTCTGAATTTTCTGTATGAATTTCTTTTCTAATTTTCACTTTTCTTATTTCTTCTGTTCAATACTTTACTTTTTCATTCAATCATTCTTTTCAAATGACTCATACTTTGTTGTTACCGACCCCAAACTTAAAACTTTGCTTGTCCTCAAGCAATGTCACATAATATTACAACATGTCCCCCCAAACTTAATTCTGAAAATCATCTTTGGTTAAACTTAAATTGCCTCTTTCTTATTTGGAAAGATGTCATGGTTTTTCAGTAAGACTTGGATTGAAGTTTACCAAAAGACAGGTTAAAGGCTCAAAAGGGTGAACTAGGATTTTTAGCACAAGGGAGGTTTATTTAGGCTCTAAGCATATACAAGGAAGGCCTCCATCATATATGTGATTGTAACATATTATAAATTCAATCAAGAACAATGCAAGTTCTAGAGGTGCAGCAAAATATGAGATCCATTTCACACATAAAAAAAAATTGTTATGCATGAGGCTCAAGTCTCACCAAGGAATTAAAGTGAAAATATTAAACAATTAAGCTCACAATCTACTTTTTCAGAATTGAATTGAATGTACAAAATGGCAAGACTACCTCATTTTGAAAATGATAAGTGTGACAATCATGTGAGAATGGGAAAAACAACTTAAAAGAATTTGAAATTCAGAATTCATAGAATCTCACTATTTTCAATTATTTTTTTTAAAAAAATGCAGTTCAATGATTCTTTTTCAATTATTTTTGTGTTTTTCAGGAAGTGTTTTCAGCTTAAAATCATGAAGTAAAGGTATAGAATTTCACCCCCCTTCTATGAAACTTGTGCAAGTGTACAGTCCAAGTGTGAGTGTTGTGTCCAATTGTGAAGTGTTCTGCACAAACGAAATTCAAATCATCAGCAGTTTAAAGGAATTGCATGAAATGAGTACTGCAGAAATTTAAAGTAATTAACAACAAATTGCATTACAATTGAAAAGGATTTAAAATGTTCTCAACATTCAAAAGTGCTCACTGAACTGAGGCAAAATAACTCCTAATCTATGCTTCTTCATCCTCTTCTTCCTCTGAACTGATTTCCTCTTCTTCTTTTTCTTCTTCTTCGTCATTTTCTCTTGGAGGAGTGTGCATACCAGGAGTGAACAATGGCAGATTGTTGAATGTAGTGGCCCTTAGACATGGCACATTTTGAACTTTAGACTCATATAGCTGCTCCTTTGTCATTCCTAGCTTTTTTCCTATGTTCATCATCATAGTGTCCATCAAAAGAAATCCAAATTTATGACTTTCAAGGAGAGCATCTTGCCTTGTAGCCAAAGATTCTTGCCTGTCTAGAATTCTCTGCCGTTGAGACTTCATTTTCAGAGGAGATTCCTTTTTTAATTTTGTTGGAAGAGGTGAGGCAGTAGTGACAGGAGTGTTGGTGTATATTTCTTTGATCATAGCATTTGTTATAGGAGGAGTGGCCTTAAGTTGTTCTTTGAAATCTGCAAAATTCACTCCAACATCCTTGCACAGCAAAGGTAATAGTCCTGGAAAGGCTAAAGAATCAGCCTTGGATTTTAAAATTGCCTTAATGCTGTTGTTAATCACCTTCCCAACATCCACAAAGAAGTCATCCACTATTGCAAAGATCAATTTTGCTCTCTTAATGGCAATAGTGGAGCTGTGAATTACAGGCATAAAAGAACTCAAAATAAAAATACTCCACACTTTTGATAAGGGCAGCAAATTTCTGATTGGAATATTCTTGGGTGTGGAGATGTTTTTAGCCTCATCTCTTGCTTTCATTTCCCAAGTTGTCCCTCGTCTACCTATTCTATGCAGAATTTCTGTGTAATCCTTGTCCTGCTTATTCAGGAATTCATAAAAATCTTGTTGTTCTTCTTCCCTTTCAGTTGTGATTTGCAACACTCTATTGATGTTCTCAGCTGAGAAATTGATCACTTTGCCTCTAACAAAAGTGTGATTGGGAGGTAAATGTTCTCCCTTAGTCCTCAAAGCATTAGGATAGAATTCTTGTGTCAACTCTCTGAATCCCTTTCCAGCAACTGAGACAAATAATTCCCATCCTCTCTTCTTAATTTGGTCAAAGAATTCTGGGTGTTTATCTTCCTTTAGTTCAAAATTTCTATCATGAACTATTTTTCTTTTTAGAATATTAGCCTTGAAGTAGTTTTCCTATGGAATGCCTCTGAATCTAGGATCATGGTCAGGGATTGCTCTTGAAGAAGGACCTTCTGAAAATCTGCCTCGTTTTGTCCTTGCAGTTCCCCTTGTTGTGCTTGCCATTTTTCAATACCTATCACAATTTTATATCAAGAAATAATGAGTTCAGAATTTAACCAAGTGTGCAGAAATTAATTCAACATGTGTAGCACTTTTCCTAACTCCAAATACAGAGAATATGCTATCTTAAAGCTTATGTGAACCATCAGCAAGTTATAATTTCAGTATCTAGCTATGTCCAAAATTTTTAGGTTCAACTCAACTCTTAATTTCCATGTTCAATATGCTAAATGGAAAGCAGTATGACAACAACTGCAAGATCAAAGTTCTATGATAAAAAAATAAAATGCAAAACAAATCACTGCAATTCATCAGAATAATAATCCAGAGTGTTTTGATTAAACAATGTACAGTACTAAAAAGCACATTAGTGTTTTCACAGAACATGTTTTGCATCATTCTCAATGCTACATTACACGAATTTGTCAACAAAATTTCCAAATTATTCATGACAATATTTCTGCACATTCTCAGCAAAGGAACAAAACAAAAATTCATAATGCAGATTCAAATTCTCATTAAAAGTTACAAGTCTGGCATGTATTCAACTCAATCACACCTTAATTGCATGTTCCAATCATCAATTAAACATAATTCACACCCAAATCACAATCCCAAAATTATCCCCAAATCAGATTCAGAAGAACCCTAAAATTTAAATTCGTAAATTGAGGAAAATTACCTGGAATTGGAGTGCAGAACTGATATAGACTTACTCGACAGTGATAATATAGTGGAATGAAGTCTCAGATTCAGTTCAAAACAAACAGAAAATTGCTGATTTTTTTTTTTTTGCAGCTAGGGTTTTTCACAGTGCACTTTGGCTTTGAGGGTTTTAAGTGAGAACTCTGAACGCGTGAAGGCTTTAAATAGGGTCAGTAATCACGCAGACAATTCTGTTCAAAAATACCTCAGGCGTGGCTACTTCACTCGTTCTGCCTTTCAACTTAAGACACTCATGCAGCTCATGTAATGCCCCGATTCTCCTGATTTAGCTAGCGACCCTTGAATCGTACTTACTTGCTTATTCTGGTTCATTAGTATCGAAATAATTAGATAGAAGTTAAATTATTTTATTTTGATAGAATATTGATTTATTTCTAATTTCGGTATTTTAGGGTAACTGCATGCAATATATGGTTTCAATATCGTCCAAGGATTTCTTTAAGTATGTTCAGTTGTACTGCCTGCAATGCCCCTAATAATTTTATCCGGAAAAGTTAAATTTTTGTCTTATTTAAAAATTTTCAAATCAAAATTATCTGCCTTGAAAAACGTGATATTTTGTAATCATTGCTAAGATTTTGTAATCATTCCTTAGCTTTCAAAATTCTGCACGGAATCTCACGAAATCTAGTAATCATTACTGTAAAGATTTCCAAATCTAGTATCGGCCACTAGAATTTCATGCAAAAAGATTCTTGCCTCCCGATTTGTAGACATAATTATTCCGGAACTTTCTTGTCTTGTCTTCTAAAAGGCCGGCATCATGATTACTTTCATTAAATGCTTTTCTTGAAATTTGCACCATGTCAAATGTCCCTTCAAAAGTCAATCTCGTCACATCAAATTCCTCGTCGGCCAATCACATTGCATGCATTTGCTGCCTAGAATCTAGCCTTTGGAATTTTGTGCAATTCTTGGAATATTTTACTCCAAATCATGTGCATGTAGCCTCCGCATTCCTTCTTGCATTTTTCTTGCCAAAATATATTTACTTAACTTGCAAGTTTGCAAAAAGAATTCACTATTCATGCACAAAAATCGTGGCACCCTTATTATTCAAGTTTTTCACCAAATTTCACTTCCAAATTGCTTCAAATCAATTTTGTGCAGTTTTGGCATTTGAATCTTGTCCCACAAGCCCAAACCGTGAGCATTAAGTTACATTTGGCAAAGGAAAATTGAACACTTCATATAAATAGGTCAAGCTACCTTATTTCCTCTCTTTTTCACTCTAAAAACCGTGAGCCTCCCACTCTTTCTCTCAAAATTCTTTCAAGTTCCCATTCTCTCCATTTTCTTCAAAGAAACCGAGACCCTCTCTCCTTAAATCCCTTCAAAATTTCTCATTTTCTCAACCTTTCAAGACAAGCCAAGGAGCTCCAAGCTTTCACCCTTCATTTTCTTGTTTGATTCTTCAAAACCGTGACCATTCCTTCAAGGAGGTAAGCTTTCTCATCCTTTTCCTTCTTTGATTTGAAGAACCATGGAAGCCTAACACCAAAAGCTCCTAAAACTTCTTTTTTCACTTTGATCTTAACCATTTTGAAGCTTTTCCCCTTTTCTCTTCAAAGAACCGAGGAAGATAACCTAACCAAGAGGAGAAAGATTGAAGTTTGAAACTCATCCTCTCGGTCCAGGGCCTTTCTTTTGAAGAACCAGCCAAGATTAACTCCTTTTGCTCTCAAATTTTTGACACATTCAAGGCAAGGGGGAGTTCTCACCATAGATGTGTTTGCATGTCCCTATCTTGGCTGTTTTTGCTTACTTTCCCTTTGAAAAATAGTGTATATTAGACTGCATGTTTGAAGAACTTCAAATCTGAACTTGCATGTTAAATTTTATCCGAAAAGTGTGTGGATTTCCTTATTTGCATGCCTCGGTTACATTTTAAAGAGTTTGATTCCACTTTTAATCAACTTTGTTCCTTAAAAGCTTGAAACTTTGATGTGTGGATGTGGATTTTCCCTTGTGCATGTCTCAAGTTTTATGTTCCTTTGGTGCAATCCTTGAATTAATGATAATTCTTCCTTGAAACCATGAACCGTGAACTTAATTAACATATCCTTTCACTTGCATGTTGAATTTTAACCATGAAATGCTTTGGATCCCTTTGTGCATGCCTTAGTTTCGCTTTTGTTTGGCTGGATTCTTTGTTTAAAATGTTGATTGACCCTTGTATTCAATAAACCATGGATTGCATGTGAAATGGAAGCCATTGAATATTGATTTCAGCCCCTAAGTGTTTCGGTTTTCCCTTGGAAGTTTGAATGTCACTTGGAAATGTTGCCCCTGCACTTGGACGATGAAACTATGTCATTGCATGTTAACTTCCTTTGTGTTACCTATTTTTAACTTGACGGAAATTTAGTGGAAAGGCTGGACATATTTGATTTTTCATATAAAAGACTAGAATGTTGTACTTAAAGTTTAAAAAGAAAATTTGTTTAAGGAATGTTAGTAAAATTATAAAGGGAAGTCACATAAAAAAAAAAAAGGTAATTGTGGTGGAAAATCTTAATTTTTGGACACTCAAACCATATGAAAAAAATTGAACTACACTTTAGTTTGGATGATGGATGATTGAATTGATTGTGATGTACGTTTCCAGTTGGTTTAAAAAGTTTCATGCATGTGGTGCTTTGGGAATTTGTGGTGGACAAGAAAGTGAGAACTATTCACTCTCGGTTTTGATGATAAGGAATCCTAAAAGTTGTACTTGAAATTGTGTTAATTTTGATGAAATATGGGTGATAAGGATTGTATAATGATAGAGTGCGTTTGCTGTTTGCACCTGGATCCATGAGTATTAAGATGAATCATACATCATGTTCATTGCATTATATAAGGAATAAAAGGGGAAAATCAAGTGCAGCCCTTTTTGATGAAAAGTTTACCCAAACTAAAAAGATAGTAATTAAAGGTATAGAGATGGTAATTAAGGGTCTGGACATAGTAGTTAATTGATAAAAGTCATTCTTGGAAAGATCTCACTATTAGCTACTTAATAGAACCTATCGCGTGAGGACTTAATATTAATAAACCTAAAGAGAGCTAGAACTAAACTAAGTAACCTTGAATTAAATAGGTAGTCGGGAATCAATACAAGTAATTAGAAAATAAATAAATGGAAAAACCAGAGAGAAGGAGGAAAGTGGAAACAAGTCATATCTAAATAGGAAGTAGTATAGTTAATAACAATGGAAATGATAAAATGAGCGATGGTGATATAGTAAATTATTATAATAGAATTGGATGAGGAAAATCTAAGTGGATTATGTCAAAATCACTGAAATTTATGTGTTGAGAAATAGTGGATGTGTATTGATGGGATTGGAAGCTTGTATGTAATTCCTAAACCTTGTTGTTTAACAAATTTATGCTGGATGAGAAAGTGAATAAAGATTGAGCAGGCCTTGTGAGGGCTTTGATTCTGTGCTTTGAATTCCATGTGATCCAAGATTAAGAAAACATTAGGGAGAGAAAAGAAAATCATACTCCATGCATCATAACATTTCTTTGGAACAACTTGATGGCATAACAGAGGCACAGCTGTAGGTATTGGAGGTTCAGTCCCGAGTAGACCTACGGGGGTGGCAAAAGGGGGAACAGTCGACCTAGATGGCGCAGCAGAGCTCTCTATGGCCGGGTCGTGACCCTACTTGCAAGCCTTAGCCAAGCCCGACAAGAACTCCACATCCTAGGGTTGTTGAGGTCCATTCCCGAAGAGACCCAGTTTGGGGCCAGCACCAGTTTGGTGTTACTTTTACAACTGCTGTTGCACTGAAAGTAAACTGACTAGCAAGTATACTAGTGTTCTTGTAGCAAGTTATAAAAAATCTTAGAATCAAATTGAGTTCCAAGTATCGTCCTCAGGGAATAAAGTTCTCAATTACCACTTCACAAGATCACAATTAGTTGAGCTTTACAAATTTCAGATGGATTTGGTATGAATGTATCAAAAACGAAATTAGAAAGTAAAACAGAATAGTTAGTACAAAAGTATATAGTAAACAGATGTAGAAAGAGTAGTTAGGAAATTGTTTCACCAAAACTTCAACATTGAATCAATAAAGTTCTGAACTTTCAAGCATTTAGATGGAATGACAATCAGTTTCACGTTATATTAATCAAAGGACAATCCCTTGCCTCAATGAATCTAACATTTGATCAAATCACTCTAATCCCTTAGATCTAATCCAATCAAATGCTGCATTAAGTTTGAGAAACCAAAAGATTGCAAGATTAAGATATCTTATTCCTAAGAAACCAATAACCTTGACAATTAATTCAGATCTGAGAAACAAATTCAATTCCCATTGATAAGAGTTCCTCTATGATTAGTTGATCAAATTTCCATTCAATCACTACTTTAACAGCAGAATCAATCACTCAATCCAATCCAAAACTCAAAGTTCAGATCCAAAATCAATTCAACATTTCTATTTCAGATTCACAATTCCTAACCACAAAGATTTTAAGCAAACATTACAAAAAGAGAAGTGAAGAGAAGAGAAGAAGAGAATGAACAAAGAAGAAACATCTTCAAGCCAATCTCCAATCTGATCCCTCAAGAAATGAAGCTTGGTGTTCGTCCTCAATCTCCCTCTCTGACTCTCTCAACAACAAAAACAAATGGAAAATGAATAATGAACAAAAACTACAAAATTCTTGAGGTAACTGCCTTTTATAGAATTCCCGCTCTCCTGGCGTGATCACTTTTTCCAGCAATAGTAATCACGCAGAGGCTAATTCTTCATTTCCACTTGCGCGTGTTCACTTTTGCTGGTGATAGTAGCCACGCGCACTTCAAAGTGTTCACTTTTGTTGAAAATAGTAGCCACGCAGAAGCTTCCTTTGCTAATGTCATGCGCGTGTTCACTTATGCTGGAAATAGTGAACACGTAGAAGCTACTTTCTTGCACGTGTTCACTTTTGCTGATAATAGTGAACACGCGCAGCTACTCTTCTTGGAGGACTCTCTAGAACGCTCACTTTTTCCAGAAAAAGTGATTACGCATAAGCTCTTCTCATTGCAACCTCTCTAGAACGATCACTTTTGCCAGCAAAAGTGATTATGCAGAAGCTCTTCTCCATTTTATGGTTCTGGAGTGATCACTTTCACCAGCGAAAGTGATCACTCAGAGGCTGTTCTTCAATTATCAACTTCTTTCCTCCAATTTTTGCTACTTTTCTTCTATTTTTCCTTTGATCATCCAATCCTCATGAACTTAGCTCAGAATTCCCTACAAAAGCATACTTGAAATGTCACTTTTTACATAGAAAATCAATGAATTTTAAAATAACTATGTTTAAAAGTGACATGCAACATTTTATTATTTTTTTAAGGGTTTTCTACTATTTCTAGCATGTTTTCTTTATTAATTGCACTAAAAACTATTTTAAAATACTAGTAAAATATGGATTCATCATTTGGGTGTTTTTGAATAATGATATAAATTCTTTTCTGTGCAATTGTGATGCAGGGAATGGAGTCCTCCGATCGCCACAAGACTTGGATATGAAATTGTTAACTCTACACTAAATGCTGGGCAAGTCGATGGCAGTAAAGTAAGGGATCCCCATGCATACTATATGCATTAAAATGAAAATTCGAGGGATGGATAGCGAGGAAAGAAACTTGCATTCATGCATCATGTGCATTATTAGTTTGATGAACCCAGGAATTATCTATGAGAAGTATGAACCGACTTATATTGTACTGATGTTTGTTTTGAGATTGGATAATGATGTGGTTTGGGTGATGGTGTGAAAGCCATCTTATTTGAGGTACGGCTATTGAATGTTTGTTTATGTTTGGAGAACTCACCCCTGTTTGTGTGTGTTGTTGTACTTTTGCATATGCCTTATACAGATGACCAGCTTCCGAGTGAAGGTATGGATCCTGCCATCTGAGGAGGACGTTTGGGTGTTCGACGCGGCAGCACAGCAAAGCATCTTCCATGGAATGGCACAAGTGATTCATGGACAGGATGTCGGACACTCATGGACCACCCACTTTATGGTTGACACCCCCATCGAGCTTGTTTTCTCCACCCCACCTGGAGATTCTCACCTACCTTATCCTGCACTTGCAGCTACTCCTTCTCCCATGTCTGTTGATCCCCGTACTCCCAGTTCTAGACTAGTACCTGCACCTGTACCATTCCCTACTGAGGATCATACTCCACCCCCTGTGGCCACTTAGAGAGATGTCCACATGGAAGAACCCTTAATGAGGAATGATTATGTACTGCCCCACATGCTCCCTACTTACCCAAACACCTATTCGCCCTTCACTATCATCCATTCGCCACCTCACACTGCTGGATGGATTGAAGAGGACACTAAGGACGCTGCTTCCTCTAGCTCTGCTTCCCTGACATCTTCTGAGGAGTCTGATCACATTGAGGATTATTCACCTTATGAGTGACGTTTGTTGTTTGTTTCTGTCCTAGTGGGACTGCTCGTAGGGCGTTTGGTTTACTTATGTTGTGATTCTGTTTGATGGATTGGGTTAATGTTTGTTGCTCTCGACGCTATCTGAATACTTTACTATTTCTGCCAAACTGATGTTTAAATACCTTGAGGTACCTTTATGTCACGAGTTATGTTTGTCTTTATCCCACTGTGTGGTTGAAATTGGAAAGTGAAATGATGATTGTCTATGGAATACGGAATATTATTTGTATGATTAAAACTCTCTATGAAGAGAGAGATTAGGTTCGTACTTGAAAAAAAAAATCCTGTTATTTTTAGGCGTCAGAACTCACGTGCTCACTTTAAAATGAAAGAAATTAAGGTTTAAAGATCTGACCTTTGCGCGTGTTGGCTTCAAATAGCTAGGGTGAAGGCGCGCAATTGCGCGTGGCAACTTCATTTAGTTGGCGTTAAGGCGCGCAACTGTTCTGTGTAAGGCGTTCAAAACGCGTCTTGGCTTTATTCACTTAGAGTGAAGACGTGCAGTTACGCGCCAAGGCGTCATGTAAGTAGAGTGAAACCGCGTAACTGCTCCTACTCAGTGCTTCACTCAGAGCTTTTGCGTTTTGGCTCTATCCATTTAGCATGTCAGCGCGCAATTGTGCGTTGAAGCTTCAGTTGTTTAGAGTGGAAACGCACAACTCTCTGCTTCAGATTCTTCTTTATTGGTCTGCGCGTGTTGGCTTCAAGTGTTTAATGTTTCAACGCGTAGATCATAAGGTCCCTGCGTTGTTACTCTACTCACTTGAAGTCTCAACTCCCATGATTGTTCCCTCCATATCAGCTTAAGAACTATAATTTTTTTCTGCAATTTAAATTCCTTGATCATGACTTATCTTGAAACTTAAGTTCACCATCTAATTTTTTTCCTGAATCACAACAAACAACCAATCAATTTTCACTACACTTCCTTATCAAAAATCAAATTTCAAAATATTAATTTCTACCTAATTCAACAAAATATACTACTATGACTCAAAATTAACTAGAAATTCAACATCTAAACTTCAATTAACAAGAGTTCAGGTTTTAGAAACGTGAGTTGCCTTTAACAAGTGCTCTTTTAACGTCACTAGCTTGACGTTTGATGTTTCTCATTCAAGAGAAACCACTTTAATGCATGAAATTTCCTTTGAGAATGCCTCTCCATGATAAATTTTCAACCTTTGACCATTGACTTTGAACTCTCTTCTTGTATTAGGATCTGCCACCAAGATTGCACCATAAGGTGATACTTCTTTAATGAGGAAGGGTCCAGACCACCTTGATCTGAGTTTCCCTGGAAATAATTTCAGTCTTGAATTGAACAGCAACACTTGTTGTCCAGATCTGAGTTCCCTTTTTAAGATGAATTTATCATGAATCCTTTTGGTTTTCTCCTTGTATATCTTGGCATTTTCATAGGCTTGCTGTCTGAATTCTTCCAATTCATGTAACTGCAGAATCCTCTTTTCTCCAGCCTTTGCCAAATCAAAATTCAGCCACTTTGTAGCCCAATAAGCCTTATGTTCCAATGCCACAGGTAAGTGACATGCCTTTCCATAGACTAATTGATAAGGTGACATACCAATTGGAGTTTTAAAGGCTGTTCTATATGCCCATAGACAGTCATCTAGCTTTTTGGACCAATCCTTTCTTGATTGATTCACCACATTCTTTAAGATTTGTTTAATTTCTCGATTTAAAACTTCCACTTGTCAACTTGTTTGTGGATGATAGGGTGTAGCAATCTTGTGTATCACTCCATATTTTGCTAAAACTGAATCAAGATATTTGTTACAAAAATGAATACCTCCATCGCTTAGTAGGAATCTAGGTACTCCAAACCTAGTGAATATGTTTCTTTTGATAAAGGATATCACCACTTTAGCATCATTGGACCTTGTTGGGATGGCTTCCACCCATTTAGACTCATAGTCTACTGCCATAAGTATATATTCATGAGAAAAGGACGTGGGAAATGGTCCCATGAAATCAATTCCCCAAACGTCAAACATCTCCACTTCTAAAATATTGTTCAAGGGCAGTTCATGCTTTCTAGAGATATTGCCTGTCCTTTGACACTTGTCACAGCTTTCAACATAATTCTTGGCATCTTTAAACAAAGTTGGCCAGAAAAATCCTACTTGCAAGACTTTTGCAGCAATCCTTGAGCTACCATGATGGCCTCCATATTATGAGTTATGACAATGCCAAAGAATTTCAGCTTGTTCTCCTTGTGGTATTGTTGTTAGCAATCTATACTAGCAAGTGCACTAGGATTGCAGCAAGTGATGAGTAAATTTAAGATCCAAATATTGTCTCCACAGGGAATTTAGGTTTCAAGTACCACTTCACAAAATTATAACCATTTGAGCCATACGAATTTTGGAATGAGATTTGTAACATATAACAGCAGTAAACTAGAACAATTAAAAGTAAAATGAACTTGCAGAAAACAAGACAATGAACACACAGTTATGTGATAACAGAGGGAGAAACCATAGCTAGGGAATTGCTTCACCAAAACTCCAATGTTTAATCAATAAAGTTCTGAATTAACAAGCAATTGGAAAGAATGACAATCAGTTTCACTTTATACTATTCAGAGGTTAATTCCTTAACTCAGTGAACCTAACATTCAATTAAACCATTCTAATTCCTTAGATCTAATTCAATTCAATGTTGCTTTAAGTGTAAGAAACCAAAAGATTGCAAGATCAAAGTTCCTTATTCCTAAGAAAACTAAAATCTCGGTGATTGGTTCAGATCTGAAGAACAAATTCAATTTTCCATTGACAAAGGTTCCTCTGGATTTAGTTAATCAAATTTCCATTCAATTCACACGTGAAGTTCAGAATCAATCACTCAATCTATTCCAAAGCTTGAAATCCATATCCAAATCAATTCAACATGTTCATTTCAGATCTACAATCCCTAACTATGAACGAATTACACAGCCATGGCAGCAGAAGAAGAAAAAGAAAGAGAAGAAGAAAAGAAGAAACTCAGAAACGCCATGGAAGCTTGCTCCACTCCAATTCCTCTTCGTGAAGCTCCAAGATCTGAATCCCCACTCCTCTCTCTCACTTCCTCTAACCAGAAACTAACTAACAAAACTGAAAAAATGAACCGAATCCCCTTTTTCGCGCTTCAATCATGTATATATAGAAAACCCAGTTCTGCGCGTTGTCACTTTTCTTCACAAGAGTAACCATGCAGAAGCTTTATGTAGTGCGCGTGTTCTTTTTCAAGAGCAAGAGTAACCACGCGCAACTTACAGAGTTGAAGGCTTCTCTGGAACATTCACTTTTATTCAGAATAGTGGCAACGCAGGAGGTCAAGGGCTGCGCGTGATCACTTTCGTGAGTAATAGTAACCACGCGCAAGCTGTCCTGATACAAGTGCCTCTGGAACGCTCACTTTCGTTGGCGAAAGTGACAACGCGCAGCTCCTCAGGAATGGAGTCTTCTCTGGAACGCTCACTTTCGTTGACGAAAGTGATAACGCACACTGGCAACGCTCACTCTTGTAAATAAAAGTGATTACGCACAGGCTCTTCTTCTCCTTTAGGCTCTGGAATGATCACTTTCACTAACAATAGTGATCACGCCCAGGCTGCAACCCATAATTCTTGTATTTTGGAGTCCAACATTGCCATTCTTCCTCTTCCTTCCCATTGATTCTCCATTTCCATGACTTTTGCTCAGCTTATTCCTTCAAAACAAGATAAATTCCTTAAGAACTAAGCATAAATTCTACAAATCCGAAAATAACTACAAATTGAATTAAAACTTTCAATCATTCTCTTTTTCTGAGTTTTTCTGCTTTCTTCATATATTTTCCTTATTAAATGAGCTAGAATTATGCTAAAATATCAGTAAAAATATGGATTCATCAGGTATACACCTTCTCAGCAGACCATCTACCCCTATTTTGAACAAATAAGGGTCTTCCCATACATAAAATTTGCTGTCATGCAGAAATTTCTTTCTTTGTTGGCAATTAAACTTTGCTGGAATCAGCTGAGTGGCCTTAAAATTTGCTAAATTAGCAAACCAAGGTGACTCTTCCACCACAAATAATTTCTCATCTGGAAATTCTTCATTGATGTCCAAAGAATTAGAGTTCAAACTGTCCAACGGCAGTCTAGACAGATGATCAGCTACTCCATTTTCCTTGCCCTTTTTATCTCTAGTTTCCAGCTCAAACTCTTGCAGCAGCAGAATCCATCTCAACAATCTTGGCTTGGCATCCTGCTTTGATTAACAAATATTAATGGTCAGTATACACTTTTACTTTTGATCCTATCAAGTATGATATAAATTTATCAAAGGCAAACACAATGGCAAGGAGTTCCTTTTTAGTAGTTGTATAATTCACTTGTGCAGAATTTAAGACTTTGCTGGAATAATAGATCACATGGAATTTCTTGTCTTTTCTCTGCCCTAGAACAGCTCCTACTGCACTATCACTAGCATCACACATTAATTTAAATGGTAAATTCCAATCAGGTTTGGCTAGAATAGGTGCAAAAATGAGTTTCTCTTTTAAAACAGAAAATGCATACAAACATGATTCATCAAACACAAATTCAGTTTCCTTGACAAGTAAATCACTAAAGGTTTTGCTATTTTGGAAAAGTCTTTTATAAACCTCCTATAAAAACTTGCATGGCCTAAGAAACTCCTAATTCCTTTAACATTAATTGGTGGAGGTAGTTTACTAATGACTTCAATTTTGGCTTAGTCCACCTCAATTCCTTTTTCAGAAATCCTATGGCCAAGGACTATTCCCTCTTGGACCATAAAATGACACTATTCCCAATTCAGCACAAGGTTTGTATCTTGACATCTCTGCAAAACAATAGACAAATTAGATAGACAATCATCAAAAGAATTGCCAAACACAGAAAAATCATCCATGAAGACCTCAATGGTCTTTTCTACTAAATCTGAAAAAATAGACAACATGCACCTTTGGAATGTGGCTTGAGCATTGCACAATCCAAATGGCATCCTTCTATATGCAAATACTCCAAATGGACATGTGAAGGCAGTCTTCACTTGATCCATAGGGTCCACAGCTATTTGATTATAGCTTGAATATCCATCAAGGAAGCAATAAAATGCATGTCCAGCCAATCTTTCTAACATTTGATCAGCAAATGGTAAAGGAAAATGATCCTTCCTTGTTGCATCATTAAGCTTTCTATAATCAATGCACATGCGCCAACCCGTGACAGTTCTAGTGGGTATTAATTCATTCTTTTCATTTGCCACTACAGTTATTCCTCCTTTCTTAGGAACAACTTGAACTAGGCTAACCCATTGACTATCCGAAATTGGGTAAATTATCCCTGCATCTAATAGCTTCATTACCTCTTTTCTAACCACTTCCATCATGGCTGGATTCAACCTTCTTTGTGGCTGTACTACTGGCTTGTAGTTGTCCTCAAACAGAATTCTATGTCTACAAAAGGATGGGTTAATACCTTTCAAATCTGAGATGTGCCATCCAATTGCAGATTTGTGATTCCTTAAAATTCTCAGCAGCTTTTCTTCTTCATCTCCCTTGAGATTATCGCTTATAATCACTGGATATTGGCGTCTTTGATCTAGAAAAGAGTACCTCAAGTGAGATGGCAATTGCTTCAGCTCAAGTTTCTCCCTTTCTCTTCTTCCTCTTCTTCCTCTTCTTTTTTCAGTTCGTCTCTTGCTGAATTTTCGGATAAAGGGATAATAGGCAGTGTTTCAAGTTGCTGAACATATTCCATGAATTTTTCTTTTCTTTTTACAGCAGCTTGTGAATTTTCGGCAACTATAATTTCCCTTAACATAGAAAATTCATCAGCATTATCAATTAATTGAGAAAATGAAATAGATTCTAAAATATCAACTCTCATGCAAGTGCTATCATCACTAGGATGTTTGAGTGCTTCAAAAACATTAAAGGTAACCTTTTCATCCTGCACTCTAAGCATTAATTCCCCTTTTTGCACATCAATCAAAGCTCTCCCTGTAGCTAAGAAAGGTCTGCCTAATATTAAAGGAATATTGGCATCCACCTCCATATCTAAAATGACAAAATTTGCAGGGAATATAAACTTGTCAATTTTTACCAATAAATCCTCTACAATACCATATGGATAAGTATATGATCTGTCCGCAAGTTGTAGAGTGATGCTTGTTGGCTTGACTTCCTCTATTCCAAGTCTTTTCATGATGGCAAGAGGCATAATGTTGATGCCAGCCCCAAGATCACACAAAGCTTTTCCTATTGTGCAATTTCCAATAGAGCATGGAATGCTGAATGAGCCTGGATCTTTTAATTTTTGAGGCAGCTTTCTCTGCAAAATAACACTACATTCTTCAGTCAAAGGAACTGTCTTATCATTTTCTAACTTTCTCTTCTTGGACAGCAACTCCTTCATGAATTTTGCATATGAAGGCATTTGTTCTAATGCTTCAGCAAATGGTATATTAATTTGGAGCTTCTTAAAGACGTCTAGAAACCTCTCATACTGCCTTTCTTGCTTAGGATTGGTGATTCTTTGTGGATAAGGTAGTCGCTTGTATTTCTCTTCATCTAGAGGCTTCTTTGAATCTTCTAAAATTTGCCTCTTTGTTCTTCTCACAGTTTTAGGGAAGGTATCCATTTCTGAATTTTCTCTTTTCAATAAGGTGAAGTTCCCTTCCTCTAGATCAGATTTAATCTTCTCCTCTTCCTTGGTTTTCTCTCTTTTTTCGGATGGTTTTGGACTACCCACAACAGCTCCATTCCTAGTCATCACAGCTTGGCATTGTTCTTTTGGATTTATAACTGTGTTGCTAGGAAATCTCCCATCTTCTCTATTGGACAGTTGCTCAGCTAACTGTCCAATCTGTGTTTCTAATTTTTTCATGGAAGATTCTTGATTCTTGAAGCTTGTTTGTGTTACTTTCATAAATTGCAGCATGGTTTCTTCCATTTCGTTCAGCCTTTCATTTAGTGGTTTAGAAAACCTTTGATTTTTTTGAAGTTGGTTGGCTGGATTCCCTTGGAAATAAGGTTGTTGTGCTGCCGGTCCTGCATTTGAAAATGGAACAACAGAGTTAGAATTTTTCCAATTAGAGTTCTGGTTATTCTAGCTATGTTGCTGCTGGTTTCTATTGTTAGAGAATTGAAAACTAGGGGGAAATGAAGATTGTTGTCTCTAAAAATTCCCCATATAATTGACTTGTTCTTGAGATTCAGAATTATTTCCATCACAAGCTCCGTTTACATGATTCCCTCCACAAAAATCACACACAAGTGGAGTGTTCTGTATTGGTGCATCTTGTAAGTTGCTAATTTGTTGGGTGAGTACAGCTATTTGCTCAGAAAACAATTGATTTTGTAGCTGATTTTGAGTCAAAAAGGTCTCAAGAAGTTTTGCCTCATAGCCATTACTCCTTGTTGATTGTCTCAAACTACAACTTTGATGCATGGAAGAAGCCATCATATCTATAATTCCTTGAGCTTCTTCTAGTGATTTAGTGTTCAAAGAACCTTCTGCTGCTGCATCTATCATGGTTCTAGTTGCTGGATTCATCCCATTATAAAAGGTTTCAAGTTGCATCCATTCCGGTATGCAATTATGTGGGCATCTTCTCAAGAGTTCCTTGTATCGCTCCCATGCCTCATATAAGGTTTCTCCTTCTTGCTGCATGAAGGATGTGATCTCTCCTCTTAACTTTGCAGCCTTAAAAGGTGGAAAATAATTAGAGAAAAATTTATTGACTAGATCTGTCCAAGTAGCTATGCTTCCTTGTGGTTGGGCTTGGAGCCAACATTTTTCCTTGTCCCTTAAGGAAAATGGAAACAATCTTAATTTGATTGCATCTTCGCTGACTCCATTGATCCTTATAGTATCACATAACTACAGAAAATTAGAAATATGCAAGTTAGGATCATCTGAAATTAAACTAGAAAATTGATCTTGTTGAACTAAGTGAAGTAAGGCAGGTTTAATCTCAAAATGGTTGGCTTGTGTTGTTAGCAATCTACACTAGCAAGTGCACTAGGATTGCAGCAAGTGATGAGTAAATTTAAGATCCAAATATCGTCTCCACAGGGAATTTAGATTCAAGTATCACTTCATAGAATTATAACCATTTAAGCTTTTTCGAAATTGTAAGGAGAGTGGTAACATCTAATAACAGCAAACTGGAACAATTAAAAGTAAAATGAACTTGCAGAAAACAAAACAATGAACACACAGTTATGTGATAACAGAGGGAGAAACCATAGCTAGGGAATTGCTTCACCAAAACTCCAATGTTCAACCAATAAAGTTCTGAATTAACAAGCAATTGGAAAGAATGACAATCAGTTTCACATTATATTATTCAGAGGTTAATTCCTTAACTCAGTGAACCTAACATTCAATTAAACCATTCTAATTCCTTAGATCTGATTCAATTCAATATTGCTTTAAGTGTAAGAAACCAAAGGATTGCAAGATCAAAGTTCCTTATCCCTAAGAAAACTATAATCTCGGTGATTGGTTCAGATCTGAAGAACAAATTCAATTTCCATTGACAAGAGTTTTTCTGAATTTAGTTAATCAAATTTCCATTCAATTTCCACGTGAAGTTCAGAATCAATCACTCAATCTATTCCAAAGCTTGAAATTCAGATCCAAATCAATTCAACATGTTCATTTCAGATCTACAATCCCTAACTATGAACGAATTACACAGCCATGGCAGCAGAAGAAGAAAAAGAAAGAAAAGAAGAGAAGAAGAAACTCAGAAACGCCATGGAAGCTTGCTCCACTCCAATTCCTCTTCGTGAAGCTCCAAGATCTGAATCCCCACTCCTCTCTCTCACTTCCTCTAACCAAAAACTAACTAAAAAAAACTGAAAATGAACATAATCCCTTCTTTCCAGATCGTTTCTGGTATTTATAAAATTTCCCAGATTTTCACGTTATCACTTTTATGAGAAATAGTAGTTACGCAGAGAGTTTTTGGTTGCGCGTTAACACTTTTCCCAGAAATAGTGGGTACGCGCATTTTCCTGATATTGAGAGCTCTCTGGAACTATCACTCTTGATGATAAAAGTGACAACGTAGAGCCAAGGTAGTTGCGCGTTATCACTATTGTTGATAAAAGTGACTACGCGCAACTCGCCAAGTTGAAGACTCTCTGGAACGATCACTTTTGATGACAATAGTGGTTACGCAGATTTTGCTTCTCTGGAACTATCACTTTTAATGATAAAAGTGGTTACGCAGAGCTTTCCTTCTTCTTTGAGCTCTGAAGTGATCACTTTCACTGATAATAGTGATCATGCCCAGTCTGCAATTTCTTATTCTTGAGTTTTTGGAGTCCAGACTTGCTTCTTTCCTCTTCCTTGTCATCAAACCTCCATGGATATGATCCTTGCTCAATTTATTCCTTCAAAAACAAGATTAAAAACTTAATTCCTAAGCAAAAATTTCACAAATGCTAAAATAACTACAAATTTAAACAAACTTCAATTCCTTCTCTTTTTCTAAGTTTTTCTGCTTTCTTTATATATTTTTCTTATCAAATGTGTTAGAATTATGCTAAAATATTAGTCAAAATATGGATTCATCACTACCCCAAACTTGGATTTTTGCTTGTCCTCAAGCAAATCAAACTAAACCAAGGGTAATTCTTCCACTTTTCAGAAACCAATTCACAACTGCTATATCAGAATTTTCCAATTTGCAATTCTGTGTTTTCTGCAAAATTTTCAATCAAGATATTCATCCAATTACTCATCATTGCAATCACAATGCATTCATCAAATTTGAAGCAAGAATTGCTATCTAAGTGAATATATATCAGCCAAGTTCTTATGAGAAACATTAAAATCATGATCACTTCTCACTGGACAGTGTTTCCCTCAAGTCTCAGTAGTGTTTAAGTATTGTTTTCTCTCTTTAATCATCAATTCAGCTACACTCTACCATATGCTTGCCCAATTTCTCTATCTCCTCTGCTTAGTACAGCCAATCACACATCAAGAGGACTTTTTACAGTTTATAACAGGGCTTAGGTTAAGGTAGATACTGAACAGAATAAGAACAAGTTGCAATTTCAAAAGATCAAAGGCATTTTGAGTGAATGACTTTAAAACTAGTCTGGTTTAGCATCAATTCACATTAAATCCCTCAATTATGCAGCAAACAAATTGTTTTTGTGTAGCAGAATTTTTATTTTCCTTTTTCTTCTCTTACTTCCATTTACTCTTTTCTTTTCATTGAATTTCTTTTTCTCTGCAACGGTTTACTGCTAATTTCTTCTTTTTAATCTCCATTTTGCTCTTTTCAACTCAGATTCTGTTTTTGAACTCATGTTTTACTCTTTCCACAGTTTTGCTGCATAATTTTTCATTTTTCTGCAGCACTTTTGTTCTTTCTTTTTGACTTTTTGAACTCAAACTTAGATAGCTTGCTACTCCCCTACCCCAAACTTAAAATTTTGCTTGTCCTCAAGAAACTTAATTGGATGCTACCCCAAACTTAGTGTTAAAACTCATTCTTGATTAAACTCACAATGCCTTTGATCAATTTGAATGGTAAAATTGGTTTTTCAGCAAGGCGTGTAATAAAGTTAACTCAAGAAAAGGGAATATGAAGCTCAAAAAGGGGTAAACTAGGGCAATTAATCATAAGGGAAGGCATTTTAGGCTAACTAAGTATATCAAACATGGCCTCTATCATGTGTGTGAGAACTGTAACATGCATATTCAATTAAGAACAAGGGCAAGTTCTAGAGAATGCAGTAAAATCTGATTAATTACACAAGGAAAGAAGTAGGTAGCTCAAGTCTCACTAGGCATTTATAAGTGATCATGTGGATTAATGAAAACACAATGCACTTTTCAGAAATATATGCACCTAGTGACAACTGCCTCATTTTTTAAAAATACAAGTGTGATCTCATTTTGAGAATGGGAAAAACAACTTAAAAAGAAATTCACACAGAATTCACAGCCAGCAGTTTATTATCTATTCTAGTATTTTGGTGTTTTTCAACAACAATTCAGTGTAATGTGAGGCTATACATGAATAAGAGGTAGAGAATGAAACCCCCCCTTTCATGGCAGCTTGTGCAAGAGTCACCATCCAATGTGTGTGAGTGTTGTGTGTGATATTCTCTGCACAAAAACACCAGAATTCCATTAACTCGCAGCAAGATAAAGGTAATTAGTTAAGAAGCTAATATAATTGCAAAATAGGTAAGTGAAAATTAAACCAAATTGTACCAATTAGTGATTACAACCCAAAAAGTTTAAGCTACCAGAAATTTACAAAAATCTAATAACAGAAATTAAATTCCTAGACTAATCTTCTGTTGCATCTTCTTCCTCTGAGCTTTCCTCTTCAGAACCTTCTTCTTCTTCTTCTTCTTCCACTACCTCTTCAAATGGTGGCTGAGGAAAGTGGGTTCTGTATATTGGCATATTCTTGAAAACAGAAGAATGAAGGCATTAGGCATTCTCTGCCAAGTCTGGAGTATGATACATATCTTCTTTGGTCATTCCCAATTTCTGACCAATATTCAGCATAATACATTCCATTAACATGACTCCAGCTTTGAGGCTATTATGCAGCTCAGTCTGCCTTTCAGCAAGTTGATTCTGCCCTTCAGCTAGCTGCTTCAGAGTGTCCTTCATCATCATTGGTTTCTCTTTCTTGAATTGTGAAGGAATTGGGGCTGCAGAGGTGCAGGAGATATTTGCATAAATCTCTTTGATCAGAGCTGCAGAAATGGATGGTGCAGCTCTGATTTTCTCTTGATAATCACTAAACTCTACTCCTGCGTCTTCACAAAGTAGTGTAATTACTGAAGGAAAGGCTAATGAATCCTTTTTTGTCTTCAGTATTCCCAAGATACATTCACTTATTACCTCTCCCACATCTATGTAGATGTCGGAGACTATGGCAAAAAGCAGAGCAGCCCTCTTCACAGCTAGTGTGGAGCTATGTTTAACAGGCATGAAAGAATTTAAAATAAACATGCTCCATACTTTGGCAAAGGGCAGAAGATTCTTGGTGACAATATGTTTTGGCTTCTTAGATTGGTTGAGCTCCTATGTGGTGCCTGGTTTCCCAATCCTTTCCAGAATTTGCACAAAATCAATATCTGGACTTTCCTTAAATGTTTTGAAGTCCAGTTGTGCAGCATGTTGTGCAGAATTAATTTCCAGCACCCTGTTGATATTTGCTGGTGAGAAGTCAATTCTCATGCCCTTGACCATGAAGCTGAACTTAGGGGTTCCTTTCCCTTTAAACCTCATGGCATTGGCATAGAATTCCTGAGCTATTTCCATCCAACCTAGGCCAACTGTTGCACAGAAGAATTCCCAGCCTCTTTTCTGGATTTCCTCTTTGAATTCAGGGTAGTTGTTCCCAGCTATTTGGAATGTTCTGTCAGGAAAAAATTTTCTTCTTAGAATATTGGCTCTGAAAAAGTTTTCATGAGCCAAACTTCTGAATCTCGGATCATGTGTGGCTGGTGGTGAGGATCTTGAGGGTACAACTGTTCTTGGTGGGGGTAATGGTGTAGGTGCAGGAGATCTTGTTGAAGGTGGTGGAGAAGGTGAGGGTTCAGATGTAGGTGCAGATGATCTTGTCTGAGGTGAGGGAGAAGGTGAGGGTTCAGAGATCTGAATAGGTGAAGAGCTTGAGACACCATCAATTCTGGCCCTCTTTGATGCAGCAGCTTGGAGATTTCGGCTGGATCTTCTTGTTGGGGTTGTGGAATATGCAGCTCGTTTCTTCTTAGGAGTGGTAGAAGATGCAGCTTGCTTCTTCTTAGAAGGACCTACAAGTGTGTTGAATGAAGTCCTAACCATTTTGGAATTTTCTGTGTGTAGTCACTCTTGACAGAAAAAGGAAGCGTTCCAGAGAACTCATTTTCTCATCTGTCTCTGCGTGATCACTTTTATCAGTAAAAGTGATTGTTCCAGCAGAAAACCTCAAATTGCATTCTCTGCGTAGCTTCTTTTCTGCAATAAAGTGACTCTTCTCATTAATCAAATACCTCTAAAACCTCAATTAATTCAATTTTCACTCTTGAATCCATCAAATACACACTCTCCACATTGAATCTCAGTTCAAGTATCTCAATTATGCCTCAGAAAATCAGATTTAGTAGAATATTCACATACATTATGCAGAAACTTCCAGAAATTGGTAAAATCAGATTATGCAGAATCTTAAACTCTTAACTACACATTCACCTCATCAATTCTCACATTAAGCAACCAAATGCACCTCAGAAACTCCGATTCAGCAATATTTGTGTGGAATTTTTGCAGAATGTCAGAAATTTACAGAACAACAGTATGCAAAATTCTAAAAACACTATAGAAAGCTTAAACTTGGTTAGAAATGTGAGTTGCCTCTCACAAAGCGCTTCTTTAATGTCACTAGCTTGACATTAGTTGTTCCTCACTCAAGAGGAACCAATTTCAAGCATGATATGTTTCTTGCAAACTCTTCTCCATGATAGACCTTCAATCTTTGGCCATTGACCTTGAATTCCCTTCCTGTTTTCTGATCTTCTATAAGAATTGCTCCAAAGGGAGAGGTCTCTTTTATTAAAAATGGTCCAGACCATCTAGATTTCAATTTCCGTGGGAACAATTTTAACCTTGAATTGAATAACAACACTTGCTGGCCAGGTCTGAAATATTTTTGCAGAATGAACTTGTCATGGATTCTCTTGGTTCTTTCTTTGTACAATTTTGCATTCTCATATGCTTGCTGTCTGAATTCCTCCAATTCATGCAGCTGCAGAACTCTATTCCTTCCAGCACTTGACAGATCGAAATTAAGCCATTTTGTAGTCCAATATGCTCTATGTTCCAGCTCTAGGGGTAGGTGACAGGCTTTTCCAAATACTAACTGATATGGAGACATACCAATTGGAGTTTTAAAAGCAGTTCTGTATGCCCACAATGAATCATCCAGCCTCTTTGACCAATCCTTCCTTCAGTTGTTCACTACTTTCTCCAGAATTTGCTTGATTTCTCTATTTGAAACCTCCACTTGTCCACTTGTTTGTGGATGGTATGGAGTAGCAACCTTATGCTTCACACCATATTTCCTTAATACAGCTTCAAGATATTTGTTGCAGAAATGAGTACCTCCATCACTTATCAGCACTCTAGGCACACCAAATCTTGAAAAAATGTTCTTTCTTATAAAAGAAATCACTACCTTCGCATCATTTGATCTGGTGGGAATTGCTTCTACCCATTTAGACACATAATCCACTGCCACTAGAATGTATTTGTGTGAAAATGATAGGGGAAATGGTCCCATGAAATCAATCCCCCATACATCAAATAGTTCCACTTCTAAGATGTTGGTTAATGGCAGCTCATGTCTTCTTGAGATATTTCCAGTTCTTTGACATTTGTCACAGTTTTCTACATACCTCTTGGCATCTTTGAAGAGTGTGGGCCAAAAGAAACCTGCTTGCAAGACTTTTGCAGCAGTCCTTGAACTTGCATGGTGACCTCCATATTCTGAATTGTGACAATGCCATAATATCTCAGCTTGCTCACTTTGTGGAATGCATCTTCTAAGTAACCCATCTACTCCAATTTTGAACAGGTATGGGTCTTCCCACACATAGAATTTGCTGCCATGTAAGAACTTCTTCTTTTGCTGCCAAGTAAACCTCTTTGGAATGACTTGAGTGGCTTTAAAATTTGCAATGTCAGCAAACCAAGGCATGTTATCCACTGCGAACAGCTTTTCATCTGGAAATTCTTCATTTATTTCCAATGATTCAGTGGGTGAACTCTCCAAAGGTAATCTGGATAGGTGGTCAGCAACACTGTTTTCTTTCCCTTTCTTGTCTTTGATCTCTAGCTCAAATTCTTGGAGGAGTAGAATCCATCTTAATAATCTGGGCTTTGCATCCTGTTTTGTCAAGAGATATTTAAGAGCAGCATGATCAGTGTATACAATCACTTTTGAACCCATTAAATATGATCTGAACTTATCAAAAGCATATACAACAGCTAAAAGTTCATTTTCTGTTGTTGTGTAATTCACTTGTGCAGGATTTAACACTTCGCTTGAATAATAGATAGCATGTAATTTCCTATCTTTCCTCTGTCCTAAAACAGCACCCCACTGCACTATCACTTGCATCACACATGAGTTCAAAAGGTAGTTTCCAATTTGGTTTTGCAAGATAGGTGCAGAAATCAGTTTCTCTTTTAAAACAGAAAATGCATGCAAACAATTATCATCAAATATGAAATCTGCATCCTTTATAAGTAAATTACTCAAGGGTTTAGCAATCTTGGAAAAATCTTTTATGAATATTCTATAAAAACCAGCATGTCCTAAAAAACTTCTAACTCCCTTAACATTGATAGGTGGAGGCAATTTACTAATGACTTCTATTTTAGCTTGGTCCACCTCCATTCCTTTCTCTGAAATTTTGTGACCAAGGACAATGCCTTCTTGTACCATGAAATGACACTTTTCCCAATTTAACACAAGATTAGTGTCTTGACATCTCTGCAAAACAGTGGATAGATTAGCTAAACAATCATCAAAAGAATCACCAAAAACAGAGAAATCATCCATGAACACTTCTATGATGTTTTCTACCAAATCAGAAAAAATAGAAAGCATGCATCTTTGGAAAGTGGCAGGGGCATTACACAAACCAAATGGCATTCTCCTATATGCAAAGACTCCAAATGGACATGTAAATGCAGTTTTGTCTTGATCTAAAGGATCTACAGCTATTTGATTATATTCTGAATACCCATCAAGAAAACAATAAAATGAATGTCCAGCAAGTCTTTCTAGCATTTGATCTGCAAATGGTAGTGGGAAATGATCTTTTCTGGTTGCATCATTTAATTTCCTATAGTCTATGCACATTCTCCATCCAGTCACAGTCCTAGTAGGGACAAGTTCATTCTTTTCATTAGGTACAACTGTCATACCACCTTTCTTTGGAACAACTTGGACTGGACTTACCCAATTGCTGTCAGAAATAGGGTATATTATTCCTGCATCTAACAGCTTAATAACTTCTTTTTTAACTACCTCTTTCATGGCTGGGTTTAACCTCCTTTGTGGCTGCACAACAGGTTTAAAATTCTCTTCAAATAAAATTTTGTGCTTACAAAATGAAGGATTTATACCTTTCAGATCTGCAATACTCCATCCAATTGCAGATTTGTGTTCTCTCAAAATTCTGAGCAATTTTTCCTCTTGTTCTTCCTTAAGTTCATTATTGATGATGATTGGATTTTCATGTTTCTCATCCAGAAATGCATATCGCAGGTGTGAAGGGAGTTGTTTCAGTTCTAGCCTTTGCCTTTCCTCTTCTTTATCATCCTTTTCTAGCTTCTCCTTCACTGAATTTTCTGCAGATTTTTGAATTGGCAGAGCTTCTAGTTGCTGCTGCACTTCCATAATGTATTCTTCATGCAGAAGTTCAGATTTGTTATTTCTTGCAGATATTATTTCTTCTAACACAGCAAGTTCATCAATTTCATTAATATGGCGTTGTGTAATGAAAGCATCCAGTATATCTACCTTCATACATGTACTATCTTCAATTGGATATTTTAAAGCCTCAAACACATTAAACACTACCTTCTCATCTTGAACTCGAAGCATAAGTTCACCTTTCTGCACATTTATTAAGGCTCTCCCGGTTGCAAGAAATGGTCTCCCTAGGATCAAAGGAATGTTAGAATCCACCTCCATGTCCAGAATTACAAAATCTGCAGGAAAAATGAACTTGTCAACTTTAACTAATAAATCTTCAACAACTCCATATGGATAAGTGTATGATCTATCAGCTAGCTGTAGTGTAATGTTGGTGGGCTTCACTTCCTCTATGCCAAGTTTCTGCAGAACAGCCAATGGCATCAGATTTATGCTTGCTCCCAAGTCACACAATGCTCTTCCCACAGTGCAGTTTCCTATTTCACAAGGAATGCTAAATGATCCAGGATCTTTCAGCTTTTGAGGAAGCTTTCTCTTGAGAATGGCACTGCACTCCTCTGTCAAAGGTACTGTTTTATCATGCTCTAGCTTTCTTTTTCTGGAAAGTAGTTCTTTCATAAACTTTGCATATGAGGGCATTTGCTCCAAAGCTTCTGCAAAAGGAATATTAATTTGTAATTTCTTAAAGACATTCATAAACCTTTCAAATTGTTCCTCTTGTTTAGGATTTTGGACTCTTTGAGGATAGGGCAGCCTCTTGTATTTTTCTGGATCTATTGGCTTACAAGCTTCCTCAAAGAGTTGCTTTTTGGTTTTCCTTTCAGAATTCATAGGAACATCTACTTTTTCTTTTGAATGGTCTTTCTTCAATAGCTTAAAATTTCCTTGTTGCAGATCTTGTTCAATTTTTCTCTCTGCTGCATCATTCACTTTCTTTTCTGCTGGTTTAGAGCTTGCAACTACAGCTCCACTCCTTGTAGTTATGGCTTGACATTGTTCTTTAGGATTGATTACTGTATTGCTTGGAAATCTTCCTTCATCCCTGCTGGATAGTTGTTCAGCTAATTGTCCGATCTGTGTCTCTAGTTTCTTCATGGAGGCTTCTTGGTTTTTGAAGCTTGTTTGAGTCACCTTCATGAATTGCAGCATAGTCTCTTCCATCTCAGTCAACCTCTCATTCATAAGTCTGGAAAATTTTTGATTTCCTTGAGGATGAGTGGATGAATTCCTCTGAAAATAAGGTTGTTGTGTTGCTGGACCTGCATTAGAAAAAGGCAAATTTGAATTAGAATTCTTTGCAGCAGAATATTGATTATTCCAATTAGAATACTGCTGAGTTCTATTATTCGAAAATTGAAATCCAGGGGGATATAATGGTTGTTGTCTCTGAAAATTATTCATATAATTCACTTGCTCTTGTGGTTCATTTGTGGATGCCTCACATGCACCATTTGCATGGTTTCCTCCACAAAAATCACAACTTAGCTGACTGGTAGGCATACTCCCTGTTTGCAGATTGTTGATTTGTTGTGTTAAGGCAGCTAATTATTCTGAAAACAATTGATTTTGTAGCTAATTTTGTGCAAGAAAAGTTTCCAGAACTTTAGCTTCATGACCAGAGTTTCTTCCTTGATTCCTTGAGTTTGAATTCTGATACATTGAAGATGCCATCATCTCAATAATCCTTTGAGCTTCTTCCAAGGACATTGTATTTAATGAACCTCCAGCAGCAGCATCAACCATTGTTCTTGTTACTGCATTCATCCCATTATAAAAAGTCTCTAATTGCATCCAATCTAGAATACAATGATGTGGACACCTTCTAAGCAGTTCTTTGTATGTTTCCCATGCTTCATACAATGATTCTCCTTCTTGCTGCACAAAGGATGTAATTTCTCCTCTCAACTTAGCAGCTTTGGATGGAGGGAAGTACTTAGTTAAAAACTTATTCACAAGTTCTGTCCAGGTTGTGATGCTTCCTTGTGGTTGAGCTTGTAACCAACATTTTGCTCTATCTCTCAAGGAAAAAGGAAATAGCCTCAATCTGATAGCTTCTTCACTAACTCCATTCATTCTTATGGTGTCACAAAGCTGCAAAATTTTTGAAATATGCAGGTTAGGATCATCAGAATTTCCTCCAGCAAACTGATCCTGTTGGACTAAATGTAGTAGGGCAGGTTTAATCTCAAAATGGTTGGCTTGAATAGTTGGCCTAATTATATAGCATAGTCCCCTAATGTTCTAAATCTGTTCTGCTCTGTCATTTCTATTGCTGGATTTGGTTGTCTCAAGGGTGTAAATGTTCTTTTCACTCTAGGATTACTCTGAGATTCTGGAGAATGGACAGCTTCTAACTCACTATCACTCCCTATGGCTTTTTCTGCTCTAGACTCTTTTCTCAATCTTCTCAAAGTTATGTCTATGTCAGGATCAAAGACCAGAATTGATTTATTCTTGTTTTTACCACGCATATACAAATCAGTTTGAAGCAAAATTAGACTACAATTGATATTCAGAAATGTACAACAGAATTCATGCAAAATCTATCAGTAAAAGCATATAGAAACTTAAATCTAGCAGTTGCAGAATTGTAAAATCATGTACAAATATGCAGAATGGCAATTACAACTATGAAGAACAATGAAAACTGAAATTATGCAGATAACAAAGATGTAAAAATTCTATGCAGTAGACAGAAATATTATGCAGAATATTACACAAGGTGCAGCAAAATTATACAGAAAGCAATTTGAAAGCAAAGCAACAAAATAAATGCTCAATCTAGTTACTTTTCTACTACTAATGATATTGAAATGCAAAATTCCCCAGCAACGGCGCCAAAAACTTGTTGTTAGCAATCTACACTAGCAAGTGCACTAGGATTGCAGCAAGTGATGAGTAAATTTAAGATCCAAATATCATCTCCATAGGGAATTTAGATTCAAGTATCACTTCATAGAATTATAACCATTTAAGCTTTTTCGAAATTGTAAGGAGAGTGGTAACATCTAATAACAGCAAACTGGAACAATTAAAAGTAAAATGAACTTGCAGAAAATAGAACAATGAACACACAGTTATGTGATAACACAGGGAGAAACCATAGCTAGGGAATTGCTTCACCAAAACTCCAATGTTCAACCAATAAAGTTCTGAATTAACAAGCAATTGGAAAGAATGACAATCAGTTTCACATTATATTATTCAGAGGTTAATTCCTTAACTCAGTGAACCTAACATTCAATTAAACCATTCTAATTCCTTAGATCTGATTCAATTCAATATTGCTTTAAGTGTAAGAAACCAAAGGATTGCAAGATCAAAGTTCCTTATCCCTAAGAAAACTATAATCTCAGTGATTGGTTCAGATCTGAAGAACAAATTCAATTTCCATTGACAAGAGTTCTTCTGAATTTAGTTAATCAAATTTCCATTCAATTTCCACGTGAAGTTCAGAATCAATCACTCAATCTATTCCAAAGCTTGAAATTCAGATCCAAATCAATTCAACATGTTCATTTCAGATCTACAATCCCTAACTATGAACGAATTACACAGCCATGGCAGCAGAAGAAGAAAAAGAAAGAAAAGAAGAGAAGAAGAAACTCAGAAAGGCCATGGAACCTTGCTCCACTCCAATTCCTCTTCGTGAAGCTCCAAGATCTGAATCCCCACTCCTCTCTCTCACTTCCTCTAACCAAAAACTAACTAAAAAAAACTGAAAATGAACAGAATCTCTTCTTTCCGGATCGTTTCTTGTATTTATAAAATTTCCCATATTTTCACGTTATCACTTTTATGAGAAATAGTAGTTACGCAGAGAGTTTTTGGTTGCGCGTTAACACTTTTCCCAAAAATAGTGGCTACGCGCATTTTCCTGATATTGAGAGCTCTCTGGAACTATCACTCTTGATGATAAAAGTGACAACGCAGAGCCAAGGTAGTTGCGCGTTATCACTATTGTTGATAAAAGTGACTACGCGCAACTCGCCAAGTTGAAGACTCTCTGGAACGATCACTTTTGATGACAATAGTGGTTACGCAGAGCTTTCCTAATATTTTCCTTCTCTGGAACTATCACTTTTAATGATAAAAGTGGTTACGCAGAGCTTTCCTTCTTCTTTGAGCTCTGAAGTGATCACTTTCACTGATAATAGTGATCACGCCCAGTCTACAATTTCTTATTCTTGAGTTTTTGGAGTCCAGACTTGCTTCTTTCCTCTTCCTTGTCATCAAACCTCCATGGATATGATCCTTGCTCAATTTATTCCTTCAAAAACAAGATTAAAAACTTAATTCCTAAGCAAAAATTTCACAAATGCTAAAATAACTACAAATTTAAACAAACTTCAATTCCTTCTCTTTTTCTAAGTTTTTCTGCTTTCTTTATATATTTTTCTTATCAAATGTGTTAGAATTATACTAAAATATTAGTCAAAATATGGATTCATCAGCTTGAATGGTTGGTCTGACAATAGAAGAACTGTATCCATGCATATTAGGTACTCCATAGTCTCCTAAAGTCCTTTGTCTATGTGGTTCAACCATCTTTGTTTCTGAATTTACAAATGAAGTTGGAGAATTGACTTGTTTTTCTATTGAGTTTGGTGAAGAAGGTGTAAACTGCGAATTCTGGTTCTTTTTAGCCGAGTTCTCTGCTCTCAAGTCATTCCTTATCCTTCTCAAAGTTCTGTCTATGTCCGGATCAAATACAACAACATATTTGTCTTTATTCTTCCCACGCATATAACACAAGGAAAACTAAACACAAACATTAATACTTGAACTTTGATTAGAACACAGAGCAATAAAGTACAGAGAATCTACAATCCAAATATTCTTCAAGAGTTAAAAGATAACCTCTAATTATTTAAAAAGAGAACAACAATGCAGTATTCAAAAATTAAAATTACAACAACTAATATATGTAAAATCACTACCAAAACTTAATACGAAATTGAACTATCAAATAGAACTGAATTAAAAATAGAAAATAAATATTACAATCTAGCTATCCTCTAGTTACTAATGATGTTAAAAACTAAGATCCCTGGCAACGGTGCCAAAAACTTGATACACATTTTCTATCGTAGTACTTAAATCGTGTAATTCACTAGTAGCAAGTGTACTAGGTAGTTGTAGCAAGTTATAAAATGTGAAAATCAGATTGAGTCCCAAGTATCGTCCTCTAGGATCTTATTTTTAATCACCAATTCACAAGATAATAACCATTTGCACCAAACAATTCATTGAATAGATTTCAATATGCAAGAAAATAAATTTCAGAATTAAAGAAATGAGATATTGTTAAAAACAGAATGTTAATTTGTAATATTTGAATGAATTATGAATGGAAGAAAAGTTAGGAATTTATTTCACTAGAATATTAATATCAATTCAATTCTGCCTCTGAACATTCAAGCAATTGATTGATTGACAATCGGTTTCTCTTTACAATAACTAAAGATTGATTCCTCAATTCATTGGTCCTAATATTCAACCAAATCTCCCTAATTCCTTAGGCCAAATTTAGTTCAATATTGCATTACGAATTAGAACCAAAAGATTGCAAAACTAAGATCACTTATTCCTAAGAAAATAAATAGTTTTGGGAATTAATTCAGATCCAAGCAACAAACTCAATTTCCATTAGTGAAGGTTACTTTTTGATTAATCAATTGAATTTCCATTCAAAGATCAAGTAAACACAGAATTAATTCCTCAATCAAATCAAATACTCAAAGTTCAGTGATGAATCCATATTTTTACTGATATTTTAGCATAATTCTAACACAGTTGATAAGAAAAATATATGAAGAAAGCAGAAAAACTCAGAAAAAGAGAATGAATTGAAGTGTTCTTTAAAATTGTAGTTATCTTAGCAATTGTGGAATTTTTGCTTAGGAATTAAGTTTTTAATCTTGTTTTTGAAGGAATAATTCGAGCAAGGTTCATGAAAATGGAGGCTTGATGACAAGGAAGAGGAAGGAAGCAAGTCTGGACTCCAAAAACACAAGACGAAGAAAGTGAAGACTGGGAGTGATCACTATTGTCAGTAAAAGTGATCACTCCGGAGTTCAGAGAAGAAGAAAGCTTGGGCATTATCACTTCTGCTAGGGAAAGTGAGAGATCCTGTGAAGTCTCAGACTCAACATGTTGGGCGTTATCACTTTTATTAGTAAAAGTGAGTGTTCCAGAGAGGCAAATATCAGGAAAAGCTCTGTGTGATCACTATTATCAGCGAAACTGAACGTTCCAGAGAGCCTTCAACCTGGCGAGTTGCGCGTAATAACTTTTATTCATAAGAGTGATCACGCGCAACCACTTGAGCTTTGCGTAGTCACTTTTATCAGCAAGAGTGATAGTTCCAGAGAGCCTTCAATATCAGGAAAGTTGCGCGTGGTCACTTTTTCTCATAAAAGTGTTAACGCGCAACCATAAACCTTCTGCGTGGCTACTATTTCTCATAAAAGTGATAACGCGCAAATCTGGAAAATTCTATAAATAACAGAAACGTGCAGATTTTTTGGAGTTTAGTTTTATTTTTTTGTTTTTCTGTTAGATCTCGTTGAGAGAGCTTGAGAGAGAAGATTGGGGTCAAGTCTTGAAGCTTCCACAAAGAGGAATCGGATTGGAGCTTCTGGCCATGGCTTCTTGGAGTTTTTCTTCTTCTTCTTCTTCTTTCTCTTCCTCTTCTCCCATGTCTGAGTAGTTTTCTTGTAGTTAGGGGTTTACGAAACTCGAATTGATGTATTGATTTGATTCTTGCTTCTGAATTTTGAGTTCTTGGATTAATTGAATTGTGAATTATGCTTTTCTTGCAATCTATGAATGAAAATTCGTATGGTTCATCAAAGAGGAACATTTACAAATGGAAGTTGGATTTGAATCTCTGATCTGAGTTTGCAATCAGAATTTAGGGATTTCTTAGGGATAAGGGGACCTAATTCTGCAATCTTAAGGTTCTAAGTCTTAATGCAACTTGAAATTGAACTTCACCTAAGGGATTAGGGTGGTTTAGTTGCCTATTAGGGTCAATGAGTTAAGGGATTAACCTTTGGCTATTGATATGCAAAACTGATTGTCAATTAATCAAGTTCTTGAATTTTCAGAAGCATAATTGAATTAATATTGACATTCTTGTGAAGTAAATTCCTTACTACCTTTCAATTCATTTCTAATCTCACATTGCATTCATTGATCTATTTTCTGCATGTTTTTCTCTACTATTAATTGTTTTGGTTTATTACTTTTGTATGTTACAACTCTCCTTTCAAATTTGTATGGCTCAATTGGTTATAATTCTGTGAAGTGGTACTTGAAACCTAAATTCCTTGTGGAGACGATATTTGGATCTTAAATTTACTCATTACTTGCTGCAATCCTAGTGCACTTGCTAGTGTTAGAATGCGAACAACATTCAGAGTCAAAACGAAATCAATATATCAATTCTAGATTCATAAATCCCTAACAAAAAGAGTTAGAAACACATTACAATGAAATAAAGAGAAGCAAGAAGAAAAGAAGATGAAAAGCAGAGAGCCATCTCCATAACTTTGTCTTCTCCCAGATTCCTCTAGCAAAGAAGAACAAAAGTCGCTCCTCTCTTCTCCCTCTGACTTCCCTTGGAAGTTAAAACAGTTACAACTGAATACCAAAAACTAAAAAATGACAAAAAGCTCTTTTTCTAAGTTTCTAATTCCTATTTATAGAGTTCCTCTAATACTTCGACTTCACCCTTGGAATTTTGAAAGTTAGTTATCCCTAAGTATTCTGGAATCTTCTAAAAGTGATACAAGAGCTCCAAACATCCAGAATTGGCGAGACGAAAAAGTTATAAAAATTGCAGAGTTTTGCGCTAAAACGCGCAGTGACTGGAGTGAAGGCGCGCAGTGGTGCGCCTTGGCTGCAAGTGATGTGAGTTGCAACTCTCAGTTGCGCGCCAAGGCTTCAAGTGATGTGCGTTTCAACGCACATCACTTCAATGAATGCTTCTTCCATATGCTCAGCTCTGCGTTGCTACGCCATCTGTTATGAGTTTCCACTCTCTATTGCGCGCCAAAGCTCCAAGTGATATACGTTTCAACACAATGGCAGTTATCCAGTTACAATTGCTGGAGTGTTAACACACATCACTCAAAGTAGCCACGCAGACACAGTGCTGTATTTTCTTCTTTCCACGTTCAAACGCCAATCACTTGGAGTTGTAACGCCCAGCTCTTAGGATTTCTTCAAGCTTGATTCTTTCACTTTTCTTCTTTAATTTCAGCTTTTAATCCTTCCTTTAAGCATTTTCAACAACTTTCTATCTTTTGCATGAACTCCTACAAAAATCTAAACAATTTTTAATATTTCAACAAAACAACAATTTATACTAATTATTTAATTTTTGTGATCTTTTCAAGTTTATTTTAGAACAATTTTCCTAATTATTAACCAAAAACTATGCTAAAAACATGGTAAAATATGGATTTATCAACTTTCGACAACTTTTCATCTTTTTGCATGAACTCCTACAAAAATTTAAACAATTTTTAATATTTCAACAAAACAAACAATTTATACTAATTATATTATTTTTGTGATCTTTTCAAGTTTATTTTAGAACTATTTTCCTAATTATTAACCAAAAACTATGCTAAAACATGGTAAAATATGGATTTATCAAACTATCTTCCTCTCGAAATATTTGCCTTTATGTAGTTCTCATGAGCTTTGCTTTTGAATCTTGGATCATGATCTAGTATAGCCTTTGATTGAGGTACCTGCAAATTTGCGTCTCCTTGATCTAAGATTTCCTCTATGTGTGCTAGCCATATTTCAGCTGAAATCACAAATTAAGTATGGAAAGAATGAGTTTCAAGATTTGTCAAAATTGCAGCAAATATTTCAGCAAACTAAGCACTTTTTCTAACTCAAATTACGGAGAAAATGTTGTCCTAAGACTGTATGCATCATGAATCAAGTACAAATCATCAAATTTCAGCAATACAGAGTGCAGAATAGCATTCAAGCTCAACTCAAATTTTAATCAATCATGTGCAGTGTGGTAACGTAATGCAATGTGATCAATGATAAAAATGTGAATTTCAGAGTAGTGAAATGCAATACAGTAACCAGTAATTCAGAACATCATAATCAATCCATTACAGCAACCAAAATTTACATTAACACCCACAAAATTCACTATGAAAACCTTTTCTGCACAGACAATTATAAAAAAAAATTATTTCAGAATTATGCAAAGTGTATGTACACAATTTCTAACATCACAATGCAGTCCAATCACAATTAAATTCGTAGAGAATAAGCCCTATGTTCAAATACCAAACACAACATCATGTTCATGTGGAAAAACCCTAATTCAGTGTTGAATCTCAATTAAAAATGATAATTTCAGCACGGAATCAACTCTCTCACCCTTTAATTACCTATTCGAATCAACAATTTCATAGAATTTACCGTCAATCAAAATTCCCAAATTTTTCCCAATTCATCCCCTTCAAGAACCTTAATCAGAAAATTCAAAATTAGAGGAAGAATTACCTAGAATTGGAGTGCAATAATGACGTAATCCTACTCGTAAGTAATGGTACTACAGATAATCAACACAAAGGTACCCAATGATAGGTAGGAAAATCAAATTTTAGGGCTAGGGTTTTGAGAGCTTAGGGTTTTGCGGTTCTGCGTTATCACTCTTAGCACTTTAAGTAGCTACGCAGACTAGGTAGAAATTTTAAATGGGGGAAAGTGAACACGTTGGAGTCATGTAAATGAAATATAATATACGTAGCTACTTCAAATGGGTAGAGTAGCTGTGCCCTTGCTTCGTTCAGATGCGCGTAGCTACTTCAAACGGGTAGAGTAGCTACTCAAACATGCACATAGCTACTTCAAACGCCTGAAGTAGCCACGCAGGAGCCTCTTCTTCAATTTTTCTCAGGTACCCTTGCACGTGTTCACTTCAAGTAGTTTGAGTGTCCATTCAAAGTTGCGCGTGTTCACTTCAAATGGCGAGAGTAGTAGCGCGCAGTTGCACGTGCACACTTTATGCACTTAAAGTGTTCACTTTAATGATCAAACTTTAGAAAACAACCCCTGCACCTCAACTCTTCTTCCTCAAAGTGATTACTCAATTAATAAACATCCTTTTAAACACAATTATATCACTTTGTCTCATTCTTCTCTGTTTGAATTAACACCTGCAAAATCAAAACTCAAATTATACACATTTAATTCTATGAAAACTTAGAATTAACTTCTCCATCATACTAAAAATTCAGAAGCATGCAGAATTCTAAATTTCAAAATTAACCAAAATTTGAAATTAATCTAAATTCTATCAAAATTTATAGGTCAAAAATTTATAAAGGAATAGAGAAATAATCCTAAAGTATCTATGTGGTTATGCTGAGGAAAATGGATGTTCCAGCACTCCAACTCAGAACACTTCTCTATAGGTTGACACTTTTACTCCCAAAAAAAATTATTACCGACAACCAGAAATTGAGATTATGTAAAAAAATGAAATAAAAAACCAGAAATTAACAAAATCTAAAGGGAAAGAAGTGTGAGTTGCCTCTCACAAAGCGCTCTTTTAACGTCACTAGCTTGACGCCTATTGATCTTTGATTCTAAGAGATGATTTTGACGATAACAGCTCTTGCTCTATCTTTAAATATTTCCCATTTTTTTCCACCAACTTGCAACTCTTCATTTGATTCAGAACTTGAGAGAAATAAAAGTGGAGGGACTTCCACCAGTTTGGTATGCTCATTAAGTTTCTTTCCCTCCTTTTCATTGTCTTCATATGTCACTGTGATACAGCTTTGTCGAACACTTATCAAATGCACAAGGTTTTCGCAATTATTTGTAGAATAATGTCAACCAAGGTCGAATTCTCGAGGACACGTTTGTATCTAATTCTTCTTTGCCGAATTGTTAAAATGAAACAAAAGATTGTGGAATTTTGAGAGTTTAAGAATAATCTGATCAAACGCATAAAATTCTGGAATAAAAGAGAAATCTAATGAGAATTAATTGATCCACAAGTCATAGGTTCATGCAAACAACATCCTTCATTGTTTCCCTAATTTGAACATCTAATCCATTAACTAATTCAATCGAATTTGCTAACAAACTAGATTACAAATTTGACTAATAGATCTATCAATCTAATTCAATTTCATGAATCAAACTACAATCGCAATTCAATTCAATTCCTATCCCCAAACGTTATCCATATCTTGAAAAACGAAAGAGAAGAGGAGAAAAGAGAATTCAAACTTGGAGCCACTTGAATCTTCCTTGCAATTCCCTATTCCTTGTGTATCAATCCAAGAAGCCTAGCCTTCCATTGAATCCAATGCTCAGCCAAGTCAAGAAGAGAGAAGAAGAGAGAAGAAAACAAAAAGTCACACCAAGAGAAGAGAGAGAATTCGAGAGAGAATTTTAGGAACCAAAACTGAATTTTAAAAGTGTGTCAAAACAAAAACCAAAAAAACCGTTTGTAAAGTGGAGCCTCTAACATATTAATAGGCACCACTTATAATCAGATCCAACACTAAAAAGAAAGGGCCCACAAGTGTGATTAAACAGCCCAAATTACAAGCTAATGAAATGTTAATACAAATGAAATGAAATTACAAGAACAAAATTCGAATACAAAATTTCCTGCACAATTTTCCTAACTTTAAAAATTCATTGAAAATAGAAAACAGATCCAATTTGGACGATATGCATATGAATTTTGTATCCCAGAAAATGAGGAATCCAATGCAACTAGAATCAGACTGAACGGACATCTATGGAAAAAGTTACGATCAAAACAGTGAGTGCAGGTCTGAAAACAGAATTTAGACATTAATTGAAATTTAGTTCCTATCATCCAATTAACTAGGAAATGCCATAATTTGTGAAATAAGGGAACATGAAAGGTAATTTACACACTCTAAAGGATTGAAAATGTGCACAAATAATGCATGCTATCACACTACAACAAGGACTTCTTTTATAACAGAATCATCCCTCTGTTTTTCCTGCTTGAAATTCTGCACTCCTTTAAAAAATTGAAGCTTTTTGTGTTTAGCTTCATCTATTGGCTTAGATGCATTTTCAAACAACCACTTTTTGGTTCTTTTCGGTTGTGTCTTGCTGCTGTCCTGTGGTTCTTCTTTCTTTAAAATATTTAACTAGACTCCCTTGCAATCCTCTTGTTGCTTATCTTGAATCTTGTTTTCTTTAGATTTATCTAATGCTCTCTCTTTCTCAGCAGCTTTAGGACATGAAATTTCCACCTTATTTCTTGTGAAAGTAGCTTGGCATTGCTCTATTGGATTTACAATGGTGTTGCTAGACAATTTTTCATCATTCCTATTTAACAATTGTTCTGAAATTTGTCCTATTTGCATCTCCGTCTTCTCCATGAATACCTCTTGATTCTTTAAACTTGATTGAGTAAATTCCATGAATTGGAGCAAAATTTCCTCAAGTTCATTATTTCTGTTTGGAAGTGTCTTTGAAGGCTGCTGTCCTCCTTGAGATTGAGAATATGATACTTGAAAACAAGGCTATGAAAATTGAGGACTGGAGAATGGTGTTGTTGCAGCAATCATTTGTTGATTCTAATCATAATATGGCTGACTCATGTTAGCTTGATATTGATATACATAAGGAAAGGTAGATTCAGGTCTTTGAAAATTTCCTCCATAATTGATTTCTTCTTCAAATTCTGGTGCAGCCACATCATAGGTTCCATTAAAATCACTTTCGCTGTAAAAATCACACACCAAGGGGTTAGTTTGGGCAACTCTAGCTTGAAAATTATTAATTAAAGCTTCAAAAGCATCTGCTTCATAAGCTCTTGTTCTTGCAACTTGGCTTTGATGAAAATTCTGATACATGTTGGTTACTGTCAAACAATAGAGCAACTTATTTTTCTGGTTTTTCCTTGCATACAAAAAGAAAGTAAACAAAATTCAAATGCAATCAATAACTAAGCAAAATGAAATCTAAAACGATGCAAAAAATTACAAAACAAAACATGCAAAAATATAGAAATTTATGCAGAATGAGATTTACAACTATGCAGAAAAATGCAAAACGAAATTATGCAGAAAACTACACAAAATGTAAGAAAAAAAATTATGCGAAAAAAATTAGAAAGTTAGCAGAAAAATTAGAAAGTAAAATAACAAAAAGAAATGCTCAATCTAGCCATCTCTTTACTACTAATGATATTGAAAGTAAATAATCCCCAGCAACGGCGCCAAAAACTTGTCACACAATTGGAGAACTAACTACCAAGTGTACTAGGTAGTTGTAGCAAGTAATAAAATTTAGAATTCAATATGAGCCCCAAGTATCATCCTCAGGGATTAGGTCTATCAATTACCACTTCACAAATCAATAACTAGTTGAGCCAAACAAATTTGGAGTGTTTTGAATCATTTAACAAACAAAAACAATAAAGTGCAGAAATCTGAAAAATATAGCAAAACAGAATACGAATTTTGTATTAAAATGCTATGTGGAAAATAGTAAGGAATCATTTCACCAGACTTTCAATTGCAATGTAATCATATTCTGGACTCTTAAGAATTCTAATTGATTGATAATCAATTTCACTTCTATAACCAAAGGACAATTCCTTGCCTCATTGATCCTAATACCTAATTAAACCTCACTAATTCCTTAGGTGAAATTCAATCAAATATTGCATTAAGTTTTGGAAATTATAGGATTACTAGATTATGATACTTATTCCTAAGATCTCAATAACCTAGGCATATGATTCAAATCTGAGAAATAAACTCAATTTCCATTGATGAAGATTCCTCTAGGTTCAATTGAATGAAGGATTAGTTCACAATTGCATTTAGAACAGAATCACATACTCAATACAATCAAAACCTCAAGGTCCAGATCCAAAATTACATCACAATATCAAATTTGGATCTATAGATCCCTAACAAAAAGAAATCAGAACATGTTCCTAAAAGAAAAAGAGAGAGAAAGATTAGAAGAAGAGGAGCTGCAGAATTTCTTCATAAATTTAATCCCCAGCCTGATTCCTCAAGGTCCAGAGCTTGGAAGTCGCCCCTAATCTCCCTCTCTAACTCTCCTAAGGTGTGGAAATGAAAAGAAAACAAAAAATGGCAAAAGACTTCCAATTCTGAACTCTTAACTTTTATTTATAATGTTTTCCCGCCTTTTCCACTTCCACACTTTAATCTCTGAGGATTATAGCATGAAAGGTCTTCTAGAAGCTTCTATAACTGAATTAGGAACTCAAATCGTCTAAAGTTGACACATAGAAGTGATATTTAAAATTCTGTTACTTTTGCGTAGACACTCTGAGCACTTAAAGTGGCTACACGCTAACTGCGTAGCTACTCTAGGCACTTGAAGTGGCTACGCGCTCAATTACGTAGTTACTCTGATCACTTGAAGTACCTACTCTCTTGATCTTCATGAGTTTTCTTCTTCAAAGTGTTAACTCTATGCACTCAAAGTGGCTATGCCCAACACATAACACTTGATTCTTCATCTTTTAAGTTCAATTCCTCTACTTTCTTCGGTTCAATCTTCAACTCAGACATCTTCAGCTCAAGCTTCTGCACAAAATTAAGTCTTTTTAAGCAAAATTATCCAGAATTGGAATAAAATCTAAAATTTTAAACTATTTATACAATTATTAATATTAATGCAATTTTTATGATATTTTCAAGTTTATTTACTATTTAACTCCTTATTTACTAACAAAAACTAGGCTAAAAATATAGTAAAATGTGGATTTATCATGTAGCCCTTGGTGTCTTGCTATTCAAAGTGCCTCCAGCTACAGCATTTATCATTTGTCTTGTGGCTGGGTTCAAACCATTGTAGAAGGTTTGCACTTGAAGCCAGTCAGGAATCCCATAATGTGGGCACTTCCGCAGCAATTCCTTAAACCTCTCCCACATATCGTATAAAGTCTCTAACTCCAACTGGTAGAAGGAAGAAATATCATTCCTCATCTTGGCAATTTTCGTGGGAGGAAAATATTTTGCCAAGAATTTTTCTACCATAGCCTCCCATGAAGTGATAGATCCTCGTGGGAGAGAGTTCAACCACTATTTTGCTCTGCTCCTGAGAGAAAATGGAAACAGCTTCAAGCAGATTGCATCATCAGTACCTCCATTGATCTTGAATGTATCACAAATTTCCAGAAAATTTGTAATGTGAGCATTGGGGTCTTCGTCTTGCAACCCATCAAATTGGACAAACTGTTGAACCATCTCAATAACATTGGGCTTTATTTCAAAATTCCCTTGCATATCCGGACGGACAATGCTAGACTCTGTTCCTATTAATGATGGACGAGCATAATCGGACATGGTCCTTGGTTGATCTTCATTGTTCGCTATTCCTTCCATGTGGTTTTTTGTGTTTTCCTTCTGTACTAGCAGTCATCTCTCTTTCCAAATTTTTTGCAAAGTTCTCTCTATCTCAGAGTCAAGTTTGAATAATGTAGCAGAACGGGTTCTGGTCATGCACTAGAAAAATCAGCTCCTAAAAAATAATAAAAGTAAAAAAAAAAAATTAATTTAAGATTAAAGAAATAAAGAAAATTAGTAAAGACGTAATCAGAGAAATCCTAAATAACTAGTCCCCGGCAACGGCGCCAAAAACTTGGTGTGTAAAAACCGATTACTGGGCAAGTGTACCCGTTGTCAGAGTAATATTATGAAAAATAGAATATCAAGTGTCGTATCCACAGGGACTGTTATTAAGAATTACTTCCTTAATTATGCAATTGTTAATGAATATGAGAAATAAATTTTTGTTGATAAAATTACTAAAAATAGAAGAATAATAAATTAAAAGGAACAAATTTCTTATGATAATAAATTATAGAAAAGTATGACTAAAGGTATTCAAGGGGAAAAGGTGAGTATTTAGACTGTAAATCCTCCTATGTGTCCAAATAACTAAAATTCTTCTTCAACTACTTAGTTCCAAACCCTTATCGCTGTAGAAAATTTTGAATTAAATCAATACCTTTCTCAAGGATAATGATTCCTAACCCTCGGTTGATCAATCAGAATCTCTTCCTTAATTAATACCCCTAGGTTGCATTAAGTTCATTATGAATTCCATAATTAGGGTTAATCCTAATACAGAAAACTTACGTCTTTCTATCTCTAGAAATACATTCAAGTCCTTTTAATTGAGCAATGTTAATTTCATGCAGGAATTTTACTCAAATTCAAACAAGAAAACAAGATGGAAGACAATTGATACTACTCAATTAAACCCAAGAGAAAAGAACATGAAATAGCATTAGAAGAATTCCAAAAAATTTTGTCAGTTAGGATTCATTACGTCTAGATACTCAAAGGAAAATTAGAACCTAAACGTCTTGAAACTAAAATTACAAAAGAGATGAATAAAAGTGCTTGATCCCATCCTCCAGCCGTCTCTGAGTCTTTCTTCTCCTCAAAACAGTGTCCCCTAGGTTTCTGTGCCAAGTTTCCTTTTATATGAATAGCCCAAGAGCTCATCTTCTCGCAAAAATTTAAATTCTAACGCACGTTAAAAGTACACGGCCATGTACTTTGTTCGTGTACATCTCTGGTCTCTAAAAATTGTACTTCACAGCTTTCTTGAAAAGTACACGCCCATGTACACGGCCATGTACTTTGGCCGTGTACATCTCTGGTCTCTAAAATTGTATTTCATAGCTTTCATTAAAAGTACATGCCCATGTACTTTGACCGTGTACATCTCTGGTTTTGATGATACACTTCAATTGACGCGACCAGTGAGATACACGCTCATATACACAGGCATGTACTTGCCTGTGTATATCACTGGCTTCATTGTGTTCTTGATTCATGCAACCAGTGAGATATACACTCATATACACGAGCGTGTACTTTCTCGTGTATATATCTGGTTCTTTATGTGCTTCAAATCCCAATATCTTTTAAAGCTTTCACTTCTTGATCCTTTTTCTTGAAATATGAATAAAATGAAATTAATAATAGTAAATTTTCTCAATGAATAGCTTAAAACTCTCAATTATCATTCATGAATTACAATGTAGGATCAAGTATAGAATGCATTTATCAGTCCCTACATATTATAGGAGTGAGTTACTTGCTAAACTCCAAAGACTAAATCAAGGGTTGAAAAGTGTAGAAGACTACCATAAAGACTTAGAAATTTCTCTAAATAGGGCTAATGTACAAGAGGATAATGAAACAACAATGACGAGATTCATAAATGGCCTAAATAGAGACATAAAAAGAAAGGTTGAGTTACTTCCCCATGTAGATTAAGATGAGTTAGTGCATTTAGCCATTAGGGTTGAGGCACAACTCCAAGAAAGAGGAAGTAGGAAATATTCCACTAAGGGGGAATCCTCCACCCAAAGCTGAAAGGACAAAAACAAGAGAGAGGGTAAGTCCTACAAGGCTAGAAAAGACCCTACACAAAACCCTCAAGATAAAGAAAAAGAACAAAAAATTTTGACAAAAACAATTCTCAAACCACTAGGAACACTCCAAAACAAGAAAAGGAAAAGAGTAGTTCAATCAAATGCTTTAAGTGTTTGGGACAAGGTCATATTGCATCCCAATGCCCTACAAAGAAAACCATGATACTCAAGGGAAGGGATTGCTATACTAGTACTAGTGAGGATCTTTCATCCTCTTCCTCCTCCTCAAGTGAAAGTGAACACTCTAGTTTTTGTGAAGACCTTAGGGGTAGTGACGGTGACTTACTAGTAGCTAGGAGACTATTAGGAAGCCATAGCCGTGAGTTAGATGACTCACAAAGAGAAAATATTTTCCATACTAGATGTTATGTCTTAGGAAATTTGTGTTCCCTAATAGTTGATGGGGTTTCTTGCACCAATTATGCCTCCCAAAGGTTAGTAAGCTTAGCCTTACCACTATTCCTCACCCTAAACCATATAAGCTTCAATGGCTAAACCAAGAGGGTGAACTCCTAATTGATAAGCAAGTTAGGGTAACTTTCTCCATTGGGAAATATAAAGATGAGGTTTTGTGTGATGTAGTTCCCATAGAGACGGGTCATATTCTTTTAGGTAGGTCATGGTAATTTGATAGGAAGGTCCATCATGATGGCTTTACCAACATTCTCTCTTTTACTCATAATAGTAAGAAGTATCTTCTACATCCCTTAACACCAAGGCAAATAATGGAGGATCAATTAAAAATGAAAATCAAGAGAGATAAAGAAAAAGAGGCTGAGGGCTTGTCCAAGGACAAAAAGCCCAAGAAAAAGAAAGTTTCAAGATATGAGGGCAAATATAAGCTTGCCTTAAGTCTCAAGGAGGGATTCCTTGCCAAGAATGCCATATAAGTCCTTTGAATCTTGCCACTACTCCTTCTCTTCTAGGGAATTTTAAGGTTGTGTTTCCTAAGGAACTACCACTTAATTGGGGGATAACACAAGTCGATTGGACATTAAGTGTCTTTTGTCCCCTTAAAATTTCGTGTATCTCATTCTTTTTACATATAAGACTTGGTAGGATTCGGATTTTCTTATATTCTTTTGAATTGTGGTAATATAGACATAGATCTTTTGTTATAGTTTTTTATTCTAGGCATTTAGGAACACATATGTTGTGTATGAACTTGATCCAATTTCCATTTAGTTATAACATGCTACATTTAAGGTCCAATTCATTAGGCATGATAAGCACTAGGTCAAGTGTTTTCTCATTAGAAAATACTGCAATCACATATCAAAAGAGAAATCTAAGTTTCGGAGGGTTTAGTATGAGAGAAAATGGTGAGATATAACCTTGGAACCTTTGAGAACCTTGGATAGGAGTGAAGAAATGAAAATTTCGTGTGAAATCTCCTTTTTTATAGAAAATTTTTTAAATTTACTGTTCACCGTTGGAATTACTATTCACTGTCGTACTGTTCACGCCAGCGGTCACTATTCATGCTGGAAACACTGTGCACGCGTACTGTACACAAACTGTACGCGTACGTGACGTCAGCATGATGTCATATTTTTTTAAAATATGAATTTCATTCAAATCTATTCCAATTATACTTTAATAAATCTCATTTTATTTAAATCAAAGTGCAAGATGTTACACGTGGCAACTTTAAGTGATCAAAGTGTCCACTTAAGTGATCAAACTTTAGAAAACAGGCTATGTGCCTTAACTCTTCTTCCTCAAATTGACTACTCAATTGATAAACATCCTTTTAAACACAGTTTCATCACTTTGTCTCATTCATTCTTGCTTGAATTAACACCTACAAAATCAAAACTCAGATTATACACATTTAATTCTATGAAAACTCAAAATTAGCTACTCCATCATACTAAAATTCAAAAAGAAGTGTGAATTAACCAAAATTCTAAAATGGATGTTCTAGCACTCCAGAATTCTAAAATTCAAAATTAACCAAAGTTTAAAATTAATCTAAATTCTATCAAAATTTAAAGGTCAGAAATTTAGAAAGGAACAGAGAAATAATCCTAAAGCATCTGTGGTTATGTTGAGGAAAATAGATGTTCTAGCACTCCAACTCAAAAAACTCCTCTATAGATTGACACTTTTACTCCAAAAAAAAAAAATTATTACCTACAACCAGAAATTCAGATCATGTAAAAAATGAAATAAAAAAAAACTAGAAATTAACAAATCTAAAGGGAAAGAATTGTGAATTGTCTCTCACAAAGCGCTCTTTTAACGTCACTAGCTTGACACCTATTGATCTTTGATTCTAAGACATGATTTTGATGATAATAGGTCATGCTCTATCTTTAAATGTTTCCCTTTTTCTCACCAATTTGTAGCTCTTCATTTAATTTAGAACCTGGATGAAATAAAAGTGGAGAGACTTCAAGTAGTTTGATATACTCAGGGAGCTTCCTTTCATGCTTTTTATTATCTTCATATCTAATTCCAGCAAGGATCTCCCTTAAAATAGAATCATCATTTTGTTTTTCCTGCTTAGAATTCTGCAGTCCTTGAGGAAATGGAAGCTTTTTGCATTTAGCTTCATCTATTGGCTTAGATGCATCTTCAAACAACCACTTTTTGGTTCTTTTTTCAGGTTGTGTCTTGTTGTAATCCTTTGGTTATTTTCCCTTACACTCTCTTAAAAGAGTTAGTTGTTTTTCCTTGCAATCGTCTTGTTGATTATCTTGATCACTATTCTCTTCAAATTTATCTAATACTTCCTTTTTCTCAGCAGCTTTAGTACTTGAAATTTCCACCTCACTCCTTGTGAAAGCAGCTTGCCATTGCTCTATTGGGTTTACCATTGTGTTGCTAAGCAATTTCTCATCATTCTTATTTAACAATTGTTCTAAAATTTGTTCTATTTGCATCTCCATCTTCTCCATGCATGCCTCTTAATTCTTGAAACTTGATTAAGTAAACTCTATAATTTGGAGCAAAGTTTCTTCAAGTTCATTATTTCTGTTTAGAAGAGTCTTTGAAGACTGTTGTCCTCCGTGAAGTTGAGAATAAGATGCTTGAAAATAAGGTTATGAAAATTGAGGACTGAAGAATGGTGTTGTTGCAACAGAAATTTGTTAATTCCAATCATAATGTAGCTGACTCATGTTAGCTTGATACTGATATACATGAGAAAAGGTAGATTCAGGTCTCTAAAAATTTCCTCCATAATTGATTTGGTCTTGAAATACTGGTGCAGACACATCATAGGTTCCATTCAAATCATTTTCACTGTAAAAATCACACACTAAAGGGTTAGTTTGGGCAACTCCAGCTTGAAAATTATTAGTTAAAGCTTCAAAAGTGATGAACAGATAATTTTCACGTTTTGCATAAAGTTTTGTCATCAACCTTCATCAAAATATGCAGAAAAATTTGTAGTATCTAGGATTCAAGCCTAGGTTGTCTCTGATGACTTTGGTTTGTAACATACATTGAACATGTTGTAAACATTTACTATGAAAGTAATTAAAACAAGGGAGTTTTGTGTTTCCAATTTTAATGTAAAGGCAAGTGATGAAATTAATGAATCCAATCAATGAAATGTGTAATCCTTAGTTTGTTCATGTAATTCTATCCCTATCCCTCTCAAGATTCAATACTTTTCCTCTTCCTCCGAATTAGGGTAACTCAAAAAGCAAGAATTAACTTCAAAGTCCCATATGAATTAAGCAATTTACATGGGCTCCAACCCTTTTCCCTAAGATTACGCAACCTTAGAAACTAACTTAGGATTAAGCAAACCAAGTTAAGAATTTCATTAAAACAAATTAGGGTTAATTAACCAATGTCCCCCTCATTCAAACATTAATTCAATTCAAAGAGTTGGGAGATATAAATTCATAAAGGAAAGGGAATTATATTGACATTCATACCCAGGAATTCAAGAATCCATGAACTCACTAAGGATTACAAGAAAGTTTAGCCCTCCATAAGGATGGGTCTTACAAATTCAATATGAAAACAAAGGGAAATCAATAACATCAATGCAAGAATTAAAGGAAAGTGAAGAAAAATTGTAAATCAAACCCTAAGATTGGCCTTGGCTGTCACCCAAGGATCCTAAGCTCTGCAAAAATGCTCCCAAAGTGGCAAAAGAATCTAAAATTATGAAAAAAGGTCCATACCCTAATTTCTAAATATCTATATATACTAAGTCTGACATGGCCCCAAAGTGATCACTCTGTAAACAAGAGTGATTACGCGCAGTAACTTCATATTTTTCCCTTTCTGGAGTGATTACTCTCACTTCTGAGAGTGATTACGCACAAAGCTATTCATCCTGAAGCTCTCTGGAGTGATCACTCTCACTTCTGAGAGTGTTTACGCGCAGGGCCCTTCATCCTGAAGCTCTCTGGAGTGATCACTCTCACTTTTGAGAGTGTTTACTCTGGCCTACCACTTGGAATCAGCTCCCTGGAGTGATCACTATAGTACTTGAGAGTGATTACTCTTAGTTCATATTTTCTCCAGAGCCAAAAATTCATGAAATTTGTCTAGAATTTCCTGCATAATTATTCAAATGATCAAAATTGCGAAATATATTGACAAAAATTAGTGGAAATAAGACAAATATTAAGAAAGCTATAATATTTGACCTAAATGAGGTTTTTATGTTATTTACAATCTCTAAGTCTATTTTTCATATTAAAATTCTATAAAAAGCTAGATAAAATATCTATAAATTGTGGATTCATCAAAAAGCATCTGCTTCATAAGCTTTCGTTCTTGCAACTTGGCTTTGATGAAAATTCTAATACATGCTGGTTGCCATCAAACAATAGAGCAACTTATTTTTCTGGTTTTTCCTTGCATACAAAAAGAAAGTAAACAAAATTCAAATGAAATCAGTAACTAAGCAAAATGAAATCTAAAACTACGTAAAAAATTACAAAACAAAACATGCAGAAAACATAGAAAATTATGCAAAATGAAAATTACAATTATGCAGAAAAATGAAAAATGAAATTATGTAGAAAATTGTAAAAGAATGCAGAAAAGTTATGCAGTAAACAACAAAAAATATAATGCAGAATCTATCCAGAAAACAAAATGCAGAAATAAAAATGAATTATGTAGAAAAATTAAATAGCCATGCAAAAAAAAATGCAACGACTCATGCAGAAATCAACAAAAAAAATTATGCAGAAAACTTCACAATATGCAGGAAAAAAATTATGCAGAAAAATTAGACAATTTGTAGAAAAATTAGAAAGCAAAACAACAAAAAGAAATGCTTCATCTAGCTATCTCTCTGCTATTAATGATATTGAAAGTAAATAATCCTCGGTAACGGCGCCAAAAACTTGTCATAAAAATTAGAGAACTAACTAGCAAGTCTACTAGGTAGTTGTAGCATGTAATAAAATTTGGAAATCAATATGAGTCCCAAGTATCGTCCTCAAGGATTAGTTCTATCAATTACCACTTCACAAATCAATAACTACTTGAGCTAAATGAATTTGGAGTCTTTTGAATCATTAACAAACAAAAACAATAAAGTGTAGAAATCTGAAAAGTACAACAAAACATAATATGAATTTTGTATTAAAATGCTAAATGGAAAATAGTTAGGAATCAATTCACTAGATTTTCTATTGCAATAGAATAATGTTCTGGACTCTTAAGAATTCTAATTGATTCATAATCAATTTCACTTCTTTAACCAAAGGATAATTCCTTGACTCATTGATTCTAATACCTAATTAAACCTCCCTAATTCCTTAGGTGAAATTTAATCAAATATTGCATTAAGTTTTGGAAATTATAGGATTACTAGATTATGATCGTTATTCCTAAGATCTCAATAACCTAGGCATATGATTCAGATCTGAGAAATAAACTCAATTTCCATTGATGAATATTCCTCTAGGTTTAATTGAATGAAGGATTAGTTCACAACTGCATTAAGAACAGTTAGAGTGAAGTGGGAACTCTAAACGTCCAAAGTTAATACTTAAAGGTAGTGTCCCAAATTCTGTTATTTTGCGTGGACACTCTTATCACTTAGAGTGTCCACGTGCATGTGTTCTGTGCAAATAAGCCTTGTACGTGGCTACTATAAGTGACGAAAGTGTCCACGTGCAGCTTTGAGTGGCTACTTTCAGTGACCAGAGTGTACACTTAATTGTGCCCGTGACTACTCTCAGCAATTAGAGTGGACACACTCTACGCGTGGCTATTCTCAGCACTTAGAGTGGACACTATTATGTGTGTGGCTACTCTCAGCACTTATAATGGACACTCTCTCTGATCTTCATGGATTTTTCTTTTCAAAGTGTTAACTCTATGCACCCAAAGTGGCTACGCCCAACACATGACACTTGGTTTTTCATCTTTTATACTCAATTCTTCTACTTTCTTCAGTTCAATCTTCAACTCAAACAAGTTTAGCTCAAGCTTCTGCACAAAGTTAAGTCTTTTTAAGCAAAATTGTCTAGAATTGGAATAAAATCTAAAACACTAAACTATTTACACAATTATGAATATTAATACAATTTTATGGTATTTTCAAGTTTATTTACTATTTAACTCCTTATTTACTAACAAAAACTAGGCTAAAAATATAGTAAAATATGGATTTATCATGTGGTTGGAGCATTGCAAAGCCAAAAAGGTATCCTTCTATATGCAAATATCCCAAATGGACAAGTAAATGTAGTTTTTTCTTGGTTTATTGGATTCACAACAATTTGGTTATAGCCAGAACATCCATCAAAAAGCAATAAAATGCATGACCAGTTAGCCTTTCTAACATTTGATCTGCAAAAGGCAATGGAAAATTATATTTTCTGGTCACTTCATTCAGTCTCCTATAGTCTATACACATCCTCTAACCTGTAATTGTCCTTGTAGGTATCAATTCATTCTTCTCATTTGGTACCACAGTCTGAAATGGGATATATAATTCCAGCATCCAATAGTTTCATAACCTCTTTTCTTACTACCTCCTTCATGGAAGGGTTTAGTCTTCTTTAAGGTTGCACAATAGGTATAAAATTCTCTTCAAACAAAATTCTATGTTTGCAAAATGCAAGATTTATACCTTTCAAATCTAATATACTCCATCCTATTGCTGACTTGTGTGCTCTCAAAATCCTCAACAACTTTTCCTCCTCTTCTTCCTTGAGTTCAATGCTGATTATGACTAGATTTTCGTGATTTTGGTCCAAAAATGAATATCTCAAGTGAGAAGGTAGCTGCTTAAGTTCCAATTTCTGAATGTGTTCTTCTTCCACTTCCTTTTTTAGTTCTTCTTTAATTGGTTTTTCTATAGGGGCCAAAACTGGTAGAGTTTCCAATTGTTACATAATTTTCATGAGGTGTTCTTCTTTATTCATAACAGATTGGGAATTACCTGCAGCTATGGTCTCTCTCAACATAGAAATTTCATCAAATTCATCAAGATGATAAGGAGTAACAAGAGAATCCAATACATCCACTCTCATACATATATTATCATCACTTGGATACTTGGGTACTTCAAAAACATTAAATATTACCTTTTCATCCTGCATTCTATGCATGAGCTCTCCCTTTTGCACATCAATAAGTGCTCTTCCAGTTGCAAGGAATGGTCTGCCCAAAATTAATGGTATGTTTACATTCACTTTCATGTCTAAAATGACAAAATTTGCAGGAAAAATAAATTTGTCAACCTTAACCAACAAGTCTTCTACAACTCCATGTGGATAAGTAAATGATCTATCAGCTAATTGCAGTGTAATATTGGTTGGTTTCACTTATTCTATTCCCAATTTCTTCATATAGCTAGGGGCATGAGATTAATGCTTGCTCCTAGATCACATAAAGCTTTTCCCACAGTGCATTTTCCAATTTCACAAGGGATGCTGAAAGATCCTGGATTCATGAGTTTTTGAAGAAGTTTTCTTTCAAGAATAGCACTGCATTTTTCTATTAATGGTATTGTCTTGTGTAACAGCCCTTCTAGTACTAAAACTCTGATACTAACTTTTATAACATAGTAGTCCAGAACACCAAATTCTGATAAAAAAAAATTTCTTCATACAAATATAAGTATAGGTTCCCTTTTTCTAGAAAGAGAAAGTTAATATGCATATCTAAATTACATCCAACACCTTGTCACTCCATAGATGAATTATAATCTCAAAATCTCATAATCGATAGTAGAGTAGAGTACAATCAATCATAATACCATGATCTGAAGGTGCCTCCATATATTATAATCATCAGTTGATCCAACAAGGAAATTAGTCATAGTAAAATAAGATAACATTATCCAAATACAGTAACATAACATAACATAACTAGACTCCCTAAGAGTAGTTCCCCTAATACATAATCGAATAAAAGCAACAGTCGTAAGGGGAGTAATCCTTCATATGATCAGACCGCTCAAAAGAAGTAGGCGAAGAAGAACTAGAAGCAGCAACAGCAATAGCAAAATCTCTACCGCTCTCCTCAATCCATCCAGTAGTGCGAGGAGATGAACGAGTGATAGATATCTTCCTCAAAAGGTGGGATCCATACCTTCACCTTGTTCTTGCCCTCTATATAGATAAAAAAAGAAGAACAACACAATACAACACAATTCAAAAGGGTGAGTTCTTCACACATTAACAATAATCAAATAGCCATGCCCCAAGGAAGGCGGCGTCACAATCACAAGTACTTTCAACAATCATCATTCACCATCATCCAGTATTCAGTAATAGATTAGAATAATAAGCAATAGTCATATTCATTACCAATTTCACAGTCAATCAATCCTTCCTATAGTAATGCATATGATGCATGAATGCAAGTTTCAACCTCACTCATATTGTCTCTCATGTTTTTATAGTATGCAATGATGCATGGGGATCCCATCACTCTATGACTAGCAACTTGCCCAGCTTTTACCAAAGACTCATAGATAGATTCAAGTCGTAAAACGATCGAAGAACTCCATTCCCTACATTTAGATTGGCACAATAGAATAGAATAGAAATAGCATTTAGCTTTAGTAGAACACCATTAGTGTTTGGCCTAAGATGGGTCTCTTTGGGAATGGACCTCAAGACCATAGAATGTGCGGTCCATGTCAGGTTTATCTAAGGTTTGCAGTGGGTCACGACCCGGCCACAGGGGTGCTTCACTATTGCAACTTAGGTTGATTGTTCCCTGATGAATCCATATTTTTACTGATATTTTAGCATAATTCTAACTCATTTAATAAGGAAAATATATGAAGAAAGCAGAAAAACTCAGAAAAAGAGAATGATTGAAAGTTTTATTTCAATTTGTAGTTATTTTCGCATTTGTAGAATTTATACTTAGTTCTTAAGGAATTTATCTTGTTTTTGAAGGAGTAATCTGAGCAAAAGTCATGGAAATGGATCATCAATGGAAAGGAAGAGGAAGAACGGCAATGTTGGACTCCAAAATACAAGAATTATGGGATGTAGGCTAGGCGTGATCACTATTGTTAGTGAAAGTGATCATTCCAGAGCCTAAATGAGAAGAGGAGCCTGTGCATTATCACTTTCGCCAGCGAAAGTAAGCGTTCCAGAGGCACTTGTATCAGGACAGCTTGCGCGTGGTTACTATTACTCACGAAAGTGATCACGCGCAGCCCTTGACCTCCTGCGTTGCCACTATTCTGAATAAAAGTGAATGTTCCAGAGAAGCCTTCAACTCTGCAAGTTGCGCGTGGTTACTCTTGCTCTTGAAAGTGAACACGCACACTACATAAAGCTTCTGCGTGGTTACTCTTGTGAAGAAAAGTGACAACACGCAGAAGTGGGGTTTCTATATATACATGATTGAAGCGCGAAAACCGGAATCGGTTGCTCATTTTCTGTTTTGTTAGTTAGAGTCTCGTTGAGAGAGAGTGGAGAGAAGATTGGGGTCGAAGCTTGAAGCTCCAAGAAGAGGGATCGGATTGGAGCTCGTGGCCATGGCTGCTCTGCATTCTTCTTCATCTTCTTCTTCTTCTTTCTCTGTTTTTGTTGCAATGTGTGCTTAATTTCCCATAGTTAGGGGTTTATGGAACTCGAATTGATGTATTGATTCGACTTTATCTTCTGAACTTTAAGTTCTTGGATTAATTGAGTTGTTAATTCTGCTTTTCATGCAATCTCTGAATGGAAATTCATTTGATTAATCAAGAGGAATCTTTACCAATGGGAATTGGATTGTTTGCTCCGATCTGAATTGGCAACCAGAGTTTAGGGATTTCTTAGGGATAAGGAGACCTAATTCTGCAATCTTATAGTTCTAATTCTTAATGCAACCTGAAATTGAATCTCACCTAAGGGATTAGGGAGGTTTAGTGGATTGTTAGGGTCAATGAGTTAAGGAATTAACCTTTGGCTAGATATATGTGAAACTGATTGTCAATTATTCAATTGCTTGAATGTTCAGAGGATTTAATTGGATTGATATTGATATTCTTGTGAAGTAAATTCCTAACTATCCTTCATTGCTATTTCATTTCATCACAAATCTTATACTCTGTTTCTCTGCAAGTTCTTTGCTTTAATTGCTTTGGTTTATTGCTGTTATATGTTACAAATCTCCTTCAAAAATTCGTATGGCTCAAATGGTTATAATTCTGTGAAGTGGTACTTGAAACCTAAATTCCCTGTGGAGACGATATTCTGATCTTAAATTTACTCATCACTTGCTGCAATCCTAGTGCACTTGCTAGTGTTAGATTGTGAACAACATTCCCCCTTTTGCCACCCCTAGTAGGTTTACTTGGGACTGAACCTACAACACTTCCAAGCTGTGCCGCGGTAATGCCTCCAAGTCGTTCAATATAGTAATGCATGAAGTAGTATTTTTCAGTTTTCTTTGATAGTTTTCTCGTTTCATATAGCCGCTTAGAGGCTAGGCACAGTAGAATGGAAGCCATCATAGGGCTTAGTAGCATGGATAGATTCCATGAGTTTCATGTAGTGGCATGGATAGATTCTATGAATTTCATGTAGTGGCATGGATAGATTCCATGAATTTATTTAGTAACATGGATAGATTCCATGAGTTTCAAGTAGTTTCAAAGTAGTATAGTTCCATGAGCTCATAGTTTAGAATATATCTTTCATCATAGATTCATAGTCTCCTTGTTTCATAAATTCATAGTCTCATGGACAATTTTTAGTGCAGCATTTAGTAGATAAGATCATAGCCTAGTCAAATCATTCAGTCCTCCATTATTCATATCCTCTTTTTGTTTCACTCTATTCTTTTCATGTACAAGTCTAGTTCTTTTAATTTAGTCTAATTTTATCACGCAATCCATTGAATCCCACCATTTAAGTTCATCCTAATCATTCTATCCATTTTTATCAACCTCTAGCACCTTCTAAACCATCAAATAATCAAATTAAATTCTAACTCACTTGATTCTTTCCTCTCAATTTTTCTTTCTCCACTAGGGAATTTTAATTAAACATAAACTCCTTCTAAACCATCAAATAATTGAATAAATTTTCAAGCACACAGAGTTCTTTTCTCTTGGTTTTTCTCTCTTTTCCTCATAGAACACTTGCTGATTTTTCATTCCTCATACTCAATTACTCATAATATAGCTAGATCATAGAATTTCCATCAAGTTCATACATAGTCATAGTCTATTTCATTCAAACAGCCCTCAAGGGCACTAGAGCACTATATCATCAAGATCATAGAGTTTTAGAATCAATTTTGCTGCACATTAGTATAGATCATCAAATCTTTCATAGTAGAACGCAAATGATGCATCTGATTCTAGCTAGATAGTAGTTTCATGGCATAGCTCATAGCAAATAGCAAGTAATTCAAATTTTTCAGCCATGTATCACATCATGTTCCTTCACTGTTTTCTAGGAAAAATACCCAGAATAAATAGTATTTAAGTTCACATCATTCACATTTTCTATCACTTTCACACAAGTAAAATTCAGAATTCTCCAACACCATAGCAAGGTAAAATCAAGACATGCACTCATTTTCATACAAGGTCAATCATCCAAGTTTACAAGAAACAAACAACCATCCACACATGCATAGTCCAGCACGGATTCAATCAATCAAGCCAAGGTGAAACACTTTCACTTTTATTTACTTTCCTTTCACAAAACAAGGCATGTAAAGTAAAGTTCAAAGTTTTAGTGCCTTTCCAAGATCAAAATCGAGAAAATCAAGTAAGGTTTAAGCATTTCACTTTGTACAATTATCACTTCAAATTCACGTAAGCCACTTTTCTTCTTTTTCCAAAGTTTCAAAGCACCAAAACATGAAAACACAAGTCTTTTTAGTGAAACCAAAACTGTCCAGAACTTTTCATTAAAATACGTGACATTCAAGGTGAAAAATTAACATGCAAACAATTTGCTTTATCATCCAATTGCAAAATTTTGTTTAGAAGTAGAAATCAAGTTTTGAGGAAAGAAACTGAGACAATCAAACAAGATTTGTGATTTTTACTTTGATCAAACACTTTTCTTTGAATCATACAAATTTTTAAGAAGTTCAAAGTACCAAAAATATGAAAAGAGTAACCTTTTGAGTAATTTCAAAACTGCACATGGATTTTCATCAAAGATTCGTGACATGCAAAGAATAAAACAACATGCAAAACTTTGGCTTCATCATCAAAAGAGGTAACTTTGATTTGAAAAGGAAATCAAATTGAAATGGAGAAATTTGAGACATGCAAGGTAAGAACTTAACATGCAAACACATTGTTTTATCATTCAAGTGCAAAATTTTTTATTAGAAATGAAGATCAAGTTTGGAAGAGGGAAAATCGAAACATACAAGGCTTGAAATCAACATGCAAGAAAAGAAACTTAACATGCAAGCTCACGGTTTCATAGTTCCAAAGGTGGATTGTGAATTAAACACAAAAATTAATTGGACAAAGGCAAATTTGTGACATGCACAAGGAAATCTTAACATGCAAGTACCAAAAATCCAAGCTTTCAAGGAAATCATTTCATACAAAGCAAAATTGAGTGTTAAGAGACAAGAAAAGTGAAGTACAAAGGAATAATTAACATGCAAGGGATAACTTCACCTTATCAAGAGTTTTTGAAAGGAAAAACACAAACTTTTCAAAGATTTTCACAAAGTACAGCAATAGGAAAGCAATTAAAGACAAGTAAGTGAGAACTCCCTCTTGCCTTTAAGTTTGAAGCATGAAATGAAGAAGAAAAGGGCTGGAACTTGTGGATCTCCAAAGGAACTTTGCTGGAATGAGAAAACAACACCAGAAGGCTTGAGCTCTTCCTCCAAAGCAAGCTTCTCCAACACGAAAACTTGAAGGGAAGATGGAGGAATATGGTGGTGAGGGAATGGTGAAGGGTTTGCAAGGTTTAGGTGGAAGGATGAGCGAAGCGTGGGGTTTTAAGGGATGGAACCTCTCGATTTTTTGAGAGAGTTTTAGAGAATGAGAAGTTTTGAGAGAATGGAAGGTTTAGAGGTTTTCAAAGTGTTAAGAAAGCAAGAGAGAGAGAATGAGAGAGAGGGGTCTCATTTCTCAGAAGAAAATTTGAAGAAATGTCCTAAGAGTTTCAATTTATATGAGGACCAACTGCCAAATTCCAAAGTAATTGGCCTCTCACAGTTTTTGGCTTTTCGGACAAGCTTTGGAAGTTCCAAAAATTACACACGATCCAAATGAGATGAAAAGGAAGTGAAAAGGGTAAAAGTGTTACAAAGAAAGGTGAATCACGTAACTTTGGAAAGACTTGCAAGAAAGCACACTTACATTTTTGGTAAGAAAAATGAAGAAATTGTAAGGGTTTGCAATTATCATGCACACGGTTTTGGGTGATACATATCCCAAAATTTGCACAAAATTCTCAAGAGAAGATTTTGGGCAGCATTGCATGAATTTTGATTGGCTGATAAGGAATGTGACATGACTAGGTTGACATATGGACGAGACATTTGACATGGTGCAAACTTCCAAAAATGCAATTAATTAAGGTAATCATGGTGTCGGCTATTTGAAAGATCAGAGAAGAATGTTCTATTAATGATGATGTTTGCAATTTGGGAGACAAAAATACTTTGTATGAAAATCTAGTGGCCGATACTAGATTTAGAAAAATTTAGAGTAATCATGGTGTTTGCAATTTAAGGGACAAGAATATTTTGTATGAAAATCGCATCTGTGTTGAGATTGATACATATGTTTATGGTAATTTTGATGCTACTATTGCAGATTCTGAAAAAGTAAATCATGATGCATCCACGGCAGATCCAGCTCTAATATTTACACTGCCTCCTTCTCTAAAACTGCCTCCTGCATCTGAGATGAAGCCATTTCCTAAGCAGTTGAAGTATGGATACTACATCACTATATGTCCAAGAGTGCAGCAGCCAACATATAGCAAGAGTACACAATATTCTGCACATAAAAGCAATCAAGAACATGGAAAGAAGCTCATTGAGTTTATCAAACAGCTGGAAGTCTATCCAAACTATTTCTTCCATGTTTCCAATTAAATGAAGTGCTGCAAATTTATGAGAAAAAGGAGGAATATCTAGGGATACAACTGAAACCGCTGCCATCAAAAGTATCTCCTAGAATTAAAGATCATAAGGCGTCAAGCTAGTGACGTTAAAAGAGTGCTGTGTGAGAGGCAACTCACAGTTATTTTATTTTATTTTATTTTATTTTATTTTATTTTAGAAGTTTTCAATTTATTTTCTGCATTCAATAATGGTCTTGCATTTGAGTTGTGATAATTCATGAAGTTGCTACACATCTTTGATGCATAAACACTTCATGCTGCACGTTACCTTATTATTTGACACGCGTTTCTGCGTAATTCTAAAATTTTGTAGTGGGAGAACACAAATTTTGGAGACCATTGAGGATATACCCTTGGAGACCATTGAGGAGATTTGCTTGCTAGCGGCCATTTATGCTTGAATAGGGAGTTTCACTTTCCCTTTCCTTACTACATTTTACTTATATTTCCATTATACATTACATTGAGGATAATGTAAAGTTGAAGTGTGGGGGGAGAGTAATAGGTTTTTATTATTTAGCATTGTTTTTGTTTTGTTTTTCTTTGTTGAATTGGAAGCTGTTGAGTTAAGGCATTAGTCATTAAGGAGGATAGAGTTCTGATGAATCCATATTTTTACTGATATTTTAGCATAATTCTAACACAATTAATAAGAAAAATATATGAAGAAAGCAGAAAAACTCAGAAAAAAAAAAAGAAGGAATTGAAGTTTGTTTACATATGTAGTTATTTTAGCAATTGTAGAAATTTTGCTTAGAAATTAAGTTTTTAATCTTGTTTTTGAAGGAATAAATTGAGCAAGGATCATGGAAATGGAGGCTTGAAGACAAGGAAGAAGAAAGAAGCAAGTCTGGACTCCAAAAACACAAGACCAAGAAAGTGCAGACTGGGCGTGATCACTATTGTCAGTAAAAGTGATCACTCCAGAGTTCAAAGAAGAAGAAAGCCTGGGCATTATCACTTTTATCAGTAAAAGTGAGCGTTCCAGAGAGCCTTCAACCTGGCGAGTTGCACGTAATCACTTTTATTCATAAGAGTGATCATGCGCAACCACTTGAACTCTGCGTAGTCACTTTTATCAGTAAGAGTGATAGTTCCAGAGAGCCTTCAATATCAGGAAAGTTGCGCGTGGTCACTTTTTCTCATAAAAGTGTTAACGTGCAACCATAAACCTTCTGCATGGCTACTATTTCTCATAAAAGTGATAACGCGCAAATCTGGGAAATTTTATAAATAACAGAAATGTGCAGATTTTTTAGGGTGCAGTTTTATTTTTTTGTTTTTCTGTTAGATCTCGTTGAGAGAGATTGAGAGAGAAGATTGGGGTCAAGTCTTGAAGCTTCCACAAAGAGGAATCGAATTGGAGCTTCCGGCCCTGACTTCTTGGAGTTTTTCTTCTTCTCTTCTTTTTTCTTTTTCTCTTCTCCCATGTCTGAGTAGTTTTCTTGTAGTTAGGGGTTTATGGAACTCGAATTGATGTATTAATTTGACTCTTACTTCTGAATTTTGAGTTCTTGAATTAATTGAATTGTGAATTCTGTTTTTCTTGCAATCTATGAATGGAAATTCATTTGATTCATCTTAGAGGAACAATTACCAATGGAAGTTGGATTTGCTTCTCTGATCTGAGTTAGCAATCAGAATTTGGGGATTTCTTAGGGATAAGGAGACCTAATTCTGTAATCTTAAGGTTCTAAGTCTTAATGCAACTTGGAATTGAACTTCACCTAAGGTATTAGGGTGGTTTAGTTGCTTGTTAGGGTCAATGAGTTAAGGAATTAACCTTTGGCTATTGCTATGCGAAACTGATTGTCAATTAACCAAGTTCTTAAATGTTCAGAGGCATAATTGAATTAATACTGATATTCTTGTGAAGTAAATTCCTAACTATTCTTCATTCCTATCTCATTTCATTACATACTCTGTTTTTCTGCAAGTTCTTTGCTTTAATTGCTTTGGTTTACTGTTGTTATATGTTACAAATCTCATTCCAAAATTCATATGGCTCAAATGGTTATAATTCTGTGAAGTGGTACTTGAAACCTAAATTCCCTGTGGAGACGATATTCTGATCTTAAATTTACTCATCACTTGCTACAATCCTAGTGCACTTGCTAGTGTTAGATTGCGAACAACAAGTTCCTACATGATTTCATTTTTGCTTCTTCCTCTTGATATATGTGAATTGGGTGATTGATTTTGATTTGTATGATTGAGTATGTTAGACTTACCTTTGTGAGCTTTTGAGCCTTATTTTTGGATGGTTGGAATTCATGTCATTCTTTTCTTTCTTGTGTGCTTTCCCTCTTAGATTTTGTCATTCTAGAACTTGTTTTTATTCTTCTTTGAGGCTACAATTTTCATATGCAATTATGAACATGATAAAGGCATTTCTTTCAAATTTGTACCCACTTGCCCATATAGCTTACCTTGCAGTTTGCCCTTTGTTTAGCCCCTTTGAGCCTTATTAACCATTCTTTGGCTTCTAGCACATTATAAGCTTTAAGTGGAAAACCATGTTATACCTAACCTTAGGAAATGGGGAGTGCATTGGTTTCATTAATGTTATTGCATTTCAAGTGTGGGGGTTCAGAAAGAATGCAAAAAAAAAAATGAAGAAAATGAAAAAAAATAAAAAAATAAAAAAAATTATTACAAAGAAAATGGGAAATTTTGATGAAGGGAAAAGGAAGTCCAAGGAGAATAAATGTATGTTATGGCTTGATTTGTCTAAGGACCAATGTTATTTCTATTCTCTTTGGTTGTATCTTGTCATATCCTCATATTTCCCTACCCTTACCTTAGCCCCATTACAACCATTGAATAAAGTCCTCTTGATTTGTGTTTGCATATGATTGTAAGTAGTGGAGAAGTAGAAGATTAACAAGCTTCTGGTAATGCATTGTCTTTTGAGGTGACTTGAGTGAAACACTTTGAACCATACACTTGAGAGTTGAGTTGTATACACCATCTTGAGAGATCTTTCATTCTTGATCTATACACTTTGAATGATATTGCTTGGCTTGCATTTTTGAGAGGTTGGAAGTTAGATGTTTGATTGTTGTAGAACTCTTGATGCTTTATTTGATCTTGTGTCCCTATGTTCAGCACTTCTAAGGATTCATTGGAGAAGTTATTTATTTTGATTATTCTATGTTTTTTAGGTTACATGTTTTTATTTGCTTAATTGTGTCTTACATGAGGACATGCAAGAGCTAAGTGTGGGAGAATTTGATCAATTGGATTTTTATAACATTATTTCCTCTAATTCCTAGCTCATTAATCCTCTTTTGTGCCTAATTGGTTGAATTGGATCATTTTATGATGTTTGAATTTTATTTGGGCTTTATTTAATTTTTTCAGTATTTGGCAAATTCTGATACTGTTTTGTTGTCTGGATCATATCTTGAGTTGTAGAACTCCTTTCATTGTGATTCTTGATTTGTAGGAAAGCTAAGAGAAAGGTGCACAATTCCTATGAAGAGGTCAGAAACCAATTTTGATGATAAGAAGCTGAAATTGGGCCTGTAACTGAGCAAGGTGCAGTATTTGGGCCATATCTCAGTCCACAGACATCCGATTAAGCCCATTCTGGTGGCGTTTTGAACCTAACATCCAAGGATACAATTGTCCTTCAGGCCACAAACCAAAAAGAGGCCGTTTTCATAGCTGAAAAAATGGAACAAAGTGACGAACAGAATTTTGAATTTTGAATTTAATTTTTTTTTGCTCTTCTCTTCTCTTCTCTTCTCTTCTCTCTCTCTCTCTCAGCCCCTCTCACCTTTACGACTTGTTGTTTTCATCCATTAATGGAGGCTTAGGTTTCCATCTATTTCAAGGATTAAAAGGACTGAGACACTCTTGAGGATCGGTTTCGCAATTTATTCAACAACAAATTCGGTTTCATCTCTTCTTTCTCCTCTTGATAATTATGATTTCTAATTGAAGTTCTTCGTTTGGATTAATAATTCTACAGTTGTTTGATTACATATTATTTGGTTGATGTATGTAATTAATTCTTGAAAGAGTGTGAATTAGATTTTCAAGTTTGAGATCTAAGATTAATGGCATTGGTGAATTAAATTAACACAAATCGATTAGGTTCTAGAAGTTTCTAAACTTTGAGCGAATTGTGTGTTTGATGAAACGAATTTAGCTACTCGTCATGCAAAAGATTATCGTTAATCCTCATCAAATATGCAAAGAAATAAATGCAGTACTAGGGTGTTGTCCTAGGTCGTCTCCAAGGAATTTTTGGTTGGGAACATACATCGAACAAGTGTGAACATATATTTTAAAGCAAGTAAATTAGGGGGAGGTTTGTCAATTTCCAGATTTTAATCAAGAGCAAAATGTAAACTAGTGAAATTCAATCACTTAAAATGAGTAATTCCTAGTCAATCAATGAGTTCCATCATTATTCTTTCAAATGATTCAGTAATCCCCTTTCTTTCCCTTGAATTAAGTTAATCTAACAAGCAGAAATTAACTTTAATATCCCAATTAAATTAAGCATCTTAATGGGCTCCAATCTCTATCCCTAAGATTAAGCAACCTCAAAGATTAATCAAAATTAAGCAATTTTGAATTAGAATTTTGTTGGGTAATTTAGGGTTCATTAAGCAATGTTCCCTTCATGCAAATTCCATTTCATTCAAAGATTGGGGTCAATAAATTCAAGGAAAGAAAGATTTGTATTCCAATTAATCCCAAGAATTCAAGATTCATGTGCATTAACTAGGAATTACAAGGAAGTTTAGCCTTCCATGTGGATGGGCTTCACAAATGAAAGAAAGAAATGCAAGAACGTAAGTAACATTAATGTAAATTCAACAAAAATCAAAAGGGAAATTGGAAATTAAAACCTATAGAGGACCCTTGGCTGTCACCCAAGACTCCAACGTTCTGGAAAATTGTCTCAATTTGGCAAAGGAAAAAATATGTAAAGTGTAAAAGTCCTGTACCCTAATTCCTAAAACCTATTTATATTGGATGTCATGTCAGCAAAGTGTCCACTTTTTGCTTTGAAAGTGTCCACTTTGGGCCAAAAGAGTGTCCACGCGCATGATGAAAGGTTTGCTACTTCTCTAGAGTTGCCACTTTTTGTGTTGAAAGTGGCTACTCTGGTGCGCGTGGCCACTATTTGAGCCATTAGTGTCCACGCGCAGAAATGCTCCCAAACGGCGTCCTGGAGCTCCCTGGAGTGGTCACTATGAGAGGCAATAGTGGCTACTTTGGGTCCTTCAAGTTCTAAACTTGCTGTAGTTGCCACTTTTGCTTTTGAAAGTGGCTACTTTGAAGCCAACCTTCATCCAAGGGCCAAGATTTCTCAAAAATTAACTTGGAGATTCTGCAAAATTATTAAGAAAATTAAAATTGCAGTCTATATCTATGTAATTAAATGCAAATTAACTAAAAATTAATAAACCTATGATTTTTACTCAAAATGTAATTTTTGTACTATTTACATGTCACACAACTTTACAACTGTTGTTGCAATGAAGGTAAACTGACTAGCAAGTGTACTAGTGTTGTTGTAGCAAGTTATAAAAAATCTTAGAATCAAATTGAGTTCCAAGTATCGTCCTCAGGGAATAAAGTTCTCAATTACCACTTCACAAGATCACAATTAGTTGAGCTTTACAAATTTCAGATGGATTTGGTATGAATGTATTAAAAACAAAATTAGAAAGTAAAACAGAACAGTTAGTACAAAAGTATATAGTAAACAGATGTACAAAGAGTAGTTAGGAAATTGTTTCACCAAAACTTCAACATTGAATCAATAAAGTTCTGAACTTTTAAGCATTTAGATGGAATGACAATCAGTTTCACGTTATATTAATCAAAGGATAATCCCTTGCCTCAATGAATCTAACATCTGATCAAATCACTCTAATCCCTTAGATCTAATCCAATCAAATGCTGCATTAAGTTTGAGAAACCAAAAGATTGCAAGATTAAGATATCTTATCCCTAAGAAACCAATAACCTTGGCAATTAATTCAGATCTGAGAAACAAATTCAATTTCCATTGATAAGAGTTCCTCTATGATTAGTTGATCAAATTTCCATTCAATCACTACTTTAACAGCAGAATCAATCACTCAATCCAATCCAAAACTCAAAGTTCAGATCCAAAATCAATTCAACATTTCTATTTCAGATTCACAATTCCTAACCATAAAGAGTTTAAGCAAACATTACAAAAAGAGAAGAGAAGAGAAGAGAAGAAGAGAATGAACAAAGAAGAAACATCTTCAAGCCAATCTCCAATCTGATCCCTCAAGAAATGAAGCTTGGTGTTCGTCCTCAATCCCCCTCTCTGACTCTCTCAACAACAAAAACAAATTGAAAATGAATAATGAACAAAAAACTCTAAAATTCCTGAGCTAACTGCCTTTTATAGAATTCTCGCTCTGCTGGCGTGATCACTTTTTCTAGCAATAGTAATCACGCAGAGGCTAATTCTTCATTTCCACTTGCGCGTGTTCACTTTTGCTGGTGATAGTAGCCACGCGCACTTCAAAGTGTTCACTTTTGTTGAAAATAGTAGCTACGCAAAAGCTTCCTTTGCTAATGTCATGTGCATGTTCACTTCTGCTAGAAATAGTGAACACGCAGAAGCTGCTTTCTTGCGCGTGTTCGCTTTTGCTGATAATAGTGAACACGCGCAGCTACTCTTCTTGGAGGACTCTCTGGAACGCTCACTTTTTCCAGAAAAAGTGATTACGCAGAAGCTCTTCTCATTGCAACCTCTCTGGAACGATCACTTTTGCCAGTAAAAGTGATTACGCAGAAGCTCTTTTCCATTTTATGGTTCTGGAGTGATCACTTTCACCAGCGAAAGTGATCACTCAAAGGCTGTTCTTCAATTATCAACTTCTTTCCTCCAATTTTTGCTACTTTTCTTCTATTTTTCCTTTGATCATCCAATCCTCATGAACTTAGCTCAGAATTCCCTATAAAAGCATACTTGAAATGTCACTTTTTACATATAAAATCAATGAATTTTAAAATAACTATGTTTAAAAGTGACATGCAACATTTTATTATTTTTTAAGGGTTTTCTACTATTTCTAGCATGTTTTCTTTATTAATTGCACTAAAAACTATTGTAAAATACTAGTAAAATATGGATTCATCATTACACTATATAAGTCTAATTTTTCTATTAAGGAAAACTAAAAAGACAAGTAAAAACATGATAAAATGTGGATTCATCAGTGTTAATCAAATGCATGAGCGTTCTCGTGTGAATGCTTAATTTGAATTGAGGTTTCATTTGAATTTAATGTTAATCACTAATTTGTTGGTTGATGCATCTTCTTGGAATCCGGTGATAGAGTAGTCGTAGTTCTTCTAAATTCTTGGATTAGAGTTTTTAATAATTTTTAACTTTTGATTCTAATTAGTTATTCTATAAATCAAACCCCCTCTAAAAATTTTATAATCGTATAACATTATCATCGTTGGGAGACGACTCGGATTGCACCTCTTACTACATAATTTTTATGCAATTCAATTTTTATTAATTTGTCCGAGAGTGACACTCGCGATCAAATTTTGGCGTCGTTGCTGGGGATGATGATGTTATTTGATTATATTATTATGTGTTAATTTGATTGTATTGCATATTATGTGTTACGTTTTACATCTAATTAGGATTATGCATAATTAGCGTTTTTCATCGAATTAGGATTCTACATAATTAGCATTTTTCATTTAGCATAATTATGTCTATGCATTCTGTTTTAGTAGCCTTTGAATAGCATAATAGGTAGTCATCTATCCTTGCTTAGTATTACATCATTCAATTCTCTACATTCTGTGTTATGTTTCTGCATTTTTGCATTCTGCATTCGTCGAAAAAGTACATGGCCATGTATATGACCGTGTAGATCACTGCCCAAAAATTCCAAAAAAAAAAAAGAAAAAACTCTCACACAGAGATGTACACGGTTAAGTACATGGCCGTGTACATGACCATGTAGATCTCTGTCCAAACTTAAAAGTAACATAACTTTTTGCATACAGCTCTGATTTCTTATTGTAATATATGCATTTCATATAGCTCAACGAGATCTACGCAATGGCAACAGATCGGAGGCCAGTTGGTGGTTTCTGAAGAAAAAAAATTATTTCTTTTCATTCTTATTTAGATATTATGGCTCAGAGAACTTTTTATATGGCTAATCATAAAAGACTAGAGAACAAGTTAGATGATTTAGCTTCTTTGATCGAGCAATTGACATTGTCACAAATGGCTACAATGTTGTGTGAAATTTATACTTCACCTGAACATCATACTGATTTTTGTCCTACATTGCATGAGCCTGCAGGTTGGATGAATAATTCAAACTTGGGATGGGGTAATTTTACACAGCAACAATATCAACTCCCACTACAAACTGCTGCACCTTCCAAGAATGAGTCTTCCTTAGAAGAGTTGATGAGAGAAATGGCAATTAACGATCTGAATTTTCAGCTAAGAATAGAAGCATCCATTCAAAACTTGGAAAATCAGATTGGACAGTTGGCTTCCACTTTGAATCAATTGCAAACTCAAGGTCCTGGTAATCTTTCTGCACAACCAGTTGTTGATCCAGAAAATGTTACTTTGAGTTTAAGAAAGACCATTCAAGACTCGCAAGAGCAGCAACCAACAGATGAAGATCTAAACAACTAATTATTTACACAGAAAATTCACAAAATCTAAACAACTAATTATTTAGAAAAGACTTGAACATTCTATTATTTTTATGAGTGTTTTAGCTTTCTCCATCATGTTTTTTTTATATCAAATGTATTAAAAACTAAGGTAAAATACTAGTAAAATATGGATTTATCATTTAGAAGGTTCAAGGGTCTTTTCAAAAGGTTCTCACTGGCTTGGTTTGTAACAAGGGTTTAGAGGTAATGGTTTAGAATTTTTGGGAAAAAGGTTGGAACTGGTACTGGCTACAAAAGCGGATTCATATAGCTTGACAAAGGTAAATGCTTTCATCACAGTTTGAGGCTAAAACATTCTTACAAGCATTTGTACCTCTTGCTTAAGTCCCCCTAGGAAGCAACTAAGCATATACTCCTCCATTAGGTGTAATCTAGCAATGATCTTATCAAATTGCTCATGATAGTTTGCAATGGATCTTGTTTGTCTTAACTTCATTAACTAGGCCATTGGATCATCACAAACCTCACCAAATTGGTCAATTAAAAGTTGTGTAAATTCAACCCAAGAAAACAAACAAGTAGAAGCTATGGTTTTCACAAAAGCTTGGTTGCATTAAAGAGCTTTCCCTTCGAAATGTATTACAGCCAATTGGACTTTAAAATTGTTAGGTGTTCCATCAATTGAGAAATAATTGTCACACTGATATACCCACTGTTTCACATTTTCGCCATTAAAATGGGAAAAATCTATATGCGCCAAATAGGTGCCACAAGAATAGGTGGAGGAAGAATTGTTACCACGAAGGCCATGACCAAAATTGGAATAATGAAATGGAATTTTGTGGTTGGTCTCGAGGAAATCTTGAAAAGATTGTTGAATGGAATTATAAATTGTTTGTTGTAGAGATTGCTGTAGTGACTGGTACAAAGAATTATTCAAAGAATCATGGAGGGTGGTTTGAATAGAACCTGCCATTTCAGCCAAACGCCTATCGATTCGTGTGTTGATGCAAGCTTCAACTTGTTCTTCCACGTCTCGCATTGCTACGTTGCTTCGCGTATTCTCTGCCATGAATTACACCTGGAACGTCTAATCTGATACCAATTGTTAAAGCAGGACTAGGAATAGAAGTAATTTGAAGAACTGCAGAACTTGAAGGAGATCCAATGAAGAAAGAACGGATCCCAAGACTATTATTGAATGAATAAAGATACAAGAGAATTACAAGAATTTTCTGAATGAATCCAATACTGCACTAACCTCCTATATATAGTTGTGTTGTTGCAACAACTTCTAAGTAACCTGCTAACTAACTTCCAACTGAAACGACATTACTTCTTTCTTATATACCTCCTTAGAAATTGATTATCCTTACTTGTATACCTCCAAAATATTTAAAAAACTGTGATTATCCTTGCTTGTATACCTCCTTAGAAATTGATGGAGGTTAAGTTACTTAACACTACTCCTTTCTTTATCCTCTCTCTCAATAATCGAGGAACCATGAGTTTTTCATCAAATTCATCAAAGAGAGTGAAATTCTAATGAAGGTAGAACTTGCCAAAAAGTGGTTTCTAAGTTATTAAGACTTGAAGATGATGGAAGATGAAGTTACGCTTTAGGAGAGATGGAGGCTAAGGTCGAGGAGAGGGATAACTTAGCAAAAAAGGAGGAATGTGTTACAAAAAATAATTTTTTTATTAATTGAAAAATAACATAAATATATTTTTAGAGACTTTTTTTATAAATATTTATTTTTAAATTATAAAAATATTAAAATAATGATAATATGAGCTAAATTTTTATCATTCAAATCATCACTTAATAAAGCTGATAGGAACCAATTTTTATCATTTTAAAATATTATATATTAAATCATAACAAAAAAAATTTAAACACCAATTTCAAAGGTCATTTAAACAAAAAAAAAATGTTTTATATATATATATATATATATAGTTTGATCTTGATTAAGCTAGAATTGAACTAACAAACCATGAACTTGTGGATTTATCTATTCAATTATCACTTCTATTTTAAAAATATTGCCTAAAGATTTTTAAATAAATAATTGTCCAGCCTTTTTTCATAATCTCAATGACAAACCATTCTAAGAAATAAAACATGTTGTAAATTTATGTTTAAGGGATTATTTGAAAATAAGAGTTTGGAGAGAAAAAAAAAAGACATATGTTATATTTTAAATAAATAATTTGAAATTAATATTTTTAGAATAAAAGATAAAATTAATATATAATTATTTTAATTTAAAATTAAAAAAAATGTCATTTCCTCCTCTTCCTCCAAAATTTATCTCCCATAGTTCTATACAAGAGACATTCCCCACTTGTGCCACAATCATTCAGCGCTGGATATGTTTGAAAATTTTGCCAAAAGCATGGTGGCAATCCTTATATACAGTATTACAGTAGTTTTATGAAAAAAAAAGTGTATCAACCACAAACGCTGCACTTGGAAGAGCGTTCAAAGGCTACCATCCATAGATTTCTTAGCTCACTTCTCTTTAAATTAATTTTAGGAAAATGGCTAGTTAGCAAGCAATGATTAAAAAAAGCGAAATGATAATAACTCATTGTATGAAGAACAAACTATTTAATAGTTATTTTAAATTAATTAAATTTTTTTAATAAATTATATTCAAGACCTATTCTAATGACTTAGTTTTAACATAATAAAATATAAAAATTGATGAGGAACTGCACTGGATCATGATCAGCATCCATTCCATCTCTGGTTATGTTCTAGAGAGTAGAGAACCCTCAACCACTAAGCTACCTTTATTAGAAGAAAATAGGTATCATAACTTGATGCTCTTCTTAAATCAAGATTAAAATTTTAGCTCTAATATATAACCATCCACCTTTAACGCCGACTTTTATTACAAATTTTAATCATGATTATAGAACATAAAAATATACTTAGAATTTTACACTTAAATTGTCCTATTACAAAAGGCCAAATGAACAAACAAAATTGTCTTAATTCGTCATACTAGGAACGTGGGTTTCTCTTCAATACCCAGAATCTAGTTCATGAACCTCCAAGAAACCAAACACGGTCTCCCACAAGGCTAATTCATTCATTCTCACCAGTCGCTACCACTAACGAAACAGCCTATGGATGGTCTTCTATTTACAGCTCAACCAACGTGTCTAAGCCAACCACCAAGGCTTAGGATTATCCATCCACGAGGACCCAGTTCGCTTACAAGTGTTTAGATCAATGTTTCCTAAAATAGGATAATTACTTATTTTTACTAACTACTCGAGACAACTTTCAAAAAATAAAATATTTCTAAGTATAATCATTTTAGAACCAGCACTAAACGTTGTCTTGTACACAATTCAACTTCAACAGTTTAACCAAGCCTTTATTTAAAAATCCATTTATACTCGAAAAGACATTTGAAATTTGAAACTTTTCGTAGCATCCAAGCAGCAGGTAAATTAAGACGGCCTGGGAAGGGGAAAGGGGGTAAATAAGGCATAGTAATTCACAGGGATCTGTCAAATTTTAAATGACACGCATTCACAAGTTCTCACAGAGCCCAAAAGATTCGAGGAACCGTGCACTTTTGTCATACGTGTGGGCATCTACATCGACTTTTAAATAGATTTTTGCATGTCCTTTCCTGTCAGTAAGAGAAACAAGAGGGGCAGCGAGAGATGATACATATCCAAGAGAGAGAAAGTGGGTATCACTCACATGGGGTGGGTATTGGTGGGTGGAACCCACACATAGCCTGGCGTTTTATAAACGAGAGAGGCCCACTTGCAGTGTCAGCAACCCCATGTGATGGGTGTGTGCATTGTGGACCTGCCTTATTTCCCCCTTCAATAATGGCAAAAAATAAAGACAGACCCCACTACCCACCAATTTGCAAATTAATAATTGCAGGAACAAAGACAAATTCTCCTTTAAAATTCAGAACAAGCACAGCAGAGGAGCCCAAAAAATTAAAATAAAATAAAGATAGCCAAGAAAAGTGTCCAATTAGTCTTAAACTCACTTTTGCTTTCTGCTTTTTCTTTCTAAATCTTTCTCTTCTCTGTCTGATAATTCTAGGGGGTTGGTAACTGTGTATAACAACTAAATAAGGAGTACAGACACTGCTAAAACACAAAATAGAGCTAGAAAATCTCCTTTTTGAACTTCAATAACCCACCAAAGACTAATAATAAATATACCTTTCCCCCTCTTCACTCCTTGTCTTCAAATTTCAATTACTTATCATATTTGAATTTGAAACAGCCATGTAGTTATAAAACTCTTCTTCCTTTTACCACTTCTTCCTCTGCATGCTTCTGCTATGTTGTGCTTCAGCTGTACAAAGACAAAATTATCCCTCTAAACATAGAACACCACTAATACATCCAACATGGGTAAATGAAGAGAAGGGGGGAGGGGTATTACAGTGACAGGTGTTACTACTACACATTGACACTTGATTCTGTGCTATTTTTAATTCTCTTTTTTCTTTTTTTTTTACCTGTGGTTCACCTTACTACAGAAATTGAGAAGTGAAAATCGTACAATAATGATAACAAAAGAAAGCGAATGGCTGTCCCACTTCCTTTACTGAACTGCTTTTTAAGTATGCATTTTGTATGGTAGTAAGTAGTATAGTATTGATGATTGATGGTGATGGCCGCAATGGTGGTGATTCTCTACAAGATATGTTTCATGTCCAGGGATTGATTAGTCATGGTTCTCTTCCTGTAAAATAATATTGAACAAAAACCAAAAATATTAAGACCAAACACTAGCAGACTTAACTTAGTTTAATGAACAAAAGCAACAAGTGCTACGCACGTTTAAGACATGCAGCAAATATAGTTCAAAAACTAAAAAAAACCGTAAGTAACTTACCTGAACCAAAAGAAACTAAATTCTAAATACCAATTGGCCCACCGGTGCCAGCAAACATTCCGATGGATCCACCGGAAGAGAACCTGAGTCGAAATTCATATAATCAAAAGCTCAAAAAACTTTATGGATGCTGAAATTGAGGAGGATTGGAAAGAGCTAAATGAGACATATAATGGTACCTTGGTATTTGGCAGTTAAAGGATTTGAAGGTGCCCATGTCAAGAGCAGATGCAGTTGGAAGTAAAGTGCTAGTACTAAATTTAGTTTTGGCAGATGCAGCCGAGGCATCTGAATCAATGGCCTCATTAGGTCCATTGGTGAAGGCAGCCATGTAGTCTCCAATAGCCTTTGTTGGGGAAGCAAAAGGGCTATCAGGGAGATTATGCTCCAAGCTGCATTTATTCATAGCCCATTTAGATACACAACCTTTAACAGACAATCGACGTCAGGATTTCAAAGTAAGGATTGAAAATCAGGAATAAATGCAGAGAAGACTTTTAGCATGGACTAAAAGAGGAATTTGATGCAAAAAAGGTGCTTTTGCTATAATGGTACCCTTTGATTATTCTAGATGAGAAAAGTTTTATACCATTCTTGTAATTCAAGATCTTCGTGACTTGAGTTCTGCTTGCCATTGCCATTGTTTCCATTCTCTCCATTGACTGCTGCAACTTCCTTGCCCGTATAAATGTTGACATCAACAGGAATTGATGCAGTGGTTGTGGGAGCAGAACCTGAACCACTCTCTGGAATCAAACACCAAAAATAAATCTCAACTCAACTTCTCCAATCCAATTACTAGAAAGCACTAAATTCAAAATAAGTTGCACTTTGAAATGGTGGAGGAAAATAAATGTACATACCCTCTTGACTCTCTGAGCTGCTGCTGGGAAAGGATGAAAGACCAAGATTTTGATTGAAAAGGTTAGGAGAGTGGGTGGGAGAAGGAATTGGACTTCCTGTGGAAAGTGCACGATGGTGTTGCTTTTTTATGTCAATAAGTTGTAGACCCATAAGCCTTCTACTTTGGAGCTCAAGGGCTTGTTGAAAGTCAGCTTGTTCCTCTAGCTTCCTCCTCCACAGCATATCTTGAGCATTGTAGTACATTCTCCCACCTAAAAATATTAGGAGGTAGCCGACATGTTTAAGAAGAGAGGTTGAAAAAAACACAATCTCAAATGAAGAAACAAGGAGAGGGTAATGCTTGAACTTACCAACTTGGAGATCAAATGGATCTCTAGCATCGAGTCCAGTAGGTGTGCCACAAGGTGAGAAATCACCCCTATCAATTTGCTGCTGCTGCTGCTTTCTGAAATGTCAACAAACATAAGCAAATAGTTCAAAGCATATGCGAAAAGAATATCTATGAATCAAGAGAGTAAAAGAGTAGGAAATGGATGTGCCTGTACTTGTCAGGTACTTTGCCCTTCTCCTTGTAAGGCTTAACAAGCACTCGAGCATCACAAACAAAATGAGGGTTTCCTTTAGACAAAATGAGCTTCACTGTCTCAGGATAAACAAAGGTGACAAATCCAAACATCCGTTTTTGCTGATATGGGATCCTCACATCTTGAACAGGCCCATAAATGCTGCACCACCATTATCCAAAAAAACAGGTCAATTTCTACACTGAATCAGTAAGCACTGCAGAATCCAAATCATAAAGAAATCTATAGAAGGAAAAAGGAACCTAAAGTAGTTTGAAACATCTTCCTCTCTGAAAGTGCTATCTGCTGGGAAGGTCAAGTAGATCTGCCTAGAAGCTGGGTTAACCATTCCAGGACTGTTCAAAGAAAAATCACTCCTTTCTAGCCTAGATCGTCCAAATTTATGTAAATCCTCATTCATCATAAGAGCAGCTGCAGCAGCAGCTCTGCAATATCATCCATGATTAGTATTCATCTAACAAAATATGTTGGAACTTGGAATGCAATAATTCATAAAGAAACATTATTTCATACCTCTGGGTATCACTTTGTTGCTGCAGCAGTAAATTCATGCACTTTGGTGAGTATGGAAAAGAAGAAGATGCCATGAGTTGAGAAGCAGCAACCAATCTTTGCTGCTGAACACTCTTAGATCTGAGGAGTTCATGACACTGGTCCATCATTTCGAACTTACTAGGAGACCCAACCATTGCAGCACCCTCAGCGTCTCCAATTCCTCCTCCATGAAGGAACCTACAACTAGTCCCATTTTTGCAGTATCCTCTTGCAAAGTAAAGGCAAGGCTTCCACCCCAATCCAGAATTTGGGTCCTCAGACCCTAAACAAGCATCATTGACTGAACAACTCCTACGATGAAGTGACCCTCCCCACCCATACGATGGAAAGAGAGAAGGGTCACCACCATTAGTAGGACTAGAAGATAACTCTGGCTGAGAGTAGAATAAATCTGAGTTCTTTGAAACAAGGGAGGGTGACCCTTCATATAAGAAAGAGAGCTGGTCTTGAAGTTGATACTCATCCACTGGATCACACCCTCCATTTCCATAGAAAGATGAAGTGTTCATGGAAGTAGAAGATCCAACAACCAAGTTGCTGGGGCTCATCAAACTATCATCAGGGTTTTGAAGTTCAGATAGAGTACTAGCCCATGAAGCTGAAGTAGTAGAAGGCTTTGGAATACTGAGTGTAGGTGGAAGTGTCATACCACTGTTTATGACCCTTGAAGTGTTGGAATTTTGCCTTGAAATAGGTACAGGGTTGGTGGAAAGGAAAGGGGATGCAGATGAAGGTGTGGAGGGTGTACAAGGAGAGTGACAGTGAGAGTTCAAAGGCAACAACCCCAACTCCTTGCGTGCTTTGAAAATCACTGAGTGAACCAAGGCTTCTGAACCAAAGGCTAATCTAATCATTTCTTTCTCACCATGATCTTGAATCAGAAGTAGACCCATTATTTTTGAAGCATTTTCAGGGTCCAAGTTTTGGATCCTTGAAAACACAATCCTTGTAGCTTCATAACCATCCATGCTTAGAAAGCAATACTCTCTTTAGTTTCCACAAACAAACCACCACGCAATCCCTAAAAGACTCCTTAACTTTTGTTTTTCCTGTTGGTGAGGTGAGTGTGTGTTTCTCTATATTCTCTTTGTCTCTTTCTCTCTCTATCTTTCTGCCCCTACTACAAGTAAAGTTTCTTTCTCACCCACACACAAGCTTTACCTACCAAACCAGAGATGAGTGGAGCAAAGTGTTGTGTTTTTTTCTCATATTCCTGCCAAGCCCAATAAAAGCAAGTTAAAGAAAAAAAAGAGAAAGGAAAATCAAGAAAGCGAAGTGCAAAAGGAGTACTCTCGTGTGGTAGATTAAAAAGGAGACTAACGGAGAGCACCCATTCCTAAAAAGAAAAAAATAGTGGTTAATTTTTTCTTTAGGAATGCCAAAGTTGCAGAAACAGGAAGAAGAAAAACAAACAGTAACAAATACGAACTCCCTTCTTTCTTCTTCAATTAAATTTGAAAGCCAGTAGCAAGCAGAAGAATTGAGACATACCCATGAAAGGATAACTTAGTTATTCCTCTTGGCCGCACACACAGTAGTGGTCAATCTTCACTAAAATAAAGCCCATACCACACACAAAGCAGATGAACATGCAAGAAGTTGCAGGAGCAACAGAACAACCATCAATTACTTCACCACTAGCTCCTGCAATGTTTTTATGGTGTTCTGAGCACAGTCAAGTGAAGACCTTTCTCTCTCTATAATAATACTATATCCTGTCTGTCTTGTATCTATATCCCTATATTTCCTTTTCCTTTTTCTTTCTCTCACTCACTGCTCAAAAACTCACTCTATGTGGAAGGCGCAGCAACAAGTGGGAGTGTTGATGTGTTGGGGAATTGGTTTGGGTGATTTGAGCGGATCCAGATCTGTGCCCAAATGCTGCACGTTCACTTTCCTCTAACTTCTGACACTCTCACTATTAACTTCGATTTTATTTTTAGCCTTCTTTCCCAAGCACATTTTCTAATACCTTTCACAATGCCTCAATCAGAGTGTGTGTCACACGCTCCAACGTCACCGTTTCGAAATCATCATTCATTGGAGAGTGAGCAGCACGCACTTGCGTCCTTTTGTCTTGATTGGATCATCATATGCTTTTGTACGCGAGTCAATGCCACTCCAATCAACCCTGCTTTTCTTCTTTCTCTCACTATATATATATATTTTTTTAAAAAAAATACTAAAAACTTTTATAAAAAATTATAATATTTAACATTAATATATTAAATATTAAATATTTTATAATTTTTCATGAAAATTATATACGTTAAAAATTTAATAAAAATAAAAATATATTATTAATATTTATTACATTATTATATAATGTTACTCATTTTTTATGTTTTACATAATATTATTTTAATAAATATTTTTATAATAAAGTTTATCATAAAAATATGAGATAGCATTAATAATGTGATAAAAAATTATAAAATTAATAATAATTTTGCTATTATTTTTGAATCATTCCTCTCTAAGCTAATATTTTTTAGTAGTGTTTTTTCTAGTTAAATTGACCAATAAAGCAACTTTAGAATTTATTAATTTAAGTAATCCTGAACTAGATTAAATTAATAATAATTAAATATATATTTAATATTATAAAATTCATGTATCCTTTGTATCGTTAAATAAAAAAATATTTAATTTTAAAAATATAAAAATGTATTTTGAATCTTATTGACAAAAATAATTTTATTCCTTAATTAATTAAAATAATTAATTAATATATGCATTTTTTTATTATTTAAATAAAATTTCTTGATAAAATAATATAAATATGAAAAAGTAGTTGGATAAAAAAAAAATTGTCTCCACATGTAGTAAGTGAGTCTATTACTGGAGATTTTTTATATATACAAAGACTTAAATTCGAGACCTTACTTGAGTAATACCGAGTCGTTTGCCACTTGAACCAACCTTAACTTATAAAATATTTTAAATAAATTTTTTTATTAAAAAATTACTATTAATTTTCTCATTTCTTATAAGCTCTAATTAAAATACAAAATATTTCAATCAATTTTTTAGTTGTCTTCTTTTTTTCTTTTTCTTCTTCCCCTTCAAACTCTAACAAAAATTTATTGTTTCTCTTTTTCATTTTCATCTTTTTGTTCCTCCTCGTACTCGTCATCTATGTCTTTCCTCCCTTCGAATTTCAGTTAAATATTTCTCTTTTCTCTTCCTTTCCTTTCCTCTAATTCATGCTTTAACAACTTGTTCTCAATGACTTTTTGAACTTTAAAAAAATTGAGATTTTTTTATTGAATCTGGGGGGACATGGGCAAAGATAAGGAGATAGACAATGGCAGCAATATTGTAATACCTTAATTTAATTTCAAAATAATAAATTTTATAAAATGAGAATAATAAAAATTTTGTTTAAATATAATTTCCTAATACAAAATTTCATCAAGGTTTTTCAAAACAATAAGAGATTACAAATTTATATCTTTAACTACTATAGGACCAATCCAATTACATTGTAATTCCAAAATAAAATCTAAGCCCTATAGCAGTTTCATCTACTCTTTCACTGAGTCCAGTGCTGATCATCTTGGTCACCTGAAAAATAAATGTAAGGGTGAGTACTCTACACTATCCAACATAATCAAATATAAAGTCTCACCTTGCACATGTGTCACATCATTTCAAATACAATTGACACAGGTATAATCACAAGCAATAGTATCAAGTAATTCATTTCATTTCATAACCAGTGCGCTCACTGCAACAACAACAATATTTCATGCACAAGTGCGCTCACACTCACTGTGGCACTGTGATCATAGTTTCTCACCATGGATGGTCGCCGGTGTAATGTCCCAAAAAATGTTATATTGTCCGAGTATATATATATATATATATATATATACACACACACATACACATATTGTTTTGTGGCTGAAATAAGATTGAGAAAAGTAGGTTAAATTTGGGTGCAGGACATTCTCGCTGTAGTGAGATAATTCTCGTTGTAGCGAGAGGTCCCTGGGAGAAAGGCATGTGTCTGTCGCCATCTCGCTGTAGCAGGGAATGTCTCGCTGTAGTGATAGAGCGACAGTTTAATGTGCAATTTTGGGTGCAGTCTAGCTGTAGCGAGAGAGTCTCACTATGGCGAGATTCTCCAGAAACTAGAGTGTAGAATGGTTGAGTTTTTCACTGTAACGAGAATGGTATGAGTTTCTCGCTGTAGCGACAGAGGACGTCACTGCAGCGAGAGGCTTCTTGTTGTAGCGAGAATGGCCACTGTAGCGAGCCTGTCACGACCAGAGGGATATTTGAAGAGTTAAGGCTCGAGGAAGGGGCCATTTTTTTCCCATTTTTTCCTTCCCTCTTCCATGATTCTCTCTGCCCAACCCTTCTCGCCGATTAGAACCCCCAAGGACGTTTGGAAGCTAGATTGAAGGTGAGGGACACGTTTAGTGCTCTTGGAAGTAAGTTTCCATGGCTAGGGTTTTGGTTTTTGGTCCCTTTCTCTTGTTTCCGAGGTTCTCTCTGAGTTCCCATGAAATTTTTACGTGCTTTAGGGTCGAAAACCGTGTGGGGAGTCGTTTCTACCATAACTTTGGGTCCGATCTTCGTTTGAGGTAAGTGGAGGACTTTACTCTAGTTATCTTTGTTAGAAATAGGTCTATTTGGTTGTTTATAGCAATGAGATAGAAATGGGAGGCGGAAATATGTGTATTGATGAATTATACGAATTGGGTTGAGTTCGGAGGTGTCCAACCTCTGACACATTGTGTGAAATTGAGTGATGTGATTTGTGTTAGTTGTCATTGGATGCTAGGAAATGATGTGTGTATGATAGAAATGTGATTGTAAATATGTTGAGCATGACGTGTGACTATTGTGATGAAATAGTTGGTTGCAATGTGGATGAAATTGTGTTGACATGCCCTTGATTGCTAATTGAATAATGTGAATGGTTGGAAATGAGTGTGGAAGGCATGTTGAATAAATAATGATGTGTTTGGGTGTTGGAACTATGAATGGTTCAGAGATATACTAAGGGTGTAGAAGATGGGGGTGGTAGAAATACCTTGGGGAAGAGAGAGTGGTGGTGACACCAACAGTGAGTGTGGGTGCACCACAGGCCACACACTCTCCTCCTGACTCGGCCTCTGACTAACACCTTTGCCTAGGGGGCTCAATACCACACACGTGTATCCGTGGAGCGGGAGCTATTCGGGCGACCATTCATGGTATAACTGAGTAAGTCCCTGAGGTTGAGGGCATCAAGAATCTGTTATTACAGTGCCACAGTGAGCGTGGATACGTACAATGAGCGCACGTATGTTTGTATATGTGTGGATTGGTTGTTGGTGCAGTGAGCGCACCCGTTGTTATTAGAAATAGAATGAATTGTATTTGTGATCAGGTTATTTGAACGAGATTAGAAACATGTGGAATAGGTCAGGTAAGTCTTTGTGTTTGTTTGTGTGTTTATGCTAGAGTAGAGGACTCACCCTTACGCTTGTTTTCAGGTAATCAAGACGATCACCATCGGGACCCTTGAAGGATGGATGAAATTGCTGTAGGGCTTATGAACTTATTTTGTAAAACCTGATGTATTAACTAAGTCCTATAGCAATTACTGATGTAATTTGTTATTTACCCTATTTCGAACATTTTATGAAACTTTGGCTTGAAAACTTTCTGAATGGATAACTTCTTTATTTTGAATTTTTGTGAAAAATCTATTTATTTAGAAATTAAAATATAAGGTCTTACAATTGGTTACCCCTGCCTCACGAATATTGCATGGGCAGTCACGAGTTGCTCGGTAAACGTAATGGTCAAAGGTCTAGTCAGGAGGAGAGTGTGGCCTGTGGTGCACCTACACTCACTGTTGATATCACCACCACTCTTTCTTCCCCAAGATATTTCTACTGTCCCTATCTTTCACACCTCTAGTGTATCGTTGAACCATTCATAGCAACCTTACAACGACATTTAACATGCCCCATTCACACACATTTTAATTGCACACAATACTCATATTTGCATACGGCACTCAAGCCTACATTCATTCACATTACACGGTACTCAAGCCCATAATCATTCACAGTACATGGCACACAGGCCCATATTCACTTACATTTATTAAATCACCAATCAATTGCATTTCATAATACCCAATCACCCACAATGGTCCGCCTAACTCATTGCACATCACATGACATTTAAACATACAAATATTTCCATCAAAACACACGTTTCCTACCCTCTATCTCAACCACATTACAATATTTAATCAGAATAAATGGAAATAAAAAACGAGGGGATAAGGTAGAGTCCCCTTTACCTCAATTTGAAGACCCACAACGTGAATCAACACTAGAATTGTCCCCCACACAGGTTCCGTCCTAAATACATGGAGAATTTCTATGAGAACTCAGAGAGAACCACAAAAACAGAGAATGTGATTGGGAAACCAAAACCCTAACCATAAAACTTACCTCTAAGCGCCCCAAAAGTGAATCCAACCTTTAATCTTGCTCCCAAACAGCTTTGGAGACAATTTAATCGGTGAAATAGGGCTTGGGAGTGAGAGAATCGAAGAAATTTTGAAGAGAGATATGAGAAATAAGATTCCCCAAACCCTAAACCCCTTTAAATCTCTCTCTCGCTACAACAAAAATCTCAGAGAAAACTACATCCTGATTTCTGCAGAATCGTGCTACAGTGAGACCCTTTCGCTATAGCGAGACTCCATTAAAAAAATGCACCCCAAACTGTCGCTCTCTTGCTACAGTGAAAAGGCGACAGTTTCACGCCTTCCTCCTAGGGCCCTCTCGCTACAGCGAGAACACCCTACACCAGACATTTAGCTAAAATTTCAGTCCAATTCTAATCGTCTATAACAATTCTAGTTCCACTATAGTTAGTACACATGCTCATACCAGCCTACATCATCACATATACATATATTCTCGTTACAACTCATATATATATATATAAAGTACACAACACATGAAAATCCTCAGACGCCCTTATATTAATAATCAAATACTATTACAAAACTCGGGGTGTTACAAATATCAAGGTTACCAACCTTATTTTCACTATATGTTTTTATCAATACTTCGCTTCGTAGCTTTTTTTTTTATTTGACCTTAAGACCCAATTGAAAAACTACTAAAGAAAGAAAATATTTATGTCAAAGTTTAATAAAGGATGGAAATGGAGTGTAGAGGTGTTTGATGCATATTTTCTTATCTGTCTATTTTACATATGCAAGCAAAACTAGCAAGTGCACTAATCATTTTACTAAGTATAGTTTAAATCGATCCTACGAGGATTGGTCTAAGTACCAATACTCCTTCATATTTCTATTTGAGCTCACATTGTGGTGAAAATAGATATTCTATAGAAAAATAAAAGAAAAGTGCAGTAAATATTTTTGGTAATTTGTGAATAAAGGAAATAAACATAGAACATAACAAAATTACTAAAAATTAAATGAAAAATGTAATACCTTCATTGTTATTCCCTTGGTTTTAGGAAAAAAAAAAGGAATTCTAGTGCAGAGTTTCTTGCGCAAGTGAGATATATCTCGCTCAAGCAATATAGATATTTTTGAATTAGGCTCCAACTGTCTTCTCGCCTAGGCAAGAAAGGGTATAGCTCAAGCGACCTCACAAAAAGATTTGAGAGCTCTTTGGACCTGTTCTCTCTCAGGCAAAAATACTTCTTGCCCAAGCGAGAATATCAGAAAAATATTGAAAAAACCATTATCTGATTTTCTCGTTCAGGCGAGAATGTGCTCACTCAAGCTTGAGCTCACTCACTCAAGCGAGAATGCGTGAGATTGAAGGGTATTTAAGGAAGTTCATATTGGGAAATTTTATTTTTCATCAAAACCATCTCTCCCCTCTTTATTCTCTTTGTTCTCTCCCTCTCCTTCCCTAGAGAAAGTCATCTACAACTTTGAATCTCTTTCGAATATGAACTTAAACGTCTATTCCACTTGAATCCAAGTAAGTTTCCAAAGCTTAGCTCTCGAATCTCATTCCTATTTCTCTATTCTCTCTTTTCCTAATAATACTCTACTTTGTAATGTTAGGAAGAAATCTAGTCTTGGGTAGTATCTCCAGTCAGAATATGGAACTTCTCTTTAGAGCTCACGAATAAACTTGTCTTAGAAACTCATTTCTAGGTAAAAAGAGTTATTGTCAAACCTTAGATTTTATTTCTTTGTGTATCATGTAACATCCTTAATTTCGTATAAAAGTAAATAAATACATTTTCATAATAAAGGGGGAAAGTAAAATAATTTTGTTCTATTTTATAGATTTAAGAATTGAATAAAAACAAATGTTACATTTCTTCTAATAAAATTGTTTAAAATTTCACAGTATTTAAAATTTTCAAAGGAATAATTTCAAGACTTTAAAGTAATAAATAAAACTTACATTTAGCAGATTGTTTGGTTTATGTTGTATACATATAAGTTTAGAATATCATTAAGAACATCCCTAAATTATTTATTACAATAAAATTCACCAAAGCATTATAATTTTTAAAATTTGACATTAAAGAAATATTTACATAACTTGGTCAATATGAAATGTAAATAGGATAAAATATTATAATTTCTCAAATTATTCTAATCCCTATAGAGCAGTCTTCCTTCTAATGCCACTTGATTATGATCCTAGAATGAACCAACCATCTTTATCTCTTCACTTTCATTACTTGAATATATTAGTAAGGGTAAGTATCTCCTACCCCACTAAATCTCTTTGTTTGACATAAAATTTATATAGTGCAGAAAATATTGGCTAATGTAACACCTTAAATTTAATTTCTAAAATAAATAAATAAATTTCACAATAACTGGGAATAAATAAAAATTTTCATTCAATTAGTTCCCAAGACATGGTTTCAATAAAGTCTTTCAAAATAAGAATAGATTACAAGTTTATATCAAGTAATTACTACAGGACTAATTTAAATATATCAGAGTTTTCAAAATAACTTTCTATGTTCTATAGTAGTTCCATCCATCCTTTCATTGAACCTGATACTGATCATCTTTGTCACCTAAAAAATAAATATAAGGGTAAGTACTCTATATTCACACACAAGCATAGAGACTTTGTAACGCCTTCATTTTCTTTATTTAATAAATAAATTTTATGGCGGATAGAAATAGATTTATTTCTATTCATGGAGTTAATAATAGAATAAGGACAAAATTTTATATTTTCTTCTTATGAAAATTTCATAAGATTCCAAAAAGTCAAGCTTCCAAGGGTAAAACTTTGAAACATTAAATAATCAAATAAAACTCAACTTTACTTCTAACAAATCATTCAGTTCATTTTGAATACATGTAAATTTCAAATTTTTTACCAAGAACATTTTCAAAATATTCTTTACAACTGTTGTTCACAATTCTAAACACTAGCAAGTGCACTAGGAATTGTAGCAAGTAATGAGTAATTTTTTTAAGATCAGAATATCGTCTCCACAGGAAATTAGCCAATCAATTATCACTTCACAGAACAATCACCATTTGAGCTTTACGAATTTGGAAGATTTGTAACATTCAGAAGTCAAGAACAAGCATAATTAAAAGGTAAGAAACTTGCAGTAAAAACAGATTATGAAGTTGTGATGAATTGAGATAGGAATGAAGAATAGTTAGGAATTTACTTCACAAGAATGTCAATATTGATTCAATTATGCCTCTAAACATTCAAGAACTTGGTTAATTGACAATCAGTTTCACATATTAATAGCCAAAGGTTAATCCCTTAACTCAATGACCCTAACAAGCAACTAAACCACCCTAATCCCTTAGGTGAAGTTCAATTTCAAGTTGCATTAAGACTTAGAACCTTAGGATTGCAGAATTAGGTCTCCTTATCCCTAAGAAATCCCCATTTCTGATTGCTAACTCAAATCAGAGAAGCAAATCTAACTTCCATTGGTAAATGTTCCTCTTTGATTAACCACACGTATTTTCATTCACAGATTGCAATAACAACAGAATTAACAATTCAATTAATCGAAGAACTCAAAATTTAGAAGCAAAAGTCAAATCAATACATCAATTCGAGTTCCATAAACTCCTAACTATGGAGAATTAAGCAAACATTGTAACAGAGACAGAGAAAGAAGAAGAAGAAGAGAAGAATTGCAGAGAAGCCATCTCCACGAGCTCCAATCCAATGCCTCTTCTTGGAGCTCAAAATTTGACCCCAAACCTCTCTCTCACTCTCTCTCAACGAGAATCTAACAGAAAAAACAGAAAATGAACAAAAGACCGCGAGTTCTGAGCTTAAAACATGTATTTATAGAAATCCCGATTTTGTGCGTTATCACTCTTGCTGATAAGAGTGGCTACGCAGAAGCTCATGTAGTTTCTGGAAACTGGAACTATCACTTTTGCTACTAAGAGTTGCAACGCAGGAGGTCGAGTGGTTACGCGTGATCACTTTCGAGAGCAAGAGTGATCACGCACAGCTTGCCTTGATTCACTCCTCTCTGGAACATCCACTTTCGCTAGTAAGAGTAGTAACGCAGAGCTTGCTAAAATTTTTCCTTCTCTAGAACACTCACTTTCGCCAGCAAGAGTGTTAACGCAGAGCTTGTTCTTTTGAGTAACTCTCTGGAACACTCACTTTTGCTGGTAAGAGTGACCACGTCCAGACTCTTTTCTTCTTTTAAGCTCTGGAATAATCACTTTCACTGGGAAAAGTGTTAACGCCCAGTGTGTATTCCTCTTTGATGTTTGGAGTGATCACTTTCACTGACAATAGTGATCACGCCCAGCTTGCATTCCATTGTTCTTGTGTTTTGGAGTCCAGAATTGTTTTTCTTCCTCTTCCTTTCCATTGATCTTCCATTTCCATGACTTTTGCTCAGATTATTCCTATAAAAACAAGATTAATTTCTTAAGATCTAAGCAGAAATTCCACAAATGCTAAAATAACTACATATTAAAAGAAAACTTTCAATTATTCTATTTTTCTAGATTTTTCTGCTTTTCTTATATATTTTCCTTATCAAATAGGTTAGAAATACACTAAAATATTAGTAAATATATGGATTCATCAACAACCAAAATTTGCTCAGGGATTTAAATTCTGAAATTTAACATTAAAGTCATTTACAAACTTTGGTCAACCCCAAGTTATAATTTGATTAAAACAATACAATTTTTCAAATGGCTCGGTCCCTACAGAATAGTTTTCCTTCCTATACCCTTGGATTATGATTCTAAGACGGACCATACATCTTCTTTTCTTCACTTTCATTACCTGAAATGTTAGTAAGGGTGAGTATCTCCCGCTCCACTAAATCTCTGGTTTAATATAAGCAAAGAACTTACATGTATATGCTGTACTAGGAATATTATTTAACATAGATTAAATTAGCATTAACTCTCAAATCATCCAAGTTGCCATCACAAAGGAGCACACACAGGATAAACAGTCAATCATGTTCATCACTTTAGATAATGCATATTTTTACTGATCAATATGTCATAATGCATGTATTATACCACGTAAATTGATATGTCATAATACATGTGTCCTAATCACACCCGTCGATGTATTACAACACATATATTGCAACAACATCCACTGACATGTCACAATGCATATATTATAACTGTATGACTCTTACACTACTTCATACACATCACCCTTTCACATTAATTTCACTTTCATATTTAATGCTCCTGAGATCCCTTGAGGCCTTCATAGTTTAGATAGCCGCCGGTTAGCCGCAGCAACACGGATACACGTGTGCTGACCCAGCCCCTTCTAGCAAAGGTATAGTCAAAAGTCTCATTAGGAAACGAGTGTGTGGCTTGTGAATACTTTCATTTTCAGCAAATCATTGTGCACTTGTTCACACTTAGCATTCACCACCCTCATTTTTCCAAGATTTTCTAAATCTTCTCCGACCTATACTCCCAGTTGTATCTTTATAGCTATCTAAACTCACCACTACCATTTCTCAATCCTTTCCACACCTTTTTATAGGGCATAATACGTGAGTTTTGATCAAATAACTTGGTGTATTACAATACATTTGATAAAGAAAACATGTTAGAAAAAGTTGAAAAACTCATAAAAATAATAGAATGTTTAAAGTCTTTCTTAAATACATAGTTGTTTAGATTTTATGAATTTTCTATGTAAAAAGTAATGATTCAATCATATTTGTAGGAAATTCTGAGCTAAGTTCATAAGGTTAGAAGACCAAGGGAAAGATAGAAGAAAAGTAGAAAAAATTGGAAGCAAAGAACAAGGTTTGATGAAGCAAGAGCTGGGCGTGATCACTTTTACTGACAAAAGTGATTGTTCTAGAGCCTAACATTGAAGGATGACCTGTGCGTTATCATTATCGCTGATGATAGTGATCGTTCTAGAGAGAGCTCCAGCATAGCAAGATGCGCGTTATGACTTTTGTTCACTAAAGTGATCGTTCCAGAGAAGCGTCTAGGAAAGTAAGTTGCGCGTTATCACTTTTGTTCACAAAAGTGATCGTTCCAGAGAGCCTTCTATCACTACAAGCTGCACGTATCTCCTATTATTTACAAAAGTGAACACACGCAGACCATGAATCTCTGCGTTGCTACTTTTATGAAGAATAGTGATCGTTCCAGTCATGAAGATTATCAGAAAGGCCTCTGCGTGGCTATTATATTGAAAAATAATGACTATGCCAGAAAGGCGGGAATTCTATAAATACGAATGGATAGTTGCTGGATAGCTCCCGCTTCACAGATGCAACATGTGCGGTATTGAGCCCCCAAGCAAAGGTGTTAGTTAGAGGTCAAGTTAGGAGGAGAGTGTGTGATCCATGGTGTACTCACGCTCACTACTGGTGTCACCACCACTCTTTCTTCCTCAAAGTATTTCTACCGCCCCTATCTTCCATACCCCCAGTGTATCACTGAACTATTCATAGTTTTCCAACAAACACAATCAACATACCATTCTCACATATTCACCCACATTCTCAATTATTTCATCGTGTTCATTTTCAGTCAATGGCATGTTCACACATATCAACCACCTTATACTCAAGCACACAATATTTTTCATCATAATATTATACCAATCAATTCATTTCATTATACATACTATTTAACATCTATCACACTATATTCTACATAACCTTTCCACCACAATCTCACTACAACCAATCATTTTCATTAAAACACATATGTTCCAACATTCCAATCATTCACATTCATAAACATAACTTCATAAATGAATTCTAGGCATAAAGAGATAGGGTAGAGTCCCCCTTACCTCGGAATGAAGACCCAACGCAATCTAACGACAGAAAACATTCCTCACATGGTACTTCATCCTAAATACATGTAAAACTCCATGAGAAATCGAGAAAATGAATGAAAGGGACAAAAACTGAAAACCCTAACTCACAAACTTACCTCTAAATGCCCCAAACACAACCATAACCTCCAATCTTTCTCTTAAATGGCTTTGAAGGCAGTTTAATCAGTGAAATAGGATTGAAGGTTGAGAGAATCGAAGAGAGTTCGAAGAAAGGAATGAGAAATGAATTTCTCAAACCCTAAACCCCTCAAATACCTTTTCCAGAAATTGCCTGTTTTCTAAAAACCCCTCAAATCCCAAATTTTCAAAAATTACCTGTTTTCTAAATTTTTTATTTATTTTCTACCATTTATTGACTTTTTTTTTTTAATTTTAGGCATCTAGTTCATATAGTTGTTCAATTCAAAAAATTCTAAAAATTTTTGTGGTGTTTTCTTATACCAAAAAGAGATTTATCAAGGCTTTACTTTATCCATATCTCACATTTTCATAGTACATGTTTTATAAACTAACACTGTTCACTTAGTAAATGCTTATTAAGTGCATGATGTTCTTGGTGATTCTAACCTTGCATGACCAGGTTCGTAGATTACAACAAAGAGAGCACAATGCAAGAGATATGGCTGCAAACAACTAAGAGAGAACTTTGAAGGGGCTAGCTGCCCCTGATGTTGGCCATCAGCCACTTCGCATCCAAGTGCCCTAGTTACAAGAGGGCACAACACCTATGAATTGAAGTTTGGTTTAATACATTTGTTGCCAAAATTTCATGGACTGGTAGGAGAAGATCCATACAAACACCTGATGGAGTTCCATGTAGTCTACTCTACCATACTGTTAGTGGATTTGCCTGAAGACTTTGTGAAGTGAAGGAATTTCAATTCTCACTGTGTGACGTGACCAAAGATTGGCTTTACTTGCAATTAAAACCAATTACTACCTGGAATGACATGAAGAGGAGATTATTGGAGAAGTTCTTTCCTGCCTCTAGAACAGCAACAATCAGGAAAGAAATTAGTGGGATCAGTCAACTGCAAGGAGAGACTTCTATGAGTATTAGGAGAGGTTTAACAGGCTTTGTGCAACCTACCCAAATCACTAAATCACCAAATCAATAATTAGTTGCTGATCAAATATTTTTATGAAGGTCTACTTCCTATAGAGAGGAGCATGATTGATGCAGCCAATGGAGGAGCTTTGATGGACAAGACTCCCGCAGCTGCAAGGTTTTTGATCTCCAACATGGTAGAAAACTCATAGCAATTGAATTCTAAGAGTGTAACCAAACTTGTACATGAAACAACAACCAGCACTGTGGCTGCAACTGACAATCAAAGGCTAGAAAATAAGCTTACGGAGTTAACATCATTGGTGAGGTAGCTTGCCATGGGACAGGCAGTGCCACAGACTCTACAAACATGTGGTATATGCTCAGGTGATCATTACACAGATGCTTGTCCTCAGCTGCAAAAGACATCCATTGCACCTTCTCATGTTGTAGCAGGTATACACCCTTCATACCAGTAGCAGTAGTATAATCCATTTTCACTTACATACAACCCAGGATGGAGGAATCATCCTAACCTGCGATATGGTCTAGGCCTAGCACAACATCAACAAAGGTATAATTACCAGCAGCAACAGCTACAGTGATGATTCATATTTTGTACTCATATTTATAGCCTTATTGCATCTTCCAAAATATCTATTCTCTTTTTATTTATTTCATTTAGCATGTTTTTGCATTTCTTGCATTAAATTGGAGTTTTCATGAATACTTGTTATCTTTACTTTATATTTCATATTTTTGCTATTTTGACCTTTGTCCACTATTTCGGCCATAACTTTTTCTGTAGATTTCCTTTTTGGCTGATTCTTTTTGCAATGGATTCTTGACTTCCTAGGCTTCAATTTGGACATATGGATCATGTTGTTTGAAGTTTAGACTTAAAACATACCTTTTATATTTAGGATTTTTATTTAGAGCTTTTATTATAATTACTTGTGGCAGCCTTGACCCATTTATTTCCGTTTTCATTTAAGACCAGTATATATAGGGGTCAAAAGGTTGATTTTACGACCTCTCCTTTTCATAATTTCATTTTTCTCTAAGACTTTTTCCCGCTTTTGAGAGAAAACGTTTTTCGTTACTGTTTACTTGCCTTCTTTCAGATTTTGCAACAAATTTAATTTTTGATTCTGCTACGACTCTCAATTATTCTTTTCTTGTGAATCATCTCATCTTAAGCGTGGATTACAAGATCGATTGATTACTCTGAGTTTGTCTTTTCATTTTCTCATAATTCTTGATTAAGATTGGTGCATGCATAATTTGATTGAATTTAGTTTTTATTCTTGAGTATAAGATTGATCGATTGATTTCCTTTGCATTTGAGATTTAGGCAAATTCGGTATAGTAATCCTACTTTGCATCTATGATTCATGGTTTCAATTTGTGGTTTTAATTCGTGTTAGTCTTGATTGCCTTTGTTCTTTTAATTGTATTCGTTTTGTAACGCCTTAGTTTTATTTTCAAATAATTAAATTTCGCAAAAAATGGGAATGATAAAAATTTTCATTAAAACAATTCCTAACACATGGTTTCATCAAAGTATTTCAAAATAAAGGAAAAGATTACAAGTTTATATCAAATAACTACTATAGGACCACTTTAAATACATCATAATTTAAAATAATATTCTAAGTCCTATAGTAGTTCCATCCATCCCCTCACTGAGCCCGGTGCTAATTGTCTTGGTCACCTAATAAATAAATGTAAGGATGACTACTCTACACTATCACACACAAGCACAAAGACTTACTTTGCACATCCCAGAAATTACTGCCACAACTCAGTCATGCATCAACACGCCTAAAATAATAATTCCAATATTTTATTCTCATTCACGCACAAGGTGCGCTCAATGCAAGTTAGCCACGCTCACTGTGACACTGTGATCATATATTCTTGATGCCCTCAACCTCAAGGACTGCCTTTAACCCACTATGGATGACTGCCTTTAACCCCCGCCTCACGGATACAACGTGTTCAGTCACAGGTCCCTTGGCAAAGGTGTTAAGTCTGAGTAGGAGAGTGTGTGGCCTGTGGTGCACCTACACTCACTGTTGGTGTCACCACCACCCTCTTTTCTCTAAGGTATTTCTACTGCCCCCATCTTCCACACCCTTAGTGTATCGCTGGACCATTCATAGCTTTCCAACACATCAAACACAATCATATTCACTCTTAGCATGCCATCCACACATATTTTCACCCATTACAATTATTCGGCATATGATAAATGTAGATTTTACTAGGTTTTTATGTAGTTTTCTAGGTTGTTTTTCATAGAAAATGTAACTTGGAAAGTGAAAACTGCACAAAAAAATATATATATGTTCAATTAATTGTTGTCTTTAATAATTCAAATTGTGTGAATTTGACAGAATTTTGATGCAATTTTGTTAGTTTTGCAGGAAACTCTGAGCTGCGATCATAAGGTTGGAGGATCAAGAGAAAAAGTAGAAGAAAGTAGCAAAATTGGAATCAAGGAACAAGGTTTAGTGAAGCAAGAGCTGGGCGTGATTATTTTTCCTGGCAAAAGTGATTGTTCCAGAGCCTAACAGTGAAGGATGACATGTGCGTTATCACTATTGCTGATGATAGTGATCGTTCCAAAGAGCTTTCAAGCATAGTAAGGTGCGCGTTATCACTTTTGTTCATAAAAGTGATCTTCCGGAGAGAGCTCCAACATAGCAAGATGCGTGTTATCACTTTTATTTACAAAAGTGATTGTTTCAGAGAAGTCACTAGCAAAGGAAGCTGCGCGTGATCACTATTGCTGACAAAAGTGATTGTTCTAGCTGTGCGTGACTTCTATTGTTCACGAAAGTGAACACACGCAGACCACGAACCTCTGTGTTCCTACTTTTATGAAAAATAGTGATCATGACAGAAAGGCGAGAAATTCTATAAATAAGAGATTAGCCCAGAAACTTGTATATTTTCTCATTTTTTCATTTCCACACCTTAGAAGAGTTAGATAGGGAGATTGGGGGCGACTTCCAAGCTCTAGGCCTTGAGGAATCAGGCTGAAGATTGGATTTATGAAGAATTTCTGCAGCTCCTCTTCTTTTACTCTTTCTTTTTCTTTTTCTTTTAGGAACATGTTCTGATTTCTTTTTCTTATGGATTGATGGATCCAATTTTGATATTGTAAGTTGATTGTGGATCTGGATTTTAAGATCTTGATTGTATTGAATGTTTAATTCTTTTCTTAATGCAATTCTTGAATTAGCTATTCAATTGAATTGAACCTAGAGGATTTTCATAAATGGAAGTTGAGTTAATTTCTCAGATCTGAATTGAATGTCAAGGTTATAGATATCTTGGGGATAAGAATTTGTGATCTTGTGATCTCTTAATTTCTCATGCTTAATGCAATGTTTGATTGATTTAGACCTAAGGAATTAGGGTAGGTAATTGAATATTAGGATCATTGAGGCAAGGGATTGTCCTTTGATTAAATAAGTGAAGTTGATCATCAATCAATTAAGGAATTTAAAGTTCAGATCTACTTCAGTTTTACAATTGATAAAGAGGTGAAATCAATCCTAACTCCATTCACACATCATTTCATTTCTAAATTTGTTAGTCTATTTTGCTGTTATTTTTTTTTATTTCTACACTTTATTGCTTTTATTTGCAAATGCTCAAAACATCTCCTATATTCGTTTGGCTCAACTAGTTATTGATTTGTGAAGTGGTAATTGATAGAACTAATCCTTGAGGATGATACTTGGGACTCAATTGAATTCCAAATTTTATTACTTGCTACAACTACCTAGTACCCTTGTTAGTTAGTGTTCTCTTAGCTTTGTGACAAGTTTTTGGCGCCGTTGCTGGGGATTATTTACTTTCAATATCATTAGTAGCAGAGAGATGGTTGGATTGAGCATTTCTTTTTGTTGTTTTGCTTTCTAATTTTTCTGCATAATTTTTTCTTCTGCATTTTGTGTAGTTTTCTGCATAATTTCTGCACAATGTTTTCTGCATAAATTTTTTGTATTCTTTTGCATTTTCTGCATAATTGTAATTTTTGTTCTACATAATTTTCTTGTTTTCTGCATATTATATTTGTAGTTTTCTGCATCATTTTCTGTTGAATTTTGCATGATTTTGTTTTGCATTTTTCTACATAACAGTCTAATTTCTCTGCATATTATTGATTATGCATTTAGTTATACTTTTCTGCAATGTTTTGCAATAATTTTCTACATAATTCAATTTTTCTTCTCCATAATTTTCTAACTTTGTTTATATTTTGTTTACTTTCTTTTTGTATACAAGTTAAAACAAAAAATAAAGTTGCTCTATTGTTTGATCTAGATATAGACAAGGCTCTTAAGCAATTGAAGAGTGAAGCAAAGGCAAGGAAGTTGCAAAAGAAAGTGTAGAAGATAACATCCACTTTTGAAGAACCAAGTGTGAACCAAACCCTAGCAAAGGAGAACAATATAGCTGAAAACAATAGGACAAGGACCTTGGGAGATTATTGCATTCGAACTATGCAGAGTTATAATTCAAGTATTGTTAGACCAACAATTGAAGCCAACAATTTTGATATCAAACCTACATTGATAAAATTAATACAACAAGATCAATTCTTTGGAAATGTTTTAGATGATCCCAATCTGCATCTTTATAATGTTTTGTAGCTATGTGATACCATTCATATCAATAATGTAAGTGAAGATGTTATCCGTTTGAGATTATTTCCCTTTTCTCTTAGGGACAAGGCTAAATATTGGCTTCAAGCTCAACCACAAAGAAGCATCACTACTTGGGCTGACTTAGTGAACAAATTTTTAACTAAGTACTTTCCAACATCAAAATCTGCCAAGCTGCGAAGTGAAATCACCTCTTTTGTTCAGTAAGATGGTGAATTTCTTTATGATGCATGGGAAAGATATAAGGATCTACTGAGAAGATGTTCTCATCATTGCATTCCAGAGTGGATGCAAATCCAAACTTTCTACAATGGGATGAATGTTGTCACAAGAACCATGGTAGATGCAGTAGCTGAAGGTTCATTGGATACTAAAACTGTAGAGGAAGCTCAACAATTAATTGACATGATGGCAACTAGCATGTATTAGAATTTCAATAAGAGGCATGTTGCAAGTAAAAGAGAATTTGAAGCAAAGACACTTGAGACTTTGATCAACCAAAATCAAATGAAAAATCAATTACTTCCTAAACAAATTGCAGCCTTGACTCAACAAATCAATACTTTTCAAGCTAGAGCTACAAAAACAAGCTACTTGATATGTGATTTTTGTGGAGAAAATCATATGAATGGAGCATGTGATGTATTTACACCAGAACACGAAGAATATATTAATTACTTAGGTGATTTTCAGAGGTCTCAACTTGCATTCCATTCTGATTTTCAATATCGAGCCAATAGAAGTCAACCACATTATCAATGAAATCAACAAAGTCCTACAAGAAAAAGTGATATTGCAGTAGCACCATTGTTCTATGCCTATTTTTAGCCTCCATGGTCATATTGTCAAGCTTTTTCATCTCAACCTCCAAGAGAGCCATAATTTTCAAAACCTTTGTCTTAAAGGATGAATGAAATAGAGGAAACACTACTACAATTTATAGAAGTTACACAATCCAACTTCAAAAATCAAGAGGAATCTATGAAAAAGTTGGAGACTCAAATAAAACAAATTTCACAGTAGTTGGCACATAAGGATGGGGATAAATTCTCTAGTAATACTACAGTGAATCCAAGGGAGCAATGCCATGTTGTCATAATAAGAAGTGCAACAGAGGTTTCTAATCTAAAAAATAAGGAGAAGAAGATAGCTACAAAGAATGCTGAAGAAGAAGCTCAAGACAAGTTGCAAAGAGGGAAATTTACTCTTTTAAGAAAAGAAAATTTAGAGGACAGTAACTGCACTAAACTAGAAGGAAGAATCAATAAGCAGGAAAAACAGAATGGAGATTCTATTATGAGAGAAGTCCTTGCTGCAGTGAAATATCAAGATGATGAAGAGGAGGAAAAGAGGCTTGCAGAGTATATCAAGTTGTTAGAAGTCCCTCCACTTCTATTTCTCTCAAGTTTTGAATTAAATGAAGAGCTGCAAGTTGGTGAGAAAAAAGGGAAATGTTTAAAGATAGAGCAAGAGCCGTTATCATCAAAATCATCTCTTAGAACCAAAGATCAATAGGCATCAAGCTAGTGACGTTAAAAAAGCGCTTTGTGAGAGCCAACTCACACTTCTTTCCCTTTCATTTTTTTTAATTTTTGGTTTTTAGTTTTATTTTTTTGCATGATTTGAGTTTTTGGTTGCTTTGCAATTGTTTTTGGCAGTGAAAATATCAACATACAAGGAAGTTTCCTGATGTAGCTTGCTATGGTTTGCTGGAACAACACCTTTCATGTAAAAGAGAGTTATTTCTTTCTTTACCTCTTGATTCATATGTTGAATTATGTCATATTTCCTGCTAAACTAAACAAAGTAAAAAAAAATGTATATGTTTGTAATTGTTTGTGCATTATGTTCCTTTTTCCATTTTGTGATGAATAATTCAGATTCTTCTTCCATTTCTTTGTTTCTGAATTCTGAGTAAATATTCTGTTTATGTACTTCTTCATGTGATTGTCACACTTCATTTTGAAAAATAAAGAGATTCTTACCATTTGTGCATATGGATTTGTAAGGTGAATTGCGAACATGATTGATTGATATTATCACCTTTATTCCAATGGTAAGAATTTGAGCTTTGCAGAATATATTCTTTCATGTGTGATTGATCTTAATTTTGCTGCACCTAGAACTTGCTTTGTTTCTTGATTGAATATGCAATTTTACAATTCTCACATATATGATGGAAGCCTTCTTTGATTGTGCCTAGTTCGCCTAAATGAACCTTCCGTTATGCTTGAATGTCCTAGTTCACCCCTTTGAGCTTAATATCCCTTTCTTGATTTTCCGTCATTACAAGACTTGATGAAAAACCATTTTTACCATCCAAAGGAAAAGAGGCATATTAAGTCTAATCAAGGATGAGTTTAAAGCTAAGTTTGGGGTGGCATCCAGATTTTATTTGCTTGAGGACAAGCAATGTTCTAAGTTTCGGGGTGGAGAATAGCAATAGCAAAGCTATCTAAGTTTTGGTTTCAAAAAGAAAGAAATAAATAGCAAAGTTATGAGTTCAAAAGAAAGATCTGTAGCAAAGTGTTGCAGAGAAAAAACTAAAAGAAAATTAATGAAAGGAATGAAAAGAAAATAGTGGATAAAAGCAAGAAAAGAAAAATTGGAATTCTACTGCATGAATGAATTTGTTTGCTGCATAATTGAGGGAATTATTGAAAAATAATGCAGTTCCATGCTAGTTTTAAGTTCATTCACTCAAAATGTCTTTTTTCTTTAGGATTTGTAGGTATTGTTTCTCATTTTTTTCAATACTTACCTTAACCTTAGCCCTATTATAACTTGAAAAAGTCCTCTTAATGTGTGATTAACTGTATTAAGTAGAGGAGTTGAGAATATGGGCAAGTATATGGTAAGGTGAGGTAAAATTGATGATCTTGAGGGTAAACACTCACCTTAAACACTCATGAGTGAGAGGGAAACACTTTGTTGTGAGTGGTAATGATATCTGTAACACCTTAAATTTAATTTCAATTAAGTAATAATTTCGCAAATTCGAATAACTAAATTTTCATAAGATAGTTTGAAATTAAAGAAGGGTTACAAATTAATATCAAATAATTGCTACAGGACTAGTTCAATTACAACATTTTAAAATAAAATTTAAGTCATATAGCAGTCCATCCGTCCCTTCACTGAGTCTGGTGCTGATCGTCTTGATTATCTAAAAAAATGAATGTAAGGGTGAGTACTCTACACTACTCAAAACACAACTATCATAGAGTCTCACCTTGCCTATACTTCATGGAAAGTACACATGAACAACATTTCATTTTGATTTGTCACTGATGCACTCATGGCACCACACAATTATATATATGAAATTAACAAACAATAGTCCTGTGTACTCACTGCACGCCAGCCATGCTAACTGTGGCACTGTGATAACAGATTTTGCTATGGATGGTCGTCGGTTACCCCCGCCTCATGGATACAACATGGGTAGTCATGAGTCGCTCAGCAAAGGTAGTTGTCAGAGGTCTAGTAAGGAAGAGAGTGTGTAGTCCGTGGTGCACCCGTTCCACAGTCGGTGTCACTACCACTCTCCCTTCCCCAAGGTATTTTGACCGTCCTCATCTTCCACACCCCCAGTGTATCGCTGAACCATTCACAGCACATTATAATGGCGCCAACACGCTCTATTCACATACATTTAATTCACACACGCAATATTCATGCTTACACACGACATACAGTCTATATTTAATTCATGTTAACATTAATTCACCCATCAATGGCATTCCATCTCACACAATCACCCCTACGGGGCCTAACTATTCCAACACACATCAAATTGCACATCAATTTCATCCAACACACAATCCCTATCCTCTATCTCGGTCACGTAGCAATATTCAACAAAATAACAACAAAGCAGAATAATGAGATAGGGTAGAGTTCCCCCCTTACCTTGGATTGAAAACCCACACTCGTACTCAACCTCGGACGTGCTCCCCACACAGATCTCGGCCTAAACACATGGAGAAACTCCATGAAAATCCAAGAAAATCAAGAAAACAGAGAATAGGGGCAAAAAATTGAAACCCTAGTCATTAAAACTTACCTCCAAACTCCCCAAACATGATTTCAACCTTCAATCTAGCTCTCAAACGACCTTGGAGGTGATTCAATTGGTAAGAATGGGTCTGGGATCGAGGGAATCGCAGAAGAGAGAAGGGAAAACGTAAAAATAACCCATTCCTCGAACCCTAACCCTTAAAATACCCCTCTGATCACGACAATTGAGGGGACCTCGCTGCAGCGACACGCCCTCTCACTACAGCGAAAAACTCAGAGAAAACTGCACTCTGGTTTTTGCAAAATCTCGCTACAGCGAGACTGCACCAGAAATGCACCCCAAATTGTCGCTCTGTCACTACAGCAAGAAGGCAACATATGCATGCCTTTTACCCAGGGTCCACTCACTACAGTGAGACATCTGTCGCTGCAGCGAGAATGCCCTGCACCAGAACTTAGCCTATTTTCCTTCAGTCTAATTCTAGCCACAAACTCACATCATAATAAGGTCACATACATATATTTACATCACTATCAAGTAAATCAACACACATATGAATATATATATGTATATATATATATATATAATTTTAAAAACATTACAAAATTGGGGCATTACAATATCTTTCATTAATGTTTCACATGTAGCTTTGTTGTTCATTAGCTAATATTTGTAAGATTCTGCACAAAAAGACTTGTTTGAGTGTGACTTTCATTGTGATTGAATGCATGAAAGATTTGTTGATAGGATAATTGGAAGGAATGATATGGAATGAAGAATTCTGTACAAACTAAAAATAAAGTCTATGTAAAAAGATTTTCATTGTTGTTTTGATGATGCATTCAATTCCCCTTAGTATGTTCTGGTTTGCTTGAGGACAAGCAAAAATCTACGTTTAGGGTGATGATAAATGCAGATTTTACTAGATTTTTATGTAGTTTTCTAGGTTGTTTTTCATAGAAAATGTAACTTGGAAAGTGAAACTGCACAAAAAAATATATACATGTTCAATAAAGTAAATTGTTGTCTTTAATAATTCAAATTATTAAAATTTAATAGAATTTTGATGTAATTTTGTTAGTTTTGCAGGAAACTCTGAGCTGAGATCATAAGGTTGGAGGATCAAGAGAGAAAGTAAAAGAAAGTAGCAAAACTGGAATCAAGGAACAAGGTTTGGTGAAGCAAGAGCTGGGCATGATCACTTTTCCTGGCAAAAGTGATTTTTCCAGAGCCTAACAGTGAAAGATGACCTGTGCGTTATCACTATTGTTGATGATAGTGATTATTCCAGAGAGCTTTCAAGCGTAGCAAGGTGCGCGTTATCACTATTGCTGACAAAAGTGATTGTTCTAGCTGCGCATGACTCCTATTGTTCACGAAAGTGAACATGCGCAGACCACGAACCTCTGCGTTCCTACTTTTATGAAAAATAGTGATCACGCCAGAAAGGCAGAAACTTCTATAAATAAGAGATTAGCCCAGAAACTTGTATCTTTTCTCATTTTTTCATTTCCACACATTAGAAGAGTTAGAGAGGGAGATTGGGGGCGACTTCCAAGCTCTAGACCTTGAGGAATCAGGCTGAGGATTGGATTTATGAAGAATTTCTGCAGCTCCTCTTCTTCTACTCTTTCTCTTTTTCTTTTAGGAACATGTTCTGATTTCTTTTTCTTATGGATTGATGGATCCAATTTTGATATTGTAAATTGATTGTGGATCTGGATTTTAAGATCTTGATTGTATTGAATGTTTAATTCTTTTCTTAATGCAAATCTTGAATTAGCTATTCAATTGAATTGAACCTAAAAGATTTTCATAAATGGAAGTTGAGTTAATTTCTCAGATCTGCATTGAATGTCAAGGTTATAGATATCTTATGGATAAGAATTCGTGATCTTGTGATCTCTTAATATCTCATGCTTAATGCAATGTTTGATTGATTTAGACCTAAGGAATTAAGGTAGTTAATTGAATATTAGGATCATTGAGGCAAGGGATTGTCCTTTGATTAGATAAGTGAAGTTGATCATCAATCAATTAAGGAATTTAGAGTTCAGATCTACTTCAGTTTTACAATTGATAAAGAGGTGAAATCAATCCTAACTCCATTCACACATCATTTCATTTCTAAATTTGTTAGTCTATTTTGCTGTTATTTTTTTTATTTCTACACTTTATTGCTTTTATTTGCAAATGCTCAAAACATCTCCTATATTCGTTTGGTTCAACTAGTTATTGATTTGTGAAGTGGTAATTGATAGAACTAATCCCTGAGGACGATACTTGGGACTCAAATGAATTCCAAATTTTATTACTTGCTACAACTACCTAGTACACTTGCTAGGTAGTGTTCTCTTGGCTTTGTGACAACATCAATCAATGACATGCAACCACACACAATCACCCATAACAGGTTCAACCATTTCATCACACATAACATTCAACGTCAATCACATTGTAAAACACACAACATTTCCATCAACAATCCATATCAATCAATTCATTCCATCATACACATTATTCAATATCCATTACACTATATTCTACACATTCTTTCCATCGAAATCTCACCATAACCAAATTATTTTAATTAAGGTACACATCTCTCTACTTTTCAATCATTCACATTACAACACATAGCAAAATCACAAATTCTAAACATAGTGAGATAGGGTAGAGTCCCCGTTACCTCCGATTGAAGACCAAAACACGAAATCTACATTAGAATAGCTCCCCACACTCAAAGCGTTGGCCACCACATTTGCCTTACCAAGGCAATAAAACAATGTGAAGTCATAGTCTTTGAGGAATTCCATTCACCTCCTTTGCTGCATGTTCAACTCTCTCTGATCAAACAGATACTTTAAACTCTTATGGTCACTGAATACTTCAACTGGTCCATCAAATCATCAATCCTTGAAAGTGGATACTTGTTCTTTATTATTACCTTGTTCAATTGTCTATAGTCTACACACATCCTTATACTCCCATCCTTCTTTTTTACCAAGAGCACTGGCACTCCACATGGTGATACACTTGGTTTCACGAATCACTTCTGCAATAAATCTTCCACTTGCTTCTTGACCTCTGCCAACTCTACCGGTGACATTAATAAATCCATATTTTACCATGTTTTTAGTATAGTTTTTGGTTAATAATTAGGAAAATAGTTCTAAAAATAACTTGAAAAGATCACAAAAAATAAAAGAATTAGTATAAATTGTTGTTTTGTTGAAATATTAAAAATTGTCTAGATTTTTGTAGAAATTCATGCAAAAGATGGAAAGTTGTTGAAAGTGCTTAAAGGAAGGATTAAAAGTTGAAATTAAAGAAGAAAAGTCAAAGAATCAAGCTTGAAGAAATCCTAAGAGCTGGGCGTTACAACTCCAAGTGATTGGCGTTTGAACGTGGAAAGAAGAAAATACAACATTGGGTCTGCATGGCTACTCTGAGTGATGCGCGTTAACACTCCAGCAATTGTAACTAGATAACTGCCACTGCGTTGAAATGCATATCACTTGGAGCTTTAGCGCGCAACAGAGAGTGGCAACTCATAACAGATGGCGTAGCAAAGCAGAGCTGAGCATATGGAAAAAACGTTCATTGAAGTGATGTGTGTTTCTGTGTGGCTACTCTGAGTGATGCGCGTTAACACTCCAGCAACTGTAACTAGATAACTGCCACTGCGTTGAAACGCATATCATCTGGAGCTTTAGCGCGCAACAGAGAGTGGCAACTCATAACAGATGGCGTAGCAACGCAGAGCTGAGCATATGGAAGAAACGTTCATTGAAGTGATGTGCGTTGAAACGCACATCACTTGAAGCCTTGGTGCGCAACAGAGAGTTGCAACTCATATCACTTGAAGCCTTGGCGTGCAACTGCGCACCTTCACTCCAGCCACTGCGCGTTTTGGCGCAAAACTCTGCAGTTTTTATAACTTCTTCTTGCCAATTCTGGACGTTTGGAGCTTTTGTATCACTTTTAGAAGATTCCAGAACACCTGGGGATAACTAACTTTCAGAATTCCAAGGGTTAAGTCGAAGAATTAGAGGATCTCTATAAATAGGAATTGGAAACTTAGAAAAAGAGCTTTTTGTCATTTTTAGTTTTTGGTATTTAGTTGTAACCGTTTTAACTTCCAAGAGAAGTCAGAGGGAGAAGAGAGGAGTGACTTTTGTTCTTCTTTGCTAGAGGAATCTGGGGGAAGACGAAGTTATGGAGATGACTCTCTGTTTTTCATCTTCTTTTCTTCTTGCTTCTCTTTATTTCATTGTAATGTGTTTCTAACTCTTTTTGTTAGGGATTTATAGATCTAGAATTGATATATTGATTTCGTTTTGACTCTGAACTTTGAGTATTTGATTTGATTGAGGGATTAATTCTGTGTTTACTTGATCTTTGAATGGAAGTTCAATTGATTAATCAAAAAGTAATCTTCACTAATGGAAATTGGGTTTGTTGCTTGGATCTGAATTAATTCCTAAAACTATTGATTTTCTTAGGGATAAGTGGTCTTAGTTTTGCAATCTTTCGATTCTAATTCGTAATGCAATATTGAACTAAATTTGGCCTAAGGAATTAGGGAGATTTGGTCGAATATTAGGACCAATGAATTAAGGAATCAATCTTTGGTTATTGTAAAAGAGAAACCGATTGTCAATCAATCAATTGCTTGAATGTTCAGAGGCAGAACTGAATTGATATTGATATTCTAGTGAAATAAATTCCTAACTTTCCTCCATTCATAATTCATTCGAATAAGACAAATTAACATTCTGTTTTTAACAATTTCTCATTTCTTTAATTCTGAAATTTACTTTCTTGCATATTGAAATCTGTTCAATGAATTGTTTGATGTAAATGGTTATTATCTTGTGAATTGGTGATTAAAAATAAGATCCTAGAGGATGATACTTGGGACTCAATCTGATTTTCACATTTTATAACTTGCTACAACTACCTACTACACTTGCTAGTATTGAATTACACCATTTAAGTACTATGATAGAGAAAAAGTGTATCAGACATCCTATATAGTGCCATAGAAATCGGGCTTGCCCTCAGAATGAGGTCAATAGCGAACTTAATCTTCCTCTCAAGTGGCAATTCAGAAACGTCTTCTGGAAAGACTTCCAAGAAGTCCCTTACCACCAGGATATACTCCGGCTCCACCATGCTTTCAGCTTTCATTGAGAACATGACTATAAAGGCCTTAGTGTTCACCATATTCTTCCAAGCACCTTGACTCAAAAGACTCATAATTTCTATCAGCGACGCACCAAAGATCAAATTCTTCTCTCTGCAATCCAACAACACATGGTTGGCGGCCAGCTAATCTATCCCCAAAATCACATCAAATTGGGAAAGAGGCAAACAAATCAAGTCCACCGCAAAGTCCTTACCATGTACCATTATTGAATGCCCTAGACACACCCATGACGTTACAACCGGTTTACCTGTCGAGATAGTCACCACAACATTATATAGCAATTCTGTTACATATAGACCCAAACTCTTCACACATTCCACAGAAACAAAGGAGTGCATAGCACCCGAGTAAAACAACACATCCTTAATAAGGCATTTACCTCTAATAAGCTCCTTAGATTGTGAAGCCTTGATCAATTGGATTTTTATAACATTATTTCCTCTAATTCCTAACTCATTAATCCTCTTTTGTGCCTAATTGGTTGAATTGGATCATTTTATGATGTTTGAATTTTATTTGGGCTTTATTTAATTTTTCCAGTATTTTCAAATTCTAATACTATTTTGGTTTCTAGGCCATATCTTGAGTTGTAGAGCTCATTTCATTGTTATTCTTAATTTGTAGAAAGCTAAGAGAAAGGTGCACAATTCTTATGAAGAGTTCTGAACCCAATTCCGATGTTAAGAAGCTGAAACTGGGCCTAGAAGTGAACTGAAGTGGTGCAGTCGTAGATCCTGAGCAAGGTGCAGTATTTGGGCCATATCTCAGCCCACAGACATCCGATTAAGCCCATTCCAGTGGCGTTTTGAAGTTAATATCCAAGGATACAATTGTCATTCAGGCCACGAACCAAAAAGAGGCTGTTTTCATAGCCGAAAAAATGGAACAAAGTGACGAACGGAATTTTGAATTTTGAATTGTGAATTTAATTTTTTGGCTTATTTCTTCTTCCTCTCTTCTCTCTCTGTTTTCGTTTTTTTTCTCCCCTTTCATGAATTGTTTCCCTCCATCCATGGAGGCTTAGATTCCCATCTGATTCAAGAATTAAAAGAGACGTGACACTCTTGAGGATTGATTGATCGCACATTGGCATAAATTCAATAACAATTTTGGGTTTCATCTATTCCTTATTCTGTCCCTTTTGCTAATTATATTTTCAAATTGAAGTTATTCATTTGGATTGATGATTATGCATGTGGTTGATTATGTATTATTCGATTGATGTATGTAATTGAGTTTTAAGGAACATGAATTGGATTTTCAGGTTTGAAAACTACGATTAATGGCATTGGTAAATTAAATTGGCACAATTCAATTAGGTTCTAGAGTTTTCTGAATTTTAATTAATTATGTGTTAATCGAATGCATGAAGGTCTTCATGTGAATGCTGAGTTCGAATTGAGGTTTCATTCAGATTCATTGTTAATTATCGAATTGTTTGTTGATGTACTCTCTTAAAAATCTGATAATAGAGTAGTCATTTTTCTTCTTAATTCTTGGATTGGAATTTCAATTTTTGTTCACTCTTTATTATAATTATAATTAAGTGCGTTTTTGTTTCCTTTACAAACAAACCCCACTCGTCTTATACACTCTCCAAATAGATTAATTTGCCATTGTGATTCTTTGAGAAACGACCCTATTTGCTTACCCCGTACTATAGTAATTAGGTTTATTTTGACCCGTGTACGACCCCGTGTCAAATTGGCGCCGTTGCCGGGGAATCACTGGCATTTGTTTTGCGTGTTAATCTTTCTTAGTGTGTTTTGCGTTCTGTGTTGAGCATTTTTGCGTTGAGGTATTTATTGTGAGTCTTGTAAGCGAAAATTTCAATACCAGTCCGACTTTGGAGTTTGAGGCTGAATTTTGGTGTCCAAATAGCATTCATCACGCTGATCAACTTTGTCCAAAGGAGCTCCTGTAAATTCCTTCATCTGGTAGGTGTTTTTCTACAAAAGGGTAAAAAGGTAATTTTTCTGGCGACTAACTCGGATTGAGCTGAAACTTGGTTAGACATTACATAAAAATTTAGGGATCAATATCACACAATTTAGTGACTAAATTGAGTGGTGCACCCCTGAAATTCCAAAATTCCATCTTTTAGATCACTTTTTCAATTTTTTTAGTATTCTAGGATTTTTAAAAATAGTAAAAAAAATTTCAAAAATAGGAAATTTTATTTCTAGTACTTCTGTGGTAGTCCTATATTTTTAAAAAAATTATTTCGTTGGTTTTATTTCCCTATTAGCATTTTGTCGACATATTGTGTGTCCATCATTCTTATGTTTCTGATGTTGTATGACACGAGCTAAGCCTGGTGAATTGCATCATTTTAATCCTGAAATTGATAAGACATTTCATCATTCAATTAGAACACATAAAAGGCTTACCTTTACTAATATTCAAGTTGATAATAGTGTAGGTTCTATTAGTAGTGTTAATCATTCTGTTTTTGTGCATTCTGATTCCGAGGATATTATGAATATGGCTAATAGAACTTTGAAGGAAATTGCAGCACCTGATGTTAACTATCACGCTTTGGCAATTCAGTATCTGAATTTGTATGCAGACTTTGAGCTCAAGTCAGGGCTGATACACCTGCTGCCCAAGTTTCATGGCTTAGCTGGTGAAGACCCTCATAAGCACTTGAAGGAATTCCATGTGGTATGCTCAACCATGAAACTGCGTGGAGTGGAGGAGGACCACATCAAGCTGAGGGCATTTCCTTTTTCTTTGGATGGATCTGCCAAGGATTGGTTGTACTACTTGCATCCTTGTTCCATCACAAGCTGGAAGGACATGAAGAGGATGTTCTTAGAGAAGTTCTTCCCTACCTCAAGAGCTGCTTCTATTAGGAAAGAAATTTGTGGCATAAGGCAGATTACTGGAGAGACTCTACATGAGTATTGGGAGAGGTTCAAGAAATTGTGTGCAAGTTGTCCACACTATCAAATCAGCGACCAGCTCCTCATTCAATATTTTTATGAAGGTCTCATGCTAATGGACAGAAGTATGGTTGATGCTACTTCTGGAGGGGCTCTGGTAGACAAAACTCCCACTGTAGCTCGTGAATTGATTGCAAACATGGCTGCCAATGCACAACAGTTTGGTACTCGAGCCATGGTGTCTACAAGAGAAGTGAATGAAGTGAAGACCTCTGATACAAACCAGCAAAGGATGGAGAACAGAATAGAAGAGTTGACAACTTTGGTGAGGCATTTGGCACTCGGTCAGACACAACAACCTCAACAGTCCATTCCAACAAGCATTTGTGGAATTTGCTGTGTACCAGGTCACGCAACAGATCAATGTCCATAGATGCAAGAAACCAATGAAACAGTTGCTGGAATTTTTCCTGGAAAACCTTTCCAACAGCAGCAGCAAAGGAATTATGACCCCTTTTCTAATACATACAATCCCGGATGGAGAGATCACCCGAATTTGAGGTATGGTAATTCTAATCAGTTCCAGCAGCAGCAGCAGCAACCTCAATATCAGTTCAGGCACCATGCTGCAGAACCAAACATGAGGCAGCAATATTCACAGCAAGCTAAACCAGACCAACAACAAAGCAGTACCTCAGAACCGAGTCTAGCAGATTTGGTGAAGCAGATGGCAACCAGTAGTGTCCAGTTTCAGTAGAGAACAGAAGCCAGCATCCAGAATCTGCAAACACAGATTAGTCAGTTGGCTACAACAGTAAATGAGCTAAAATCCCATGGTTCTGGCAACCTTCCCTCCCAATCCGTGAGTAATCCAAGGAATGTGAGCGCCATCACTTTGAGAAGTGGCAAGCAGCTTGAAGTTCCAAATGCTGCAGCAGAAAAATCAACTTCTGCAGAGATAGATGCAACTGAAGAGCAACCAAAGCTATCCAGCGAGAGAGACAGTAGCCATTCTGAACCAAACATGCCGCTGCCTTTTCCAAATAGAGTGACTCAAAATAAGAAGATAAAAGAGGCAGAAATGGACAAGGAGATCATGGAAACTTTTAGGAAAGTTGAAGTCAATATTCCACTCCTAGAAGCTATCAAACAGATTCCAAAGTATGCCAAGTTTCTCAAGGACTTGTGCACTCATAGAAGACGGCTAAAGGGAAATGAAAAAGTGAGCATGGGTAGAAATGTTTCTGCCATCATTCAGCCAAGCATTCCTCCAAAATGCAAGGATCCTGGGACTTTCACCATTCCATGCATCATAGGAAGCGAGCAATTCAGTCAAGCCATGTTGGACCTTGGAGCTTCAATCAATGTGATGCCCAAATCAGTCTACCAATCTTTGCACATTGGAAAGCTCAAGCCAACGGGAGTGGTGATCCAACTTGCCAACCGAAGCATAGCACACCTTGAGGGAGTTTTAGAAGACGTGTTGGTAAGAGTAAATGATCTTATTTTTCCTGCTGATTTTTATGTGTTAAACATGGAGGATGATGTTAATCAACCAACATTGATCTTAGGTAGGCCATTTTTGAAAACTGCTAAAACTAAGATTGATGTACACTCTGGTACTTTATCCACGGAATTTGGAGATAACAAGGTGCATTTTAAACTGCATGATGCCATGAGATATCCACCAGAAGAGCATTCTGTGTTTCATTTAGACATCATTGATACATTGGTTAATGATATGCATGAGAATTTGTGTGCTGAGTTTCCTGAAATTGTAGGCATTAGAGATGACTTTCAATGTTCAGATTGTGATGGAATTCATGATTTATGTGCTGTTTGTGTCAAATTTAACGCATGCATATATGGTTCAGAGTCTGTACAGAATTCACATGCTGATCCTGGAAGTTTAAGTTATGATGTTATTAGAACAGATTCTAATTCTAGTTTTGCAGTAGTGAAAAATACTGATTGTGCACATTCTGATTATTCTATGGGGTGTGGAAATAACTCTTATGCTAATATTTCTGTTGTGGGATATGATAATGCTCTTGTGCAAGATTTTTCACACGTTGCAGGTACTGAGATTAGAAAAACAGAGCGGATTCCAAGATTAGCACCCTCCATACAAGAGCCACCCACCTTGGAGCTGAAACCTATACCAGAAAATTTGAAGTATGCATTCTTGGCACCAAATGAGAAGCTACCAGTCATCATAGCCTAGGATTTGCAACCAGAACAAGAAGAGAAGTTGCTAAACATTCTGAGGCAAAACATAAATGCTTTAGGCTGGACATTGGCTGACATACCTAGGATTAGCCCCTCCACATGCATGCACAGAATTCAGTTAGAGGAGGGAGTAAAACCAGTGAGGCAGCCTCAGAGGAGATTGAACCCTCTGATTTTGGATGTGGTCAAGAAAGAAGTCAGCAAGCTTCTAGCTGCTGGCACCATTTACCCAATTTCAGACAGTAAGTGGGTGAGTCCGGTGCAAGTGGTTCCAAAAAAGACCGGAATAACAGTAGTAAAGAACTCGAAGGATGAGCTAGTTCCCACAAGAGTGCAGAATAGCTGGAGGGTCTGCATTGATTACAGGAAGCTGAACCAGGCCACCAGGAAGGACCACTTCCCATTACCCTTCATTGATCAGATGCTGGAAAGATTGGCAGGTCAGTCACATTACTGTTTTCTTGATGGATTCTCTGGCTATTTTCAGATTCACATTGCACCTGAGGATCAAGAGAAGACAACCTTCACCTGTCCGTTTGGTACATTTGCATACCGGAGGATGCCCTTCGGTCTATGCAATTCCCCAGGTACATTTTAGAGATGCATGGTGAGCATTTTTTTCTGATTTTCTAGAGAATTGCATGGAAGTCTTCATGGATGATTTTACTGTTTATGGTACTTCATTTGATGCATGCTTGGATAGCCTTGCTAGGGTATTGAAGAGATGTGTTGAGTCTCACCTTGTTTTGAATTATGAAAAGTGCCATTTTATGGTTAGGCAAGGTGTAGTCTTAGGACATGTTATTTCTGGTGAGGGTATAGCTGCTGATAGTTCCAAGATTGATGTTATTGCTTCTTTACCTTACCCTACATGTGTACGGGAAGTGCGTTCTTTTCTTGGTCATGCAGGTTTCTACAGGCGATTTATCCAGGGTTTTAGTAAAATCGTCCTTCCACTTTCCAAGCTTCTGCAGAAGGACATAGATTTCCAGTTTGATGATGAGTGCAGAAGAGCTTTTAATCAATTAAAGCAGCACCTAATTTCTGCTCCTGTCCTACAGTCACCGAACTGGGAGTATCTGTTTGAGCTCATGTGTGATGCATCAAACCTTGCAGTTGGAGCTGTACTTTCCCAGAGAATTGGAAAGACCCCTCATGTCATAGCATATGCTTCCCGGACTCTAGATTCTGCACAGGCTAATTACACCACTATAGAAAAAGAGCTCCTAGCTATCATTTTTGCTTTAGATAAATTTCGTGCTTATCTGTTAGGAACTAAAGTGACTATTTTCTCTGATCATGCAGCATTGAAGTTCCTATTGAAGAAACCAAATGCTAAGCCCATACTCATTAGGTGGATGTTGCTGTTGCAAGAGTTTGACATAGGGATCAAGGATAAGAGTGGAGCCGAGAACCTGGTGGCGAACCATTTGAGTCGAATTCCACAGACTTTGGAGCCTCTATCTATCCGTGAGAACTTTCCAGATGAGCAGCTTTTAGAGCTGCGAGGTAGGACTCGTGGTATGCTGACTTGGTTAACTATCTAGTTGCCTCTGAATTGCCTGCTTATTTTAAAAAGCATTAGATAGAGAAACTTAGGAGTGAGGCTAAATATTATGTCTGGGATGATCCTTATTTGTGGCGCATGTGTAGTGATCAGATTATTAGGCGCTGTGTGCATGAGCTTGAGATTTCTTCCATTTTGTAATTTTGTCATACACTTGCTTGTGGTGGTCACTTTGGGCCACAACGCACTGCTAGAAAGGTCTTAGATGCAGGTTTTTACTGGCCTACATTGTTTCGAGATTCTTACACCTATTGTAAGAATTGTGAACAAGGTCAGAAGACGGGTACTATCTCCCGTAGAAATGAGATGCCTCAACAACCATTATTGTTTTGTGAGATATTTGATGTTTGGGGTATTGATTTTATGGGTCCATTTCCTATCTCATTTGGTTTTGTTTATATTTTGTTGCCTGTTGATTATGTCTCCAAGTGGGTGGAGGCCAAGGCCACCCGAACTGATGACTCTCATGTTGTTGTAGATTTTGTCAAATCACACATTTGTTGTTTGCAATCTAAACACTAGCAAGTGCACTAGGATTGCAGCAAGTAATGAGTAAATTTAAGATCCGAGTATCGTCTCCACAGGGAATTAGGAACTCAATTATCACTTCACAGAAAAATAACCATTTGAGCCATACAAATTTGGGAAGAGAGTTGTATCATATAAAAGCAATAATCAGAGCAATCAAAAGTAAAGAACTTGCAGAAAAACAGAGTATAAGATTTGTGATGAAATGAAATAGCAATGAAGGATAGTTAGGAATTTACTTCACAAGAATATCAATATCAATCCAATTAAATCCTCTGAACATTCAAGCAATTGAATAATTGACAATCAGTTTCACATATGCTTAGCTAAAGGTTAATTCCTTAACTCATTGACCCTAACAATCCACTAAACCTCCCTAATCCCTTAGGTGAGATTCAATTTCAGGTTGCATTAAGAATTAGAACTATAAGATTGCAGAATTAGGTCTCCTTATCCTTAAGAAATCCCTAAACTCTGGTTGCTAATTCAGATCGGAGCAAACAATCCAATTCCCATTGGTAAAGATTCCTCTTGATTAATCAAATGAATTTCCATTCAAAGATTGCATGAAAAGCAGAATTAACAACTCAATTAAACCAAGAACTTAAAGTTCAGAAGATAAAGTCGAATCAATACATCAATTCGAGTTCCATAAACCCCTAACTATGGGAAATTAAGCACACCAACAAAAACAGAGAAAGAAGAAGAAGAAGATGAAGAAGAATGCAGAGCAGCCATGGCCACGAGCTCCAATCCGATCCCTCTTCTTGGAGCTTCAAGCTTCGACCCCAATCTCCTTTCCACTCTTTCTCAACGAGAATCTAACTAACAAAACAGAAAATGAGCAAAAGACCCCAAGTTTCGCGCCTCAATCATGTATTTATAGAAACCCCAGTTTTGCGCGTTGTCACTTTTCTTCACAAGAGTAACCACGCAGAAGCTTTGTGTAGTGTGCGTGTTCACTTTCAAGAGCAAGAGTAACCATGCGCAACTTGCAGAGTTGAAGGCTTCTCTGGTACATTCACTTTAATTCATAAGAGTGACAACGCAGGAGGTCGAGGGCTGCGCGTGATCACTTTCGTGAGTAATAGTAACCACGCGCAAGCTGTCCTGATACAAGTGCCTCTGGAACGCTCACTTTCGCTGGCGAAAGTGACAACGTGCAGCTCATCAGGAATGAAGTCTCTCTAGGAACGTTCACTTTCGCTGGCGAAAGTGATAACGCACACTGGCAACGCTCACTCTTGTAAATAAAAGTGATTACGCACAGGGTCCTCTTCTCATTTAGGCTCTGGAATGATCACTTTCACTAACAATAGTGATCACGCCCAGCCTGCATCCCATAATTCTTGTATTTTGGAGTCCAACATTGTCATTCTTCCTCTTCCTTTCCATTGATAATCCATTTCCATGACTTTTGCTCAGATTATTCCTTCAAAAACAAGATAAATTCCTTAAGAACTAAGCATAAATTCTACAAATGCGAAAATAACTACAAATTGAAATAAAACTTTCAATCATTCTCTTTTTCTGAGTTTTTCTGCTTTCTTCATATATTTTCCTTATTAAATGAGCTAGAATTATGCTAAAATATCAGTAAAAATATGGATTCATCACCACCCCAAACTTGAATTTTTGCTTGTCCTCAAGGAAATCAAACTAAACCAAGGGTAAGTTCCTCCATTTTCAAATTCAGTTCATAAACTGCTTATTTCAGATTTTTCTAATTTCTAATTCTGTGTTTTCTGCAAAATTTTCAATCAAGTTGTTCATCCAAATACTCATCATGATATTCCTACTGCATAATCATCATTGAGTAAGAATTGCTACCTAAGTTCATCTTTTTCATCAAAATTCATGTGAGTACAATTAATCAACATGATCACAGCTCACTTGGAAGTGTTTCTCTCATCACTCAACAGTGTTTAGGTGCTGTTTTCACTCTAAATCATCAATTTCACTGCACTCTACCATATGCTTGCCCAATTTCTCCATCTCCTCTGCTTAGTACAATTAATCACACATCTAGAAGACTTTTTCAGGTTATAACAAGGCTAAGGTTAAGGTAGGTATCAAAGAAAATGGAAAACAATACATGCAATTTCAAAAGATCAGAGGCATTTTGAGTGATTTGTTTTAAAACTATCCTGGATCTGCATTATTCCTCCTTAATTCTCTCACTTATGCAGCAAACAAAATTTTTCTTACAGCAGAATTTTCATCTCTTTTCTTCTTCTTTTTTTTTTTAATCTTTTTCTCCAACACTTTGCTGCACTTCTTTTCTTTTGAACTCACATTTTTTTTTTCTTTTCACAGCTTTGCTTCATAAATTTTTCATTTTACTGCAGCACTTTTGTTCTTTCTTTCTGGCTTGTTGAACTCAAACTTAGATAGCATGTTATTTCCCACCCCAAACTTAGAACATTGCTTGTCCTCAAGCAATTAAAATCTGGATACCACCCCAAACTTAGTTTTAAAACTCATTCTTGATTAAACTCATTATGCCTCTGATCTTTTGAATGGTAAAAATTGGTTTTTCAGCAAGGCTTATAATGAGGTAATTTCAAGAAAAGGGATATTAAGCTCAAAAGGGTGAACTAAGACATTCAATCATAAAGGAAGGCATTTAGGCTGACTAGGATATCAATCATGGCCTCTATCATGTGGGTGAAAACTGTAACATGCATATTCAATTTAAGAACAAGGGCAAGTTCTAGAGAATGCAGCCAAATATGATTAATCACACAAGAAAAAGAATTAGACAGCTCAAATCTCACTAGGTATTTATAAGTGATCATGTGGATTAATGAAAACACAATGCACTTTTCAGAAATATATGCACCTAGTGGCAACTGCCTCATTTTTGAAAATACAAGTGTGATCTCATTTTGAGAATGGGAAAAACAACTTAAAAAGAAATTCACACAGAATTCACAAAATTGTCAATCATTTTTATTTGATTAACAACCAGCAATTTATTATCTATTCTAGTATTTTGGTGTTTTTCAGGAATAATTCAGTGTAATGTGAAGCTAACTCATGAATAAGAGGTAGAGAATGAAACCCCCCTTTTATGGCAGCTTGTGCAAGTGTCAGCTTCCATGGTGTGTGAGTGTTGTGTGGTTGTGACATTTTCTGCACAAAACACCAAAAATTCCATCAATTATCAAGTGAAAAGGGATTGAATTCTGCAGAATTAATGTGTGTTCAAAACATAATTGTTCAGAATTAGCATGAAACCAAAATATACCAAGTGTACAAATTACAAACCCAAATTCTAAAATGAAACCAAAAAGTTTGAAACTTTATTATAAGACTGTCAAGAGAAAATTCGAATTAACAGAAAAGAAAACAAAAATCCTAAACTAGTCATCATGGGCATCCTCCTCATCAGAAATTTCATCTTCATCTTCTTCTTCATCCTCCTCCTCATCTTCTTCCTCCACCACTTCTTCAGTTGGCTGTGGAAAATGAGTCTTGTAGATTGGTAAGTCTTTAAAGACTGATGAGCGTAGACATTGAGCATTCTCGGCCAAATCTGGTGTGTGATAAAGTTCATCTTTGGTCATTCCCATCTTCTGACCAAGATTCATCAACACACATTCCAATAGCATAGTTCCTGCCTTCAAACTGCTGTGGAGCTCAGTTTGTCGTTCAACCAATTGATTTTGCCTTTCAACCAAAAGATGTAGGATGTCTTTCATCTTCATTGGTTTCTCCTTTCTGAATTGGGTGGGGATAGGTGCAGCTGAAGTGCAGGAGGTGGTGGCATAGATTTCCTTTACCATTGAGACAGAGATAGGGGGAGCAGATCTGATTTTCTCTTGGTATTCTCCAACTTCAACCCCTGCATCCTCACAAAGTAAAGTGATTAATGAGGGAAAAGCTAGTGAATCTCATTTTGTTTTCAAAATATTTAAGATACATTCACTAATTACTTCCCCCACATCAATGTACATATCATTAACGATAGCAAACAATAATTCAGCCCTCTTTACTGCCAGGGTTGAACTATGCTTGACTGGCATGAAAGAGTTCAACAGAAAGGTACTCCAGACTTTAGCAAATGGTAGCAGGTTCTTGGTGGTGATACACTTGGGTTTTTGGGCGAGGTTCAGCTGCCAAGTTGTGCCTGGCCTTCCAATTCTGTGCAGGATTTCAATATAATCCTTGTCTGGACTATTCTTAAAGTCAGTGAAGTCCATCTGCCCAGGTTGCCTTTCAGTGTAAATTTCCAACACTCGATTGATGTTGGCAGCAGTGAAATCCACCCTCATACCCTTGACCATTGTGTGGAATTTGGGAATTTGGTCTCCCTTGAACCGCATTGCATTTGCATAAAACTCCTGTGTAATTTCTCTCCAACCATTATTAGCCAAGGAGCAGAAGTTGTCCCATCCCTTTTTCTAAATTTCTTCTGGGTACTCAGGGTAGTTGCCTTCAGCAATTTCAAAGGCTCTATCCGGGACAATCTTCCTCCTCAGAATATTTGCCTTGAAATAGTTTTCGTGAGCAATACTCCTGAACCTTGGATCATGATCAGTAGGGGTAGAGGTAGAAGGAGCATTTCTTCTGGTCGGCTGAGGTGGTGAAGAGGTTGCAGGTGCGGTTACTCTTGGTTGAGGAGGGTCAGCGATTTCAATGGGTGAGGAAGGTGAGACACCATCAGTTCTTGCTCCTTTTGTGGTTGGAGAATTCCTAGCTGTTCCAGCTTGAATATTCCTGATAGATCTCCTTCTTGGAGTGTTGCTGGCAGATCCAGCTTTGGTCTTCTTAGAAGGTTCAACTGGTGTATTCAAAGAAGTTCTGACCATTTTGAAGTGGCTGCAAAAAAAACAAGCAAGTAATTTGACAGTTTAAAATTCATGACACAGAATTGTGACAGTATACATCTCTTTACTAGACAAATTCAATCAATCCATGTGCAGAATTCCAATTTGCAGTATGGATATTTTTACAATCAGTTGCTGTCATGAGGATGTAATCATATAAACACACAAGCAATATTGCAAATTACTAAGCAATCACAGTCAAAATTGGTTAAACCTTTAAATTTGTAGTTTAGAGTGCACACTCTCAAAGCACATCAGGTTAACGCAGAGATGCTATTATAGGTCATCAACATATTTTTTTTACATGCTCTCTTATGTAAGCACAAAAGTTATTTATCCGAGCAAAATTGTCACTTTTCAGATATACCAGCACTTAGGTACAAAATTAATCAAACCATATTCAGGGGATTTTAGACTGGTGTTGTTTGCAATCTAACACTAGCAAGTGCACTAGGATTGCAGCAAGTGATGAGTAAATTTAAGATCAGAATATCGTCTCCACAGGGAATTTAGGTTTCAAGTACCACTTCATATTTGAGCCATACGAATTTTTGAAGGAGATTTGTAACATATAACAGCAATAAACCAAAGCAATTAAAGCAAAGAACTTGCAGAGAAACAGAGTATAAGATTTGTGATGAAATGAAATAGCAATGAAGGATAGTTAGGAATTTACTTCACAAGAATATCAATATCAATCCAATTAAATCCTTTGAACATTCAAGCAATTGAATAATGGACAATCAGTTTCACATATATCTAGCCAAAGGTTAATTCCTTAACTCATTGACCCTAACAATCCACTAAACCTCCCTAATCCCTTAGGTGAGATTCAATTTCAGGTTGCATTAAGAATTAGAACTATAAGATTGCAGAATTAGGTCTCCTTATCCTTAAGAAATCCCTAAACTCTGGTTGCCAATTCAGATCGGAGCAAACAATCCAATTCCCATTGGTAAAGATTCCTCTTGATTAATCAAATGAATTTCCATTCAGAGATTGCATGAAAAGCAGAATTAACAACTCAATTAATCCAAGAACTTAAAGTTCAGAAGATAAAGTCGAATCAATACATCAATTCGAGTTCCATAAACCCCTAACTATGGGAAATTAAGCACACATTGCAACAAAAACAGAGAAAGAAGAAGAAGAAGATGAAGAAGAATGCAGAGCAGCCATGGCCACGAGCTCCAATCCGATCCCTCTTCTTGGAGCTTCAAGCTTCGACCCCAATCTTCTCTCCACTCTCTCTCAACGAGACTCTAACTAACAAAACAGAAAATGAGCAAAAAGATCCCAGTTTCGCGCTTCAATCATGTATTTATAGAAACCCAGTTCTGCGCGTTGTCACTTTTCTTCACAAGAGTAACCACGCAGAAGCTTTATGTAGTGTGCGTGTTCACTTTCAAGAGCAAGAGTAACCACGCGCAACTTGCAGAGTTGAAGGCTCCTCTGGAACATTCACTTTTATTCATAATAGTGGCAACGCAGGAGGTCAAGGGCTGCGCGTGATCACTTTCGTGAGTAATAGTAACCACGCGCAAGCTGTCCTGATACAAGTGCCTTTGGAACGCTCACTTTCGCTGGCAAAAGTGACAACGCGCTGTTCCTCAGGAATAGAGTCTTCTCTGGAACGTTCACTTTCGCTGGCGAAAGTGATAACGCACACTGGCAACGCTCACTCTTGTAAATAAAAGTGATTACGCAAGGCTCTTCTTCTCCTTTAGGCTCTAGAATGATCACTTTCACTAACAATAGTGATCATGCCCAGGCTGCAACCCATAATTCTTGTATTTTGGAGTCCAGCATTGCCATTCTTCCTCTTCCTTCCCATTGATTCTCCATTTCCATGACTTTTGCTCAGCTTATTCCTTCAAAACAAGATAAATTCCTTAAGAACTAAGCATAAATTCTACAAATGCAAAAATAACTACAAATTGAATTAAAACTTTCAATCATTCTCTTTTTCTGAGTTTTTTTGCTTTCTTCATATATTTTTCTTATTAAATGAGCTAGAATTATGCTAAAATATCAGTAAAAATATGGATTCATCAACTGGCCTTCCTAATTTGTTCCCTCAGAGTTCACAATTTCACCAAGAATGCAGAAAAAGAATCATAATTTTCAACCAAATTTCAACTACTAATGCACTTTCATCCTGCCCATTAGAAGTGCAATACATGCTGGAATGGCTCCTAACAGAAATTATCTTCTGACAGTAAAATTTCATCCAGAATATTGCCTATTGTTTCTTTGAATCACATACAATTAGAACAGTGCACTCATTCATTATCATTAAAGACTAAATATCAGCTTAATGCAGGACTTATCAGTATGGTATCTGTACAATCATGCAGTGCAATATACAGCAGTAACTCGTTCCACACAACTCAGTTCAGACATCAACATTCAAATATTGCATGCAAAGAGTATTTTCGTTGATGGCAACTGGAATATTTCTATTTCTTTCAAAGTCATGTTCAGGTTTTTCGCATAATGCAGATGTGAATATGTTAACAGAGGAGATTGAATGACTTTGAAAACCTATTCACAGTATTTAAAGTTCCTTAAATCGAATACGCTCAAGATATTTCCCCACTTGCCATTTTTGACATTTTTCCAGAGTTGCAACAAAGAAAGACCCTAAATACAATTTTGTAGAATGCAGAGAACGTACCTTGAGCTTCAGAAATGTGAATGACAGTGAAAAAGAGGGAGCAATTGCTTGCTGGTTGCTTCACGAAAGATTGAAAGTCAGAGGAATTTCAGAGGGAAATGGGGATTTAGGTTTAAATGGATGTGAGCGTGGTTCCTTTATATTGAGTCTGGGGTCACGCGTGTGCACGTGACCACTTTTTAAGTGAAAAGTGAACGTTCCCTTATTAATAAAATTCTGCGTTATCACTCTTGTCGAACAGAGTGAGTGTTCTAGAGAGCTTGGAAATTTTGAATGCAATGCGCGTTATCACTATTGCTGGGCAAAGTGATAAAGCGCAAGCTTATTGCTTGAGCGTGGTTACTTTTTTCAGTAAAAGGAGTAACGCGCTATGAAATATTCCATAATTACCTGCGCGTGGTCACTCTTGACAAGGAAAGGAAGTGATCCAGAGAGTGTGTTTTTCTCATCTGCCTCTGCGTTATCACTCTCATCAGCGAGAGTGATTGTTCCAGAGAGCTGTGTTTCCCAGTCAGTTTCTGCGTTATCACTCTCATCAGCGAGAGTGATTATTCCAGAGGGAAATCTCAGAATTCCATCTCTGTGTGATTGCTTTCCTGCAAAAGACTGATTCCTTTCATCAATCCAAGTTCTCCAAACTTTAATTGGCTCACTTAACAAATCATAATCATTCCAATACACACTCACCATATAAAATACCTATTTCCCTCATCATGTTCACCCTTAATTACATATGCAACATTCATCCAAGGCTGAATTCTGCAGAATTTCTGCAGAACATGTATTCACTCCCTACTTATGCAGTTTTGACTTTTACATTACACACTCCTATCATGAACTCTCAATTCATTCATCATTTTCGCTCCAAATTACAGATGCAACAAGCATCACAGTTGAATTCTGCAGAATTTCTGCTTAACATATTCACGATGCAATTCTGACTTTTCCATAACACATTATAGCATGAAGTCCAATTGCATTTATCAGATTCGCTACAAATGACAGATTTAGCATGCTTCAAAATTTACCTTTTGCATCAAAATTACAGAATATGATGAGTATGATGCAGAACTTTGTATTTTTCAGAAAATTTGCAGAATTTGATAACTATTATTCAGACTGTACAAGAACTTTAAGCATTCTAATTAATTCCAATCTGCATTCTTGTTTTAGCCACCATATTTATTCCAAACATCAGATTCAGCAAGGTAACTAAGATGAAAAGTTCAGACTTTGACTTCTATGAATACTATTAATTCAAAAATAATGCAGAAAACTTAAATTGGGTTAGAAATGTGAGTTGCCTCTCACAAAGCGCTTCTTTAATGTCATTAGCTTGACATTAAATGTTTCTCACTCAAGAGAAACCAGTTTCATGCATGATATGTTCCTTGTAAACTCCTCTCCATGATAGATCTTCAATCTTTGACCATTGACCTTGAATTCTCTCCCTGTTTTCAGATCTTCTATAAGAATTGCTCCAAAGGGAGAAGTTTCCTTAATTAAAAACGGTCCAGACCATCTAGATTTCAGTTTCCCTGGAAACAATTTTAATCTTGAATTGAATAATAGTACTTGCTGGCCAGGTCTGAAATCTTTTTGCAGAATAAATTTGTCATGGATCCTCTTGGTTCTTTCTTTGTACAACTTTGCATTCTCATAAGCTTGTTATCTGAATTCTTCCAATTCATGCAACTGTAAAACTCTCTTCTTTCCAGCACTTGAAAAATCAAAGTTAAGCCACTTGGTAGTCCAATATGCTCTGTGCTCCAGCTCTAGAGGTAAGTAACAGGCCTTTCCAAATACTAGCTGATATGGAGACATACCAATTGGAGTTTTAAAAGCAGTTCTATATGCCCACAGTGAGTCATCCAGTTTCTTTGACCAATCCTTCCTTGAACTGTTCACTACTTTCTCTAGAATTTGCTTGATCTCTCTATTTGAAACCTCCACTTGTCCACTTATCTGTGGATGGTATGGAGTAGCAACCTTATGCTTCACACCATATTTCATTAATACAACTTCAAGATACTTGTTGCAGAAGTGAGTACCTCCATCACTTATCAGCACTCTAGGCACACCAAATCTTGAAAAAATGTTCTTTCTTATAAAAGAAATCACTACCTTTGCATCATTTGATCTGGTGGGAATTGCTTCTACCCATTTAGACACATAATCCACTGCAACTAGAATGTATTCGTGTGAGAATGATGGGGGAAATGGTCCCATGAAATCAATCCCCCATACATCAAATAGTTCCACTTCTAGGATGTTGGTTAATGGCAACTCATGTCTTCTTGAAATATTTCCAGTTCTTTGACATTTATCACAGTTTTCCACATACTTCTTGGCATTTTTGAAGAGTGTAGGCCAAAAGAAACCTGCTTGCAAGACTTTTGCAGCAGTCCTTGAACTTGCATGGTGGCCTCCATATTCTGAATTGTGACAATGCCATAGTATCTCAGCTTGCTCACTTTGTGGAATGCATCTTCTAATTAACCCATCTATTCCAATTTTGAACAGATATGGGTCTTCCCACACATAGAATTTGCTGTCATATAAGAACTTCTTCTTTTGCTGCCAAGTAAACCTCTTTGGAATGAATTGAGTGGCTTTAAAATTTGCAATGTCAGCAAACCAAGGCATGTTTTCCACTGCAAACAGCTTTTCATCTGGAAATTCTTCATTTATTTCCAATGATTCAGTGGTTAAACTCTCCAAAGGAAGTCTGGACAAGTGGTCTGCTACACAATTTTCTTTTCCTTTCTTGTCTTTGATTTCTAGCTCAAATTCTTGGAGTAGCAAAATCCATCTTAATAACCTGGGTTTTGTATCCTATTTTGTCAAAAGGTATTTAAGAGCAGCATGATCAGTGTATACAATCACTTTTGAACCCATTAAATATGGTCTAAACTTATCAAAAGCATGTACAACAGCTAAAAGTTCTTTTTCTGTTGTTGTGTAATTCACTTGTGCAGGATTTAACACTTTGCTTGAATAATAGATAACAAGTAATTTCCTATCTTTTCTCTGTCCTAACACAGCACCCACTGCACTATCACTTGCATCACACATGAGTTCAAAAGGTAATTTCCAATCTGGCTTTGCAATAATAGGTGCAGAAATCAGTTTCTCTTTTAAAACAGAAAATGCATGCAAACAATTATCATCAAATATGAAATCTGCATCTTTTACAAGTAAATTACTCAAGGGTTTAGCAATCTTAGAAAAATCTTTTATGAATCTTCTATAAAAACCAGCATGTCCTAAAAAACTTCTAACTCCCTTAACATTGATAGGTGGAGGCAATTTACTAATGATTTCTATCTTAGCTTGGTCCACCTCCATTCCTTTCTCTGAAATTTTGTGACCAAGGACAATGCCTTCTTGTACCATGAAATGGCACTTCTCCCAATTCAACACAAGGTTAGTATCTTGACATCTCTGCAAAACAGTGGATAGATTAGCTAAACAATCATCAAAAGAATCACCAGAAACAGAGAAATCGTCTATGAACACTTCTATGATGTTTTCTACCAGATCAGAAAAAATAGAAAACATGCATATTTGGAAAGTGGCAGGGGCATTACACAGACCAAATGGCATTCTCCTATATGCAAAGACTCCAAATGGACATGTAAATGCAGTTTTCTCTTGATCCAAAGGATCCACAGCTATTTGATTATATCCTGAATACCCATCAAGAAAACAATAAAATGAATGTCCAGCAAGTCTTTCTAGCATTTGATCTGCAAATGGTAGTGGGAAATGGTCTTTTCTGGTTGCATTATTTAATTTCCTATACTCTATGCACATTCTCTATCCAGTCACAGTCCTAGTAGGGACAAGTTCATTCTTTTCATTAGGTACAACTGTCATACCACCTTTCTTTGGAACAACTTGGACTGGACTTACCCAATTGCTGTCAGAAATAGGGTATATTATTCCTGCATCTAACAGCTTCATGACCTCTTTTTTAACTACCTCTTTCATGGCTGTGTTTAACCTCCTTTGTGGCTGCACAACAGGCTTAAAATTCTCTTCAAATAAAATTCTGTGCTTACAAAATGAGGGATTTATACCTTTCAGATCTGCAATACTCCAGCCAATTGCAGATTTGTGTTCTCTTAAGATTCTTAACAATTTTTCCTCTTGTTCTTCCTTAAGTTCATGGTTGATGATGACTGGATTTTCATGTTTCTCATCCAGAAATGCATACCGCAGGTGCTAAATGATCCAGGATCTTTCAACTTTTGAGGAAGTTTTCTCTTAAGAATGGCACTGCACTCCTCTGTTAAAGGTACTGTTTTGTCATGCTCTAGCTTCCTTTTTCTGGAAAGTAGTTCTTTCATGAACTTTGCATATGAAGGCATTTGCTCCAAAGCTTCTGCAAAAGGAATGTTAATTTGTAATTTCTTAAAGACATTCATAAACCTTTCGAATTGTTCCTCTTGTTTAGGATTTTGGACTCTTTGGGGAGAAGGTAGCCTCTTGTATTTTTCTGGGTCTATTGGCTTACAAGCTTTCTCAAAGAGTTGCTTTTTTGTTTTCCTTTCAGAATTCATGGGAACTTTTTCTTTTTCTTCTAAATGGTCTTTCTTCAATAGTTTAAAATTTCCTTGTTGCAGATCTTGTTCAATTTTCCTCTCTGCTACATCATTTACTTTCTTTTCTTCAGGTTTAGGACTTGCAACTACAGCTCCACTTCTTGTAGTTATAGCTTGACATTGCTCCTTAGGATTGATTACTGTATTGCTTGGAAATCTTCCTTCATCCCTGTTGGATAGTTGTTCAGCTAATTGTCCAATCTGTGTCTCTAGTTTCTTCATGGAAGCTTCTTGGTTTTTGAAGCTTGTTTGAGTTACCTTCATGAATTGCAGCATAGTTTCTTCCATCTCAGTCAACTTCTCATTCATAGGTCTCGAAAATTTTTGATTTCCTTGAGGTTGAGTGGATGAATTCCTCTGAAAATAAGGCTGTTGTGTTGCTGGACCTGCATTAGAAAAAGGTAAATTTGAGTTAGAATTCTTTGCAACAGAATATTGATTATTCCAATTAGAATACTGCTGAGTTCTATTATTCGAAAATTGAAATCCAGGGGGATATGATGGCTGTTGTCTCTGAAAATTATTCATATAATTCACTTGCTCTTATGGTTCACTTGTGGATGCCTCACATGCACCATTTACATGGTTTCCTCCATAAAAATCACAACTTAGCTGACTGGTAGGCATACTCCCTGTTTGCAGATTGTTGATTTGTTGTGTTAAGGCAGCTAATTGTTCTGAAAACATTTGATTTTGTAGCTGATTTTGTGCAAGAAAAGTTTCCAGAACCTTAGCTTCATGACCAGAGTTTCTTCCTTGATTCCTTGAGTTTGAATTCTGATACATTGAAGATGCCATCATGTCAATAATCCGCTGAGCTTCTTCCAATGACTTTGTATTTAATGAACCTCCAGCAGCAGCATCAACCATTGTTCTTGTTACTGCATTCATCCCATTATAAAAAGTTTCCAATTGCATCCAATCTGGAATACAATGATGTGGACACCTTCTTAGCAATTCTTTGTATCTTTCCCAAGCTTCATACAATGATTCTCCTTCTTGCTGAACAAAGGATGTAATTTCTCCTCTCAGCTTAGCGGCTTTGGATGGAGGGAAGTACTTGGTTAGAAACCTGTTCACAAGTTCTATCCAAGGTGTAATGCTTCCTTGTGGTTGAGCTTGTAACCAGCATTTTGCTCTATCTCTCAAGGAAAAAGGAAATAGTCTCAGTCTGATGGCTTCTTCACTAACCCCATTTATTCTTATGGTGTCACATAGCTGTAGAAAATTTGAAATATGTAGGTTAGGATCATCAGAATTTCCACCAGAAAACTGATCTTGTTGGACTAAGTGTAATAAGGCAGGTTTAATCTCAAAATGGTTAGCTTGAATAGTTGGCCTGATTATGAAAGAGTTAAAACCTTGCATGTTAGGAATTGCATAGTCCCCTAATGTTCTAATTCTATTTTGTTCTGCCATCTCTATTTCTGAATTTAGTTGTCTCAAAGATGTAGGTGTTCTTTTCACTTTAGGATTGTTCTAAAATTCTGGAGAATGGACAGCTTCTAATTCACTATCACTCTGATGAATACATATTTTGACTGATATTTTAGTATAATTCTAACACAAATGATAAGAAAAATATATAAAGAAAGCAGAAAAACTTAGAAAAAGAGAAGGAATTGAATTTTGTTTACATGTGTAGTTATTTTAGCAATTGTGAAATTTTTGCTTAGGAATTAAGTTTTTAATCTTGTTTTTGTAGGAATAAATTGAGCAAGGATCATATTCATGGAAGTTTGATGACAAGGAAGAGGAAAGAAGCAAGTCTGGACTCCAAAAACTCAAGAATAAGAAATTGCAGACTGGGCGTGATCACTATTGTCAGTGAAAGTGATCACTTCAGAGCACAAAGAAGAAGTGAAGCCTGGGCGTAACCACTATTGTCATCAAAAGTGATCGTTCCAGAGAGTCTTCAACTTGGCGAGCTGCACGTAGTCACTTTTATCAGAAAAAGTGATAACGCGCAACTACCTTGGCTCTGCGTTGTCACTTTTATCATCAAGAGTGATAGTTCCAGAGAGCTCTCAATATTAGGAAAATGCGCGTGGCCACTATTTCTGGGAAAAGTGTTAACGCGCAACCAAAAACTCTCTGCGTAACTACTATTTCTCATAAAAGTGATAACGTGAAGATCTGGGAAATTTTATAAATACCAGAAGCGATCCGGAAAAGGGGGATTCTGTTCATTTTCAGTTTTTTTTAGTTAGTTTCTGGTTAGAGGAAGTGAGAGAGAGGAGTGGGGATTCAGATCTTGGAGCTTCACGAAGAGGAATTGGAGTGGAGCAAGCTTTCATGGCGTTTCTGAGTTTCTTCTTCTCTTCTTCTCTTTCTTTTTCTTCTTCTGCTGCCATGGCTGTGTAATTCGTTCATAGTTAGGGATTGTAGATCTGAAATGAATATGTTGAATTGATTTGGATCTGGATTTTAAGCTTTGGAATAGATTGAGTGATTGATTCTGAACTTCACGTGTGAATTGAATGGAAATTTGATTAACTAAATTCAGAGGAACCTTTGTCAATGGAAATTGAATTTGTTCTTCAGATCTGAACCAATCACCGAGATTTTAGTTTTCTTAGGGATAAGGAACTTTGATCTTGCAATCTTTTGGTTTCTTACACTTAAAGCAACATTGAATTGAATTAGATCTAAGGAATTAGAATGGTTTAATTGAATGTTAGGTTCACTGAGTTAAGGAATTAACCTCTGAATAGTATAATTTGAAACTGATTGTCATTCTTTCCAAATGCTTGTTAATTCAGAACTTTATTGATTAAACATTGGAGTTTTGGTGAAGCAATTCCCTAGCTATGGTTTCTCTTTCTGTTATCACATAATTGTGTGTTCATTGTTTTGTTTTCTGCAAGTTCATTTTACTTTTAATTGTTCCAGTTTGCTGTTATTAGATGTTACCACTCTCCTTACAATTTTGAAAAAGCTTAAATGGTTATAATTCTATGAAGTGATACTTGAATCTAAATTCCCTGTGGAGACGATATTTGGATCTTAATTTTACTCATCACTTGCTGCAATCCTAGTGCACTTGCTAGTGTAGATTGCTAACAACACACTCCCTATGACTTTTTCTGCTCTAGACTCTTTTCTCAATCTCCTTAAGGTTATGTCTATGTCAGGATCAAAGACTAGAGTTGATTTGTTTTTGTTTTTGCCACGCATATACAAATCAAAATGAAGCAAAAGTAAACTACAAGTTAGTATTCAGAACTGCACCACGAAAATTATGCAGCAAATATCAGTAAAAGTAATTGAAACACAAGTTTAAAAGCTGCAGAATTATGCAGAATGGACAAAATGTCTAACTACAGACTAATACTACAGAAATTCAGAGAAACAAAATACTCAATCTAGCTATTCTTATGTTACTAATGATATTGAAACTCAAGATCCCCGGCAACGGCGCCAAAAACTTGTTGTTTGCAATCTAAACACTAGCAAGTGCACTAGGATTACAGCAAGTAATGAGTAAATTTAAGATTCGAGTATCGTCTCCACAGGAAATTAGGAACTCAATTATCACTTCACAGAAAAATAACCATTTGAGCCATACAAATTTGGGAAGAGAGTTGTATCATATAAAAGCAATAATCAGAGCAATCAAAAGTAAAGAACTTGCAGAAAAACAGAGTATAAGATTTGTGATGAAATGAAATAGCAATGAAGGATAGTTAGGAATTTACTTCACAAGAATATCAATATCAATCCAATTAAATCCTCTGAACATTCAAGCAATTGAATAATTGACAATCAGTTTCACATATACCTAGTTAAAGGTTAATTCCTTAACTCATTGACCCTAACAATCCACTAAACCTCCCTAATCCCTTAGGTGAGATTCAATTTCAGGTTGCATTAAGAATTAGAACTATAAGATTGCAGAATTAGGTCTCCTTATCCCTAAGAAATCCCTAAACTCTGGTTGCCAATTCAGATCGGAGCAAACAATCCAATTCCCATTGGTAAAGATTCCTCTTGATTAATCAAATGAATTTCCATTCAAAGATTGCATGAAAAACAGAATTAACAACTCAATTAATCCAAGAACTTAAAGTTCAGAAGATAAAGTCGAATCAATACATCAATTCGAGTTCCATAAACCCCTAACTATGGGAAATTAAGCACACATTGCAACAAAAACAGAGAAAGAAGAAGAAGAAGATGAAGAAGAATGCAGAGCAGCCATGGGCACGAGCTCCAATCCGATCCCTCTTCTTGGAGCTTCAAGCTTCGACCCCAATCTTCTCTCCACTCTCTCTCAACGAGAATCTAACTAAGAAAACAGAAAATAAGCAGAAGACCCCTAGTTTCGCCCTTCAATCATGTATTTATAGAAACCCCAATTTTGCGCGTTGTCACTTTTCTTCATAAGAGTAACCACGCAAAAGCTTTATGTAGTGTGCGTGTTCACTTTCAAGAGCAAGAGTAACCACGCACAACTTGCAGAGTTGAGGACTTCTCTGGAACATTCACTTTAATTCATAAGAGTGGCAACGCAGGAGGTCGAGGGCTGTGCGTGATCACTTTCGTGAGTAATAGTAACCACGCGCAAGCTGTCTTGATACAAGTGCCTCTCGAACACTCACTTTCGTTGGCGAAAGTGACAACGCGCAGCTCATCAGACTAATGGACAGGCAGAGGTATCAAATAGGGAGCTGAAACATATTCTAGAGAAAACAATTCAGACAAACAGGAAGGATTGGAGCAAGAGACTTGAAGATGCACTATGGGCTTACTGCACTGCCTACAAGACCCCTTTGGGAATGTCTCCCTATAGAATTGTCTTTGGCAAGGCATGCCACCTTCTGGTGGAAATTGAGCACAAAGCATATTGGGCAGTTAAGAACTGTAACTTTGATATGAGCCAGTCTGGACTTCACAGGAAGTTCCAACTTCAGGAGTTAGAGGAGATTCGGTTGGAAGCCTATGAGAACTCCCGCATGTACAAGGAAAAGACAAAACTCATTCATGATAAGATGTTGCTGCGAAAGGAATTCTCCATAGGCCAGAAAGTGCTTCTCTACAATTCTCGCCTCAAGCTCTTTTCAGGTAAGCTTCGTTCTAGGTGGCTTGGCCCCTATATAGTAACTAAGATTTTGGAGCCTGGAACAGATAAGGTATTCACAGTGAATGGTCACCGCTTGAAGCCTTTTCATGAAGACACACCCTTGGAGAACATTGAGGAGGTCTGCTTGCTAGCGGCCACTTATGCTTAATTAGGGAGTTCCCCTCTTCCTTTCCTTACTATATTTTACTTACATTTCCATTATACATTACATTGAGGACAATGTAAAATTGAAGTGTGGGAGGGAGAATGATAGGTTATTGAAAATAAATAAATAAATAAATATTTTTATTTTATTTAGCATTGTTTTTGTTTTGTTTTGTTTTGTTTTCCTTTGTTGAATTAGAAGTTGTTGAGTTAAGGCATTAGTTATTAAGGAGGATAGAGTTCCTACATGATTTTATTATTACTTCTTCCTCTTGATATATGTGAATTGGGTGATTGATTTGATTTGTATGATTGAGTATGTTAGACTTTACCTTTGTGAGCTTTTGAGCCTTATTTTTGGATGGTTGGAATTCATGCCATTCTTTTCTTTCTTGTGTGCTTTCCCTCTTAGATTTTGTCATTCTAGAACTTGTTTTGATTCTTCTTTGAGGCTATAATTTTCATATGCAATTATGAACATGATAAAGGCATTTGTTTCAAATTTGTACCCACTTGGCCATATAGCTTACCTTGCAGTTTGCCCTTTGTTTAGCCCTTTTGAGCCTTATTGACCATTCTTTGGCTTCTAGCACATTATAAGCTTTAAGTGAAAAACCATGTAATACCTAACCTTAGGAAATAGGGAGTGCATTGGTTTCATTAATGTTATTGCATTTCAAGTGTGGGGGTTCGGAAAGAATGCAAGAAAAAAAAATGAAGAAAAAGAAAATAAAAATAAAAAAATAAAAAAAAAATTATTACAAAGAAAATGGGAAATTTTGATGAAGGAAAAAGGAAGTCCAAGGAGAATAAATGTATGTTATGGCTTGATTTGTCTAAGGACCAATGTTATTCCTATTCTCTTTGGTTGTATCTTGTCATATCCTCATATTTCCCTACCCTTACCTTAGCCCCATTACAACCATTGAATAAAGTCTTCTTAATTTGTGTTTGCATATGATTGTAAGTAGTGCAGAAGTAGAAGATTAACAAGCTTATGGTAATGCATTATCTTTTGAGGTGACTTGAGTGAAACACTTTGAACCATACACTTGAGAGTTGAGTTGTATACACCATCTTGTGAGATCTTTCATGCTTCATCTATACACTTTGAATGATATTGCTTGGCTTGCATTTTTGAGAGGTTGGGAGTTGGATGTTTGATTGTTGTAGAACTCTTGATGCTTTATTTGATCTTGTGTCCCTAAGTTCAGCACTTCTAAGGATTCATTGGAGAATTTATTTATTTTGATTATTCTATGATTTTTTAGGTTACATGTTTTTATTTGCTTGATTGTGTCTTACATGAGGACATGCAAGAGCTAAGTGTGGGAGAATTTGATCAATTGGATTTTTATAATATTATTTCCTCTAATTCCTAGTTCATTAATCCTTTTTTGTGCCCAATTGGTTGAATTGGATCATTTTATGATGTTTGAATTTTATTTGGGCTTTATTTAATTTTTCTAGTATTTGTCAAATTCTGATACTATTTTGGTTTCTGGGCCATATCTTGAGTTGTAGAGCTCATTTCATTGTTATTCTTGATTTTTAGGAAAGCTAAGAGAAAGGCGCACAATTCTTATGCAGAGGTCTGAACCCAATTCCGATGTTAAGAAGCTAAAACTGGGCCTAGAAGTGAACTGAAGTGGTGCAGTCGCAGATCCTGAGTAAGGTGCAGTATTTGGGCCATATCTCAGCCCACAGACATCCGATTAAGCCCATTCCAGTAGTGTTTTGAAGTTAATATTTAAGGCTACAATTTTTGTTCAGGCCACGAACCAAAAAGAGGCTGTTTTTGTATCCGAAAAAATGGAACAATGTGACAAACAGAATTTTGAATTTTGAATTGTGAATTTAATTTTTTGGCTCTTTTCTTCTTCCTCTCTTCTCTCTCTGTTTTCGTTTTTTTCTCCCCTTTCATGAATTGTTTCCCTCCATCCATGGAGGCTTAGATTCCCATCTGATTCAAGGATTAAAAGAGACGTGACACTCTTGAGGATTGATTGATTGCACATTGGCATAAATTAAATAACAATTTCGGGTTTCATCTATTCCTTATTCTCTCCCTTTTGCTAATTATATTTTTGAATTGAAGTTATTCGTCTGGATTGATGATTATGCATGTGGTTGATTATGTATTATTCGATTGATGTATGTAATTGAGTTTTAAGGAACATGAATTGGATTTTCAGGTTTGAAAACTACGATTAACGGCATTGGTAAATTAAATTGGCACAATTCAATTAGGTTCTAGAGTTTTCTGAATTTTAATTAATTATGTGCTAATCGAATGCATGAAGGTCTTAATGTGAATGCTGAGTTCGAATTGAGGTTTTATTCAGATTCATTGTTAATTACCGAATCGTTTGTTGATGTACTCTCTTAAAAATCTGATGATAAAGTAGTCATTTTTCTTCTTAATTCTTGGATTAGAATTTCAATTTCTGTTCACTCTTTATTCTAATTATAATTAAGTGCGTTTTTGTTTCCTTTACAGACAAACCCCACCCGTCTTATACACTCTCCAAATAGATTAATTTACCATTGTGATTCTTTGAGAAACGACCCTAGTTGCTTACCTCGTACTATAGTAATTAGGTTTATTTTGACCCGTGTACGACCCCGTGTCAAGCCTCTGCCCCATTCATAGCGAAGACTCTGCCAAGAATGCTCGGCTTCAGCCCCATACCTGGCCCCGTACTCCCTCTTGATTCAGGCTTCTGAGTTGTGCTCAAATTGCCATTCCTCTTAGCAGCCTAGCACACATTAGCAGTGTGCCCCGACTTCCCACAGTTGCTGCAATTCATCTGTGGTTGTGGGCAATCTCTCACTATGTGTGGTCCTCCACACCTGAAGCAATTAATTGGCCCTCTGAAAGAGCTTGGTCCTGAACCACTCTCACTGCTCCTCTCTTAGGATGAACTCCCTCTAGACTGAGAATTACCGGAGCTCGAATATGGCCCCTTTGAGAATCTATGGGGTCTTCTATCATGTCTCATTGGACCACTCCCCTAGTGTCCACAGTCTTGCCCTTCGAGTTAGTTTCAAATATTCTGTACTTGCTCACCAAAGTAGACAAATCGGTCAACTGGAATACGCTGACTGTAGCTTAGATATCTGGCCTCAGCCCATGCTCTAATTGAGCACACAAGTCTTCCTCTCCATTTTCGTGTTGATAGTGAGGCCAATACTTCATAAACTCTTGGAATTTTGTAGCATATTCCCCCACAGTCATACTTTCTTGCTTTAGTTCAAGGAATTCTCGAGCCTTCTGCTTCTTCAAATCTCAGGGAAAGTAATTCCCTAGGTAACTTACTATAAAAGCCTCCCATTGAACATAGCCACCCTCCTGTGGCAACATCTGACTGGCAAACCTCCACCAGTCTTCCGCCTCCCCAGTAGCATGTAGGTAACATAGTTCACCTTATGTTTTTTCCTACACCTCATAGCATGACGATCTTCTCCACGTCAACCAACCACCTCTGGGCTCCTTCAGGGTCAAACCCTCCCTTAAACTTAAGAGGATTGTACCTAGTAAAGGTAGATGTCTCTATACTCAGCCGGCTCCACATCTTGGTTAAGCACCAAGGCAGATAGCCCTCTATACTCTTACTTCTTAAAGTGTCCACGCAAAATAACAAAATTTTGAAAATCACTTTTAAGTGTCAACTTTGGACGTTTGAAGTTCCTATCTCAACCTTAGAAGCTTCTGGAAGGCTCTCCAGATTATTACTCTTAGTGATTAAAATGTCAACGTGGAAGGTGGCAAGAAAAAATATAAATAGCTGTTAAGAGTTCAGATTTGGATGTCTTTTGCCATTTTTTTTGTTTTCTTTTCATTTATACACCTTAGGAGAGTTAGAGAGGGAGATTAGGGGCGACTTCCAAGCTCTGGACCTTGAGGAATCAAGTTGGGGATTGAATTTATGAAGAAATTCTGCAGCTCCTTTTCTTTTACTCTTTCTCTCTTTCTTTTTTTTAGGAACATGTTTTGATTTCTTTTTATTAGGGATCCATAGATCCAGATTTGAAATTGTGATATAATATTGGATCTTCCATCAAAGATAATAGAATTTGGTAAACTACTTTTAAGTATTAACTTTGGACATTTAGAGTTCCCACTTCACTCTAACTATTCTTAATGCAGTTGTGAACTAATTCTTCATTCAATTGAACCTAGAGGAATCTTCATCAATGGAAATTGAGTTTATTTCTCAAGTCTGAGTCATATGCCTAGGTTATTGAGATCTTAGGAATAAGTATCATAATCTAGTAATCCTATAATTTCCAGAACTTAATGCAATATTTGGTTGAATTTCACCTAAGGAATTAGGGAGGTTTAATTAGATATTAGGATCAATGAGGCAAGGAATTGTCCTTTGGTTAAAGAAGTGAAATTGATTATCAACCAATTAGAATTCTTAAGAGTCCAGAACATTATTACATTGCAATAGAAAATCTGGTGAAGTGATGCCTAACGATTTTCCATATAGCATTTTAATACAAAATTTGTATTCTGTTTTGCTATATTTTTCAAATTTTTTCACTTTATTATTTTTGTTTTCAAATGATTCAAAACATCTCCAATATTTGTTTGGCTGAACTAGTTATTGATTTGTGAAGTGGTAATTGATAGACCTAATCCCTGAGGACGATACTTGGGACTCACATTGATTTCTAAATTTTATTACTTGCTACAATTACCTAGTACACTTGCTAGTTAGTTCTCCAATTGTGTAACAAGTTTTTGGCACCATTGCTGGGGATTATTTACTTTCAATATCATTAGTAGCAGAAAGATAGCTAGATTGAGCATTTCTTTGAGTTATTTTGCTTTCTAATTTTTCTGCATAATTTTTTTTTCTTCTTGCATTATGTGTAATTTTTTGCATAATTTCTGCTTAATTTCATTTTACATTTTTCGGCATAATTATTTTTTATTGATTTTTGCATGATTTGTTTTGCATTTTTCTGCATGATTGTTTAATTTTTTTGCATAATTCATTTTGCATTTGTTTTTTGGATAGATTCTACATTTTTTTTGTTGTTTACTGTTTACTGCATAACTTTTCTGTATTTTTTGCTATTTTCTACATAATTTTGTTTTGCATTTTTTTTGCATATTTGTAATTTTCATTTTGCATAATTTTAGATTTCATTTTTCTCAGTTACTAATTTTATTTGAATTTTGTTTACTTTCTTTTTGTAAGCAAAGAAAAACCAAAAAAATAAAGTGCTCTATTGTTTGATGGTAACCAGCATGTATCAGAATTTCTATCAAAGCAAGTTGCACGAATAAGAGCTTATAAAGCATATGCTTTTGAAGCTTTGATCAATACTTTTCAAGCTGAAATTTTCTGAACTAACCCCTTGGTGTGTGATTTTTATAGTAAAAACCATGTGCATGAAACCTATGATGTGGCTGCACCAGAATTTCAAGAAGAATTCAATTATAGAGGAAATTTTCAAAGACTTGAATCTACCTTTCTTCATGTATATCAATATTAATCTAATGATGAATCCATATTGTGATGAATCCATATTTTGACTAATATTTTAGCATAATTCTAACACATTTGATAAGAAAAATATATAAAGAAAGCAGAAAAACTCAGAAAAAGAGAAGGAATTGAAGTTTTGTTTAAATTTGTAGTTATTTTAGCAATTGTGAAATTTTTCCTTAGGAATTAAGTTTTTAATCTTGTTTTTTAAGGAATAAATTGAGCAAGGATCATATCCATGGAGGTTTGATGACAAGGAAGAGGAAAGAAGGAAGTCTGGACTCCAAAAACACAAGAATAAGAAATTGCAGACTGGGCATGATCACTATTGTCAGTGAAAGTGATCACTTCAGAGCTCAAAGAAGAAGGAAAGCTTTGCGTAACCACTTTTATCATTAAAAGTGATAGTTCCAGAGAGGCAAAATATCAGGAAAGCTCTGCGTAACCACTATTGTCATCAAAAGTGATCGTTCCAGAGAGTCTTCAACTTGGCGAGTTGCGCGTAGTCACTTTTATCAGCAATAGTGATAACGCGCAACTACCTTGGCTCTGTGTTGTCACTTTTATCATCAAGAGTGATAGTTCCAGAGAGCTCTCAATATTAGGAAGTTGCGCGTGGCCACTATTTCTGGAAAAAGTGTTAACGCGCAACCAAAAACTCTCTGCGTAACTACTATTTCTCATAAAAGTGATGACGAGAAAATCTGGGAAATTCTATAAATATCAGAAACGATCTGGAAAAAGGGGATTCTGTTCATTTTTAGTTTTTTTAGTTAGATTCTTGTTGGAGGAAGTGAGAGAGAGGAGTGGGGATTCGAATTTCGGAGCTTCACGAAGAGGAATTGGAGTGGAGCAAGCTTCCATGGCGATTCTGATTTTTTTCTTCTCTTCTTCTCTTTCTTTTCTTTTCTCTGCTGCCATGGCTGTGTAATTTGTTCATAGTTAGGGATTGTAGATCTGAAACGAATGTGTTGAATTGATTTTGGATCTGGATTTCAAGCTTTGGAATAGATTGAGTGATTGATTCTGCACTTTACATAGGAATTGAATGGAAATTTGATTAACTAATTTCAGAGGAACTCTTGTCAATGGAAATTGAATTTGTTCTTCAGATCTGAACCAATCACCAAGATTATAGTTTTCTTAGGGATAAGGAACTTTGATCTTGCAATCTTTTGGTTTCTTATACTTAAAGCAATGTTGAATTAAATCAGATCTAAGGAATTAGAATGTTTTAATTGAATGTTAGGTTCACTGAGTTAAGGAATTAACCTCTGAACAATAGAACGTGAAACTGATTGTCTTTCTTTCCAAATGCTTGTTAATGTATAACTTTATTGATTAAACATTGGAGTTTTGGTGAAGCAATTCCTTAGCTATGGTTTCTTCCTCTGTTATCACCTAATTGTTTGTTCGTTGTTCTGTTTTTCTGCAAGTTCTTTGCTTTAATTACTTTGGTTACTGCTGCTATATGTTACAAATCTCATTCCAAAATTTGTATGGCTCAAATGGTTATAATTCTGTGAAGTGGTACTTGAAACCTAAATTCCCTGTGGAGACGATATTTTGATGTTAAATTTACTCATCACTTGCTGCAATCCTAGTGCACTTGCTAGTGTTAGATTGCAAACAACAAGTTTTTGGCACCGTTGCCGGGAAATTTTGCATTTCAATATCATTAGTAGCAGAAAAGTAACTAGATTGAGCATTTATTTTTGTTGTTGTTCTGCTTTCAAGTTTTTCTGCATAATTTTACTGCACCTTGTGTAGCATTCTACATAATATTTCTGTTTGCTGCATAGAATTTTTACATCCTTGTTTGTCTGCATAATTTCAGTTTTCATTATTCTTTATATTTGTAATTTCTATTCTGCATATATATATATATATATATATATATATATATTTTACATGATTTTACAATTCTGCAACTGCTAGATTTAAGTTTTTATATGCTTTTACTGATAGATTTTGCATGATTTCTGTTGTGCATTTCTGAATATCAATTGTAGTCTAATTTTGTTTTAGTCTGATTTGTATATGCGTGGTAAAAACAAGAATAAATCAATTCTGGTCTTTGATCCTGACATAGACATAACTTTGAGAAGATTGAGAAAAGAGTCTAGAGCATAAAAAGCCATAGGGAGTGATAGTGAATTAGAAGCTGTCTATTCTCCAGAATTTCAGAGTAATCCTAGAGTGAAAAGAACATCTACACCCTTGAGACAACCAAATCCAGCAATAGAAATGGCAGAGCAGAACAAAATTAGAACATTAGGGGACTATGCTATTCCTAACATGCAAGGTTTTAACTCTTCTATAATTAGGCCAACTATTCAAGCCAACCATTTTGAGATTAAACCTGCCCTACTACATTTAGTCCAACAGGATCAGTTTTCTGGACGAAATTCTGATGATCCTAACTTACATATTTCAAATTTTCTGCAGCTATGTGACACCATAAGAATGAATGGAGTTAGTGAAGAAGCTATCAGATTAAGACTATTTCCTTTTTCCTTGAGAGATAGAGCAAAATGTTGGTTACAAGCTCAACCGCAAGGAAGTATCATAACCTGGACAGAACTTGTAAATAAGTTTCTAACTAAGTACTTCCCTCCATCCAAAGCTGCTAAGTTGAGAGGAGAAATTACATCCTTTGTGCAGCAAGAAGGAGAATCATTGTATGAAGCTTGGGAAAGATACAAAGAATTACTTAGAAGGTGTCCACATCATTGTATCCCAGATTGGATGCAATTGGAAACTTTTTATAATGGGATGAATGCAGTAACAAGAACAATGGTTGATGCTGCTGCTGAAGGTTCATTAAATACAAAGTCCTTGGAAGAAGCTCAGAGAATTATTGAGATGATGACATCTTCAATGTATCAGAATTCGAACTTAAGAAATCAAGGAAGAAACTCTGGTCATGAAGCTAAGGTTCTGGAAACTTTTCTTGCACAGAATCAGCTACAAAATCAAATGTTTTCAGAACAATTAGCTGCCTTAACACAACAAATCAGCAATCTGCAAATAGGGAGTATGCCTACCAGTAAGCTAAGTTGTGTTTTTTGTGGAGGAAACCATGTAAATGGTGCATGCGAGGCATCCATAAGCGAACCACAAGAGCAAGTGAATTATATGAATAATTTTTAGAGACAACAGCCATCATATCCCCTTGGATTTCAATTTTCAAATAATAGAACTCAGCAGTATTCTAATTCGAATAATCAATATTCTGCTGCAAAAAATTCTAACTCAAATTTGCCTTTTTCTAATGCAGGTCCAGCAACATAACAGCCTTATTTTCAAAGGAATTCATCCACTAAACCTCAAGGAAATCAAAAATTTTCCAAGCCTATGAATGAGAGGTTGAGTGAGATGGAAGAAACTATGCTGCAATTCATGAAAGTGACTCAAACAAGCTTCAAGAACCAAGAAGCTTCCATGAAGAAACTAGAAACACAAATCAGATAATTAGCTGAACAACTATCCAGCAGGGATGAAGGAAGATTTCCAAGCAATACAATAATCAATCCTAAAGAGCAATGCCAAGCCATAACTACAAGGAGTGGAGTTGTAGTTGCAAGTCCTAAACCAACAAAAAAGAAAGTAAATGATGCAGCAGAGAGAAAAATTGAACAAGATCTTCAACAAGGAAATTTTAAGCTATTGAAGAAAGACCATTCAGAAGAAAAAGTAGATGTTCCTATGAATTCTGAGAAGAAAACCAAAAAGCAACTTTTTGAGGAAGCTTGTTAGCCAATAGATCCAGAAAAAAAATAAGAGGCTGTCCTATCCTCAAAGAGTCCAAAATCCTAAACAAGAGGAACAATTTGAATGGTTTATGAATGTATTTAAGAAATTACAAATTAACATTCCTTTTGCAGAAGCTTTGGAGCAAATGCCTTCATATGCAAAGTTTATGAAAGAAATACTTTCCAGAAAAAGGAAGCTAGAGCATGATAAAACAGTACCTTTGACAGAGGAGTGCAGTGCCATTCTCAAGAGAAAACTTCCTCAAAAGCTGAAAGATCCTGGATCATTTAGCATTCCTTGTGAAATAGGAAACTGCACTGTGGGAAGAGCATTGTGTGACTTGGGAGCAAGCATAAATCTGATGCCATTAGCTGTTCTGCAGAAACTTGGCATAGAGGAAGTGAAGCCCACCAACATTACACTGCAGCTAGCTGATAGATCATACACTTATCCATATGGAGTTATTGAAGATTTATTAGTTAAAGTTGATAAGTTCATTTTTCCTGCAGATTTTGTAATTCTGGACATGGAAGTGGATTCCAACATTCCTTTGATCCTAGGGAGGCCATTTCTTGCAACCGGGAGAGCCTTAATAGATGTGCAGAAAGGTGAACTTATGCTTCGAGTTCAAGATAAGAAGGTAGTGTTTAATGTGTTTGAAGCTTTAAAATATCCAATTGAAGATAGTACATGTATGAAGGTAGATATACTGGATGCTTTTATTACACAACGCCATATTAATGAAATTGATGAACTTGCTGTGTTAGAAGAAATAATATCTGCAGGGAATAACAAATCTGAACTTCTGCATGAAAAATACATCATGGAAGTGAAGCAGCAATTAGAGGCTTTGCCAATTCAAAAATCTGCAAAAAATTCAGTGAAGGAGAAGCTAGAAAAGGATGATAAAGAAGAGGAAAAGCAAAAGCTAGAGCTGAAACAGCTTCCTTCCCACCTGCAGTATGCATTTCTGGATGAGAAACATGAAAATCCAGTCATCATCAATAATGAACTTAAGGAAGAATAATAGGAAAAATTGCTGAGAATTTTGAGAGAACACAAATCTGCAATTGGATGGAGTATTGCAGATTTGAAAGGTATAAATCCTTTATTTTGTAAGCACAGAATTTTATTTGAAGAGAATTTTAAGCCTGTTGTGCAGCCACAAAGGAGGTTAAACCCAGCCATGAAAGAGGTAGTTAAAAAAGAGGTCATGAAGCTGTTAGATGCAGGAATAATATACCCTATTTCTGACAGCAATTGGGTAAGTCCAGTCCAAATTGTTCCAAAGAAAGGTGGTATGACAGTTGTACCTAATGAAAAGAAGGAACTTGTCCCTACTAGGACTGTGACTGGATGGAGAATGTGCATAGACTATAGGAAATTAAATGATGCAACCAGAAAAGACCATTTTCCACTACCATTTGCAGATCAAATGCTAGAAAGACTTGCTGGACATTCATTTTATTGTTTTCTTGATGGGTCTTCAGGATATAACCAAATAGCTGTGGATCCTTTGGATCAAGAGAAAACTGCATTTACATGTCCATTTGGAGTCTTTGCATATAGGAGAATGTCATTTGGTTTGTGTAATGCCCCTGCCACTTTCCAAAGATGCATGCTTTCTATTTTTTCTGATTTGGTAGAAAACATCATAGAGGTATTCATGGATGATTTCTCTATTTTTGGTGATTCTTTTGATGATTGTTTAGCTAATCTATCCACTATTTTATAGAGATGTCAAGACACAAACCTTGTGTTGAATTGGGAGAAGTGCCATTTTATGGTACAAGAAGGCATTGTATTTGGTCACAAAATTTCAGAGAAAGGAATGGAGGTGGACCAAGCTAAGATAGAAGTCATTAGTAAATTGCCTCCACCTATCAATGTTAAGGGAGTTAGAAGTTTTTTAGGACATGCTGGTTTTTATAGAAGATTCATAAAAGATTTTTCCAAGATTGCTAAACCCTTGAGTAATTTACTTATAAAGGATGCAGATTTCATATTTGATGATATATGTTTGCATGCATTTTTTGTTTTAAAAGAGAAACTGATTTCTGCACCTATTCTTACAAAACCAGATTGGAAATTACCTTTTGAACTCATGTGTGATGCAAGTGATAGTGCAGTGGGTGCTGTGTTAGGACAGAGAAAAGATAGGAAATTACATGCTATCTATTATTCAAGCAAAGTATTAAATCCTGCACAAGTGAATTACACAACAACAGAAAAAGAACTTTTAGCTGTTGTATATGCTTTTGATAAGTTCAGATCATATTTAATGGGTTCAAAAGTGATTGTATACACTGATCATGCTGCTCTGAAATATCTTTTGACAAAACAGGATGCAAAACCCAGATTATTGAGATGGATTCTACTCCTCCAAGAATTTGAGCTAGAGATCAAAGACAAGAAAGGGAAAGAAAATAGTGTTGCTGACCACCTATCCAGATTACCTTTGGAGAGTTCAACCACTGAATCATTGGAAATAAATGAAGAATTTCCAGATGAAAAGCTATTTGCAGTGGATAACATACCTTGGTTTGCTGACATTGCAAATTTTAAAGCCACTTAATTCATTCCAAAGAGGTTTACCTGGCAGCAAAAGAAGAAGTTCTTACATGACAACAAATTCTATGTGTGGGAAGACCCATACCTGTTCAAAATTGGAGTAGATGGGTTACTTAGAAGGTGCATTCCACAAAGTGAGCAAGCTGAGATACTATGGCATTGTCACAATTCAGAATATGGAGGCCACCATGCAAGTTCAAGGACTGCTGCAAACGTTTTGCAAGCAGGTTTCTTTTGGCCTACACTCTTCAAAGATGCCAAGAGGTATGTTGAAAACTGTGACAAATGTCAAAGAACTGGAAATATCTCAAGAAGACATGAGCTGCCATTAACCAACATCCTAGAAGTGGAACTATTTGATGTATGGGGGATTGATTTCATGGGACCATTTCCCCCATCATTCTCACACGAATACATTCTAGTTGCAGTGGATTATGTGTCTAAATGGGTAGAAGCAATTCCCACCAGATCAAATGATGCAAAGGTAGTGATTTCTTTTATAAGAAAGAACATTTTTTCAAGATTTGGTGTACCTAGAGTGCTGATAAGTGATGGAGGTACTCACTTTTGCAACAAGTATCTTGAAGCTGTATTAATGAAATATGGTGTGAAGCATAAGGTTGCTACTCCATACCATCCACAAACAAGTGGACAAGTGGAGGTCTCAAATAGAGAAATCAAGCAAATTCTAGAGAAAGTAGTGAACAGCTCAAGAAAGGATTGGTCAAAGAGGCTGGATGATTCATTGTGGGCATATAGAACTGCTTTTAAAACTCCAATTGGTATGTCTCCATATCAGTTAGTATTTGGAAAGGCCTGTCACCTACCTTTAGAGCTGGAACATAGAGCATATTGGACTACAAAATGGCTTAACTTTGATCTGTCAAGTGCTGGAAGGAAGAGAGTTCTGCAGCTGCATGAATTGGAGGAATTCAGACAGCAAGCTTATGAGAATACAAACTTGTACAAAGAAAGAACCAAAAGAATCCATGACAAGTTGATTCTGCAAAAAGATTTCAGACCTGGCCAGCAAGTGCTGCTATTCAATTCAAGATTAAAATTGTTTCCAGGGAAACTAAAATCTAGATGGTCTGGACCATTTTTAATTAAGAAGACTTCTCCCTTTGGAGCAATTCTTATAGAAGATCAGAAAACAGGGAGGGAATTCAAGGTCAATGGCCAAAGATTGAAGATCTATCATGGAGAAGAGTTTGCAAGAAACATATCATGCTTGAAATTGGTTCCTCTTGAGTGAGGAACCACTAATGTCAAGCTAGTGACATTAAAGAAGCGCTTTATGAGAGGCAACTCACATTTCTAACCCAGTTTAAGCTTTCTATAGTGTGTTTAGAATTCTGCATATTAATGTTCTGTAAATTTCTGATATTCTGCAAAAATACTGCTGAATCTGATTTTCTGAGGTGCATTTGGATGCTTAAATTGAGAATTGATGAGGTGAATTTGAATCAAAGGGTTAAAATTCTGCATAATCAGATTTTCCAATTTTCTGTTCTTCTGCTATGTAATTTTGCTGCATATCTTTGTTGAGGTGAAATTGATATGTGAATTGAGATCTAATATGTCTAATGTGTATCTGCAGAATTAGAAATATGTATAATCATGTTTTACAATTTTATCCAAGTTCTGCATATATGTTGCTACAGCTGTCTTTAAGAATTGAATCTGATAAATGGTCAGAGGTTTGAAATTAATATTCAATGTGGAGAGTGTGTAATTGATGGATTCGAGAGTGAAAATTGAATTAATTGAGGTTTTAGAGGTATTTGATTAATGAGAGGAGTCACTTTATTGCAGAAAAGAAGCTACGCAGAGAATGCATTTTGAGGTTTTCTGCTGGAACAATAACTTTTACTGATAAAAGTGATCACGCAGAGAAAGATGGGAAAATGAGCTCTCTGGAACGCTTCCTTTTTCTGTCAGAAGTGACTACGCACAGGTAAGTAAACTTCTAATATTTCTGCATTAGTATTTTTATGGAAAAAAGTTATCACTTTGCTGCGCGTTATCACTTTTCTCAGCAATAGTGATAACGCGCGCCTCACTCTGAAAAATCCACTCTCTAGAACATTCACTCTTACGAATAATAGTGATAACGCTGGGAATTTTAATAACATAAAAGTCACTTTTATTCTCCAAAGTAGTCACGTGCTCAAGCGTGTCTATCACACTGCTAAGGGTGAATACGCACATACGTTTTCAAATAAAAAAATAAATCCCTTCCCTTTCTGAGGGCTCTCCTCATAAATCTCTGCATTGCGATTTAGAAGCTTCTTCTTCCCTGTTCGAACATCATTTCTGCATCTTCAACCAAGGTACACTTCCCTCACTTCTAAAATCTGTGATTGGGATTTTTGTATGTGTTTAAATATTTTGGGGAAGTTGCTGGAAAAAAGGGTAACTAAGAATGTTCGAGACATTTAAATCAATTTGGGGAATAGAAAGTACTGAAATTAGGTTTTGCTGTAACTTGAGTTTTCTGAGAAGATTCAATTTTGCATTGCACTTTTCACATTAATAAACTTCTGCAGAAATTGACTTGACCTAAAAAGACTTTAATAATAATGTTTTGATTGAGAGATATTGAATTTGAAGTCTGAATTCATCTGTTGAGCTGTGTTCTGAATAGAGTGTCTTGGGAAAATGTCGAGATGAGTGTTGGGAAACTATTTTGATATTAGTTTCTTCAAGAATAGAATAGACAATACTCTGAATTGGTCTTTCTCTGTCAACTATGACATTTCTACTAGATAACTGACATTGCATTGCACACTATATGTATCACATTCTGCAACATTTTAGTTGACTTAAATTGAAGTGTGTGAATTGGTTGATTGGAAATTTTTGAATACGACTATTTGAAATTACCTGCTGTGATGGAACCACTTCTTCATTAATCTAAAAATTACAATAAGTGAGTTGCAGCAATATTTTTGGAAATTGATTGAAACCTGAATAGATTGCTCTGCACTACCCTAATTCTTTAGGACAGTGAACACATCCTGAATTTCCAGATTAGGAGTATCCAAATTTCTCTGAATGTGATGGATTAATGTTGAGCATCTATTCTGTGCATCTGTATAATACATGTTTTGACAGCAAACTTAAATTCACACTCTGAGGCTATTTGGTTCAAAATAGAATGGATAATACTTCAAATAGCTGTTCTCTGTCATGTATGTTAGTTTGATGGGATAGTTGAAATCACATTACACTATATGAACCAAATCTCTGCAGAATCTGAACTGATAGCAACAGAATTTTCTGAAACTGTGGAATTGGAAATTAGAATACATAGCTGTGCTGAAATTGAGTTAGACATTAAATTGGGAATATCTGAAGTGCATACTTGATTGCAAAATGAATACAACCTGTGAATTTTTGCTGACAGCACAAAATTAGTTTGAAAATTTGGTCAAGGCATGTAATAATCTTTCTGCGTTACCCTGATATTTTATAAGTGTGCACTCTGAAATTCTACTATTAAATTTTGCATGTTTTGACTAAGTTGTGCAATTGGGTGTTGGTATTTGAATGTGAATGATACTATTAGCAGATTGCATGATGTGAAGTATTAGAAAATTTAAATTTCTGCAAACTGCTTGATTGAACTTTCTGCAGTATAGGATTATTCTATGATTCTAAAATTTTAAACTGACAATTACTCCTTTCTTGCAGAAAATTACAAAATGGTTAGGACTTTATTCAATACACCTGTGGGTCCTCCTAAGAAGGAGCAAGCTGCATCTTCTACCACTCCTAAGAAGAAGCGAGCTACATCTTCCATAACTCCAACAAGAAGATCCAGCAGAAATCTCTAAGCTGCAGCATCAAAGAGGGCTAGAACTGATGGTGTCTCAAGTTCCTCACCTATTCAGATTTCTGAACCCTCACCTTCTCCTTCACCTCAGACAAGGTCATCTGCACCTGCATCTGAACCTTCACCTGCTCCACCACCTCAGACACAATCTCCTGCACCTTCACCTACACCATCACCCCCACCAAGAATAGCTGCACCCTCAGGATCTTCACCACCTGCCACACATGATCCAAGATTTAGAAGTTTGGCTCATGAAAACTTTTTCAGAGCCAACATTCTAAGAAGAAAAATTGTTCCTGACAGAGCATTCCAAATAGCTGGGAACAATTACCCTGAATTCAAGGAGGAAATCCAGAGAAGAGGCTGGGAATTCTTCTATGCAACAGCTGGCCTGGGTTGGAGGGAAATCACTCAGGAATTCTATGCCAATGCCATACGGTTTCAAGGAAAAGGAATCCCTAAGTTCAGCTCCATGGTCAAAGGCATGAGGATTGACTTCTCTCCAGCAAACATCAACAGGGTGTTGGAAATTAATTGTGCACAACATGCTGCATAACTGGACTTCAAAACATTTAAGGAAAGTCCAGATATTGATTTTGTGCAAATTCTGGAAAGGATTGGAAAACAAGGCACCACATGGGAGCTTAACCAATCTAAGAAGCCAAAGCACATTGTCACCAAAAATCTTCTGCCCTTCGCCAAAGTATGGAGCATGTTTATCTTAAATTCTTTCATGCCTGTCAAACATAGCTCCACACTAGCTGTGAAGAGGGCTGCTCTGCTTTTTGCCATAGTCTCCGACATCTACATAGATGTGGGAGAAGTAATAAGTGAATGTATTTTGGGAATACTGAAGACAAAAAGGGGTTCATTAGCATTCCCTTCAGTAATTACATTACTTTGTGAAGACACAGGAGGAGAGTTTGGTGATTATCAAGAGAAAATTAGAGCTGCACCATCCATTTCTGTAGCTCTGATAAAAGAGATTTATGCAACTGTCTCCTGCACCTCTGCAGCCCCAATTCCTTCACAATTCAAGAAAGAGAAATCGATGATGATGGACACTCTAAAGCAGCTAGCTGAAGGACATAATCAATTGGCTGAAAGGCAGACTGAGCTGCACAATAGCCTCAAAGCTGGAGTAATGTTAATGGAATGTATTATGCTGAATATTGGTCAGAAATTAGGAATGACCAAAGATGAAATGTATCATACTCCAAACTTGGCAGAGAATGCCCAGTGCCTTCGCTCTTCTGTTTTCAAGAATATGCCAATATACAGAACCCACTTTCCTCAGCCATCATTTGAAGAGGTAGTGGAAGAAGAAGAAGAAGAAGAAGAAGGTTCTAAAGAGGAAAGCTCAGAGGAAGAAGACACAACAAAAGACTAGTTTAGGAATTTATTTTCTGTTATTAGGAGTTTGTAAATTTTTGGTAGTTCTAAACTTTTTGGGTTGTAATCACTAATTGGTACAATTTGGGTTAAATTTCACATACTTGTTCTGCAATTATATTAGTTTTTAACTAATTACCTTTCTCTTGCTGTGAATTGATGGAATTCTGGTGTTTTTGTGCAGAGAATGTCACACACACAACACTCACACACATTGGATGGTGACACTTGCACAAGCTGCCATGAAAGGGGGGTTTCATTCTCTACCTCTTGTTCATGTGTTAGCTTCACATTATACTGAATTAATTTTGAAAAACACCAAAATACTGGAATAGATAATAAACTGCTGGCTGTGAATTCTGTGTGAATTTCTTTTTAAGTTGTTTTTCCTATTCTCAAAATAAGATCACACTTGTATTTTAAAAAATGAGGCAGTTGCCACTAGGTGCATATATTTCTGACAAGTGCATTATGTTTTCATTAATCCACATGATCACTTATAAATGCCTAGTGAGACTTAAGCTGCCTATTTCTTTTTCTTGTGTGATTAATCAGATTTTACTGCATTCTCTAGAACTTGCCCTTGTTCTTAATTGAATATGCATGTTACAGTTCTCACACACATGATAGAGGCCATGTTTGATATACTTAGTTAGCCTAAAATGCCTTCCTTTATGATTAATTGCCCTAGTTTACCCCTTTGAGCTTAATATTCCTGTTTCTTGAGTTAACTTCATTACAAGCCTTGCTGGAAAACCAATTTTACCATTCAAAGGAAAAGAGGCATAGTGAGTTTAATCAAGAATGAGTTTTAAAACTAAGTTTGGGGTAGCATCCATTTATGTTGCTTGAGGACAAGCAAATTTTTAAGTTTGGGGTAGGGGAATAGCAAGTTATCTAAGTTTGAGTTCAAAAAGTCAGAAAGAAAGAACAAAAGTGCTGCAGAAAAATGAAAAATTATGCAGCAAAACTGTGGAAAGAGTAAAACATGAGTTCAAAAACAGAATCTGACTTGAAAAGAGCAAAATGGAGATCAAAAAGAAGAAATTCGCAGTAAACTGTTGCAGAGAAAAAGAAAAAGAAATTCAAGGAAAAGAAAAGAGTAAATGGAAGTAAGAGAAGAAAAAGGAAAATGAAAATTCTGCTGCACAAAAATAATTTGTTTGCTGCATAATTGAGAGATTTAATGTGAATTGATGCTAAACCAGACTAGTTTTAAAGTCATTCACTCAAAATGCTTCTGATCTTTTGAAATTGCAACTTGTTTCTTATTTTGTTCAGTATCTACCTTAACCTAAGCCCTATTATAAACTGTAAAAAGTCCTCTTGATGTGTGATTGGCTGTACTAAGCAGAGGAGATGGAGAAATTGGGCAAGCATATGGTAGAGTCTAGCTAAATTGATGATTAAAGAGAGAAAACAGTACCTAAACACTACTGAGAAATGAGGGAAACACTGTCCAGTGAGAAGTGATCATGATTTTTAATGTTTCTCACATGAACTTGGCTGATATATATTCACTTAGATAGCAATTCTTGCTTAAAATTTGATGAATGCATTGTGATTGCAATGATGAGTAATTGGATGAACATCTTGATTGAAAATTTTGCAGAAAACACAAAATTGGAAATTGAAAAATCTGAGAAAAGCAGTTTGCTAATTGGTTTTTGAAAAGTGGAAGAATTACCCTTGGTTTAGTTTGATTTGCTTGAGGACAAGCAAAAATTCAAGTTTGGGGTAGTGATGAATCCATATTTTGACTGATATTTTAACATAATTCTAACACATTTGATAAGAAAAATATATAAAGAAAGCAGAAAAACTCAGAAAAAGAGAAGGAATTGAAGTTTTGTTTAAATTTGTAGTTATTTTAGCAATTGTGAAATTTTTGCTTAGGAACTAAGTTTTTAATCTTGTTTTTGAAGGAATAAATTGAGCAAGGATCATATCCATGGAGGTTTGATGACAAGGAAAAGGAAAGAAGCAAGTCTGGACTCCAAAAACACAAGAATAAGAAATTGCAGACTGGGCATGATCACTATTGTCAGTGAAAGTGATCACTTCAGAGCTCAAAGAAGAAGGAAAACTCTGCGTAACCACTTTTATCATTAAAAGTGATAGTTCCAGAGAGGCAAAATATCAGAAAAGCTCTGTGTAACCACTATTATCATCAAAAGTGATCGTTCCAGAGAGTCTTCAACTTGGCGAGTTGCGCGTAGTCACTTTTATCAGCAATAGTGATAACGCGCAACTACCTTGGCTCTGCGTTATCACTTTTATCATCAAGAGTGATAGTTCCAGAGAGCTCTCAATATCAGGAAGTTGTGCGTGGCCACTATTTCTGGGAAAAGTGTTAATGCGCAACCAAAAACTCTCTGCGTAACTACTATTTCTCATAAAAGTGATGACGTGAAAATCTGGGAAATTCTATAAATACCAGAAACGATCCAGAAAAAGGGAATTATGTTCATTTTCAGTTTTTTTAGTTAGATTCTTGTTGGAGGAAGTGAGAGAGAGGAGTGAGGATTCGAATTTCGGAGCTTCACGAAGAGGAATTGGAGTGGAGCAAGCTTCCATGGCGATTTTGATTTTCTTCTTCTCTTCTTCTCTTTCTTTTCTTTTCTCTGCTGCCATGGCTGTGTAATTTGTTCATAGTTAGGGATTGTAGATCTGAAACGAATGTGTTGGATTGATTTTGGATCTGGATTTCAAGCTTTGGAATAGATTGAGTGATTGATTCTGCACTTTACGTAGGAATTGAATGGAAATTTGATTAACTAATTTCAGAGGAACTCTTGTCAATGGAAATTGAATTTGTTCTTCAGATCTGAACCAATCACCAAGATTATAGTTTTCTTAGGGATAAGGAACTTTGATCTTGCAATCTTTTGGTTTCTTATACTTAAAGCAATGTTGAATTAAATCAGATCTAAGGAATTAGAATGTTTTAATTGAATGTTAGGTTCACTGAGTTAAGGAATTAACCTCTGAACAATAGAACGTGAAACTGATTGTCTTTCTTTCCAAATGCTTGTTAATTTATAACTTTATTGATTAAACATTGGAGTTTTGGTGAAGCAATTCCTTAGCTATGGTTTCTTCCTCTGTTATCACCTAATTGTTTGTTCGTTGTTCTGTTTTTCTGCAAGTTCTTTGCTTTAATTACTTTGGTTACTGCTTCTATATGTTACAAATCTCATTCCAAAATTCATATGGCTCAAATGGTTATAATTCTGTGAAGTGGTACTTGAAACCTAAATTCCCTGTGGAGACGATATTCTGATCTTAAATTTACTCATCACTTGCTGCAATCCTAGTGCACTTGCTAGTGTTAGATTGCGAACAACAGCTAACATGAGCCAGTCATATTATGATTGGAATCAACAAATGATTGCTGCAACAACATCATTCTCCACTCTTCAATTTTCACAGCCTATTTTTTAAGTATCATATTCTCAATCTCAAAGGGGACAACAACCTTGAAAGACTTTTCCAAACAGAAATAACCAAAATGAGACCAAAATTGGAACTTTGGGCCAAAGGTGCCAGGAAGCGCCAGGAGGGGAGAGAGCAGTGGGGAATGCTTCCTTTAAAACCTAGGTGTCACTTCCAAGAAGTTTTAGTGGCCCAAGAGGAGTTTTGCAAGCAATCCTTAGCTGCTAAGCAAAAGGGGACAAAAATGAGACAAAAATTGGAACTTGGGCCAAAGGTGCCAGAAAGCGCTAGAAGGGGAGAGCGGTGGAGAATCCTTCCTTTGAGTCCTAGGTGTCATTTCTAAGGAGTTTTAGTGGCTTCAGACGAGTTTGACACGTGTTCCTTAGCAGCTAAGCAAAAGGTGTTAGGAAGTGCCAGAAGGGGAGTGAGCGGTGGGGAAAACTTATATTGAGTCCTAGGTGTCACTTCCAAGGAATTTCAGTGGCCCAAGACAAGTTTTGCATGCATTCCTTAGTAGCAAAGCAAAAGGGGACCAAATGAGACAAAAATTGGAACTTGGGCCCAACGGTGCTAGGAAGCGCTAGGAGGGGATAGAGCGGTGGAGAACCCTTCCTTTGAGGCCTAGGTGTCACTTCCAAGGTGTTTTAATGGCCTCAGATGGGTTTTGCAAGCGTTCCTCAGCAACTAAGTAAAATAGGACCAAAATTGGAACTTTGGCCCAAAAGTGGGAGGAGAGACGAGAGTGGTAGGGAGCACTTATTTTGAGTCGTAGGTGTCACTTTCAAGGAATTCTAGTGGCCCAAAACTAGTTTTGCATGCGTTCTTTAGCCGCTAAGCAAAAGGGGACCAAAATGAGACCAAAATTGGAACTTTGGGCCAAAGGTGGCAGGAAGCACTAAGATGGGATAAAGCGATGGAGAACCCTTCCTTTGAATCCTAGGTGTCATCTCCAAGGAGTTTCAGTGGCCCAAAAGGAGTTTTGCATACGTTCCTTAGCCGCTAAGCAAAAGGTTTCCAAAATGAAACCAAATTTGGAACTTTGGCCAAAAGGTGCTAGGAAGCGCTAAGAGGGGAGAGAGCGCTGGGAAACTCTTCCTTTGAATCCTAGGTATCACTTCTAAGGAGTTTTTAGTGGCCCAAGAGGAGTTTTGCACGTGTTCCTTTGCCGCTAAGCAAAAAGGGACCAAAATGAGACAAAAATTGAAACTTAGGCCCGAAGGTTCCAGGAAGCACCAGGAGGGGAGAGTGCGGTGGAGAACCCTTCCTTTGACTCATAGGTCTCAGTACGAAGGAGTTTTAGTGGTCTGAGACGAGTTTTACACGCGTTCCTTAACAGCTAAGCAAAATGGGACCAAAATGAGACAAATATTAGGACTTTGGGCCAAAGGTTCCAGGAAGCGTTAGGTGCGGAGAGAGTGCTACAAAATCCTTCCTTTGAATTCTAGAAATCACTTCCAAGGAGTTTTAGTGGCCCAAGAGAAGTTTTGCACGCATTCCTTTGCAGCTAAGCAAAAAGGGACCAAAATGAGACAAAAATTGGAACTTGGGCCCAAAGGTGCCAGAATGCGCCAGAAAGGGAGAGAGCGGTGGAGAACCCTTCCTTTGAGTACTAGGTGTAATTTCCAAGTAGTTTTGGCAACCTCAAACTAGTTTTGCAAGCATTTCTTAGCAATTAAGCAAAATGAGACTAAAATTAGAACTTTGGGCCAAAGGTGTCAAGAAGTGCCAGAAGGGGAGAGAGCAGTAGGGAACACTTATATTGAGTTCTAGGTGTCACTTCCAAGGAATTTCAGTGGCCCAAGATGAGTTTTGCACGCATTCCTTACAGGCTAAGCAAAAGGGAACCAAATGAGACAAAAATTGCTTGGGCCCAAAGGTGCCAGGAAGCACTAGGAGGGGATAGAGTGGTGGAGAACCCTTCCTCTGAATCCTAGGTGTCTCTTCCAAGGAGTTTCAGTGGCCCAAGAGAAATTTTGCACGCGCTTCTTCGTTGCTAAGCAAAACGGGACCAAAATGAGACCAAAATTGAAACTTTGGCCCAAAGGTGTCAAGAGGCGCTTGGAGGGGAGAAAGCGGTGGGGAACGTTTCCTTTGCATCCTACGTGTCACTTTGAAGGAGTTTTAGTGGCCTGAGACGATTTTTACATGCGTTCCTTAGCAGTTAAGCAAAAGGGGACCAAAATGAGACAAATATTAGAACTTTGACCTAAAGGTGCCAGGAAGCGCCAGGAGGGGAGAGAGCACTGGCGATCCCTTCCTTTGACTCGTAGGTATTACTTCCAAGGTGTTTCAGTCGCTTAAGAGATGTTTTGCTCGCATTCCTTAGCAGCTAAGCAAAAGGGGACCAAAATGAGACAAAAATTGGAACTTGGGACCAAAGGTGCTAGAAAGCGCCAGAAGTGGAGGAAGAGATGGAAAACTCTTCCTTTGAGTTGTAGGTGTCATTTCCAAGGAGTTTTAGTGGCCTCAGATGTGTTTTGGATGCGTTCCCTAACAGTTAAGCAAAAGGGTTCTTAAATGAGACCAAAATTACAACTTTGGCCCAAAGGTGTTAGGAAGTGCCAGAAAGGGAGAAAGCGGTGAGGAACACTTATTTTATGTCCTAGGTATCACTTATGAGACAAAAATTGGAACTTGGGCCCAAAGGTACCAGGAAGTGCCAGGAGGGGATAGAGCGGTGGAGAATCCTTTCTTTGGGTCCTAGGTATCACTTCCAAGGAGTTTTACTAGCCTGAGACGGGTTTTACACGCATTCCTCAACAGCTAAGCAAAATGGGACCAAAATTAGAACTTTGGCCCAAAGGTGGTAGGAGGGTAGAGTGCAGTAGGGAACACTTACTTTGAGTCCTAGCGTTCATTTTCAAGGAGTTCCAGTGGCCCAAGACGAGTTTTGAACGCGTTTCTTAGCCGCTAAACAAAAGCGGACCAAAATGAGACCAAAATTGGAACTTTGGCCAAAAGGTGCCAGGAAGTGCTAGGATGGGATAGACCGATGGAGAACCCTTACTTTGAATCCTAGCTGTCACCTCCAAGGAGTTTCAGTGGCCCAAGAGGAGTTTTGCACACGTTCCTTAGCCGCTAAACAAAAGGGGACCAAAATGAGACCAAAATTGGAACTTTGGCCCAAAGGTGCCAAGAACCGATAGGATGGGATAGAGAGGTGGAGAACCTTCCCTTTAAATTCTAGGTGTCACTTCCAAGGAATTTCAGTGACCCGAGAGGAGTGTTGCACGCGTTCTTTAGCCGCTAAGCAAAAGGAGACCAAAATTGGAACTTTGGCCCAAAGGTGCTAGGAAGCGATAGGATGGGATAGAGAGGTGGAGAACCCTTCCTTTGAATTCTGGGTGTCACTTCCAAGGAGTTTCAGTGACCCGAGAGGAGTTTTGCACGCGTTCCTTAGCCGCTAAGCAAAAAGGGACCATAATGAGACCAAAATTAGAACTTTGGCCCAAAAGTGTCAGGAAGTGCTAGGAGGGTAGAGAGCCATGGGAAACCATTTCTTTGAGTCCTAGGTGTCACTTCCAAGGAGTTTTACTGGTCTAGACAAGTTTTGCACGCATTTTTCAGCAGCTAAGCAATATGGGACAAAAATTAGAACTTTGGCCCAAAGAAGGCAGGAAGGGAGAGAGCAGTGGGGAACACTTACTTTGAGTCCTAGTAGTCACTTTTAAGGAGTTCCAGTGGCCCAAGACAAGTTTTGCACGTGTTCCGTAGCCGCTAAGCCAAAGGGGACCAAAATGAGACCAAAATTGGAACTTTGGCCCAAATGATAGGAATCCCCTTGCTAGAATTCTGGAAGAGGACCTTTTGTGAATAAAAAAATTGCACAAGCGTTGGAGAATGTCGTTTACAAACTCAGAGCTGTATCTTAAGCTGTAGAACTCGAAATTGAACGAGACCAAAATGAGGTTAACCTTCATGTCACACTCTTTAACTCTGCTGTTGCAATGAAGGTAAACTGACTAGCAAGTGTACTAGTGTTGTTGTAGCAAGTTATAAAAAATCTTAGAATCAAATTGAGTTCCAAGTATCGTCCTCAGGGAATAAAGTTCTCAATTACCACTTCACAAGATCACAATTAGTTGAGCTTTACAAATTTCAGATGGAATTCGTATGAATGTATCAAAAACGAAATTAGAAAGTAAAACAGAATAGTTAGTACAAAAGTATATAGTAAACAGATGTAGAAAGAGTAGTTAGGAAATTGTTTCACCAAAACTTCAACATTGAATCAATAAAGTTCTGAACTTTCAAGCATTTAGATGGAATGACAATCAGTTTCACGTTGTATTAATCAAAGGACAATCCTTTGCCTCAATGAATCTAGCATCTAATCAAATCACTCCAATCCCTTAGATCTAATCCAATCAAATGTTGCATTAAGTTTGAGAAACCAAAAGATTGCAAGATTAAGATATCTTATCCCTAAGAAACCAATAACCTTGGCAATTAATTCAGATCTGAGAAACAAATTCAATTCCTATTGATAAGAGTTCCTCTATGATTAGTTGATTAAATTTCCATTCAATCACTACTTTTAACAGTAGAATCAATCACTCAATCCAATCCAAAACTCAAAGTTCAGATCCAAAACCAATTCAACATTTCCATTTCAGATTCACAATTCCTAACCACAAAGAGTTTAGGCAAACATTACAAAAAGAGAAGGGAAGAGAAGAGGAGAAGATAATGAACAAAGAAGAAACATCTTCAAGCCAATCTCCAATCTGATCCCTCAAGAAATGAAGCTTGGTGTTCGTCCTCAATCTCTCTCTCTGACTCTCTCAACAACAAAAACAAATGGAAAATGAAAAATGAACAAAAAATCCAAAATTCCTGAGCTAACTGCCTTTTATAGAATTCCCGCTCTGCTGGCGTGATCACTTTTTCCAGAAATAGTGATCACGCAGAGGCTAATTCTTCATTTCCACTTGCGCGTGTTCACTTTTGCTGGTGATAGTAGCCATGCGCACTTCAAAGTGTTCACTTTTGTTGAAAATAGTAGCCACGCAGAAGCTTCCTTTGCTAATGTCATGCGCGTGTTCACTTCTGCTGGAAATAGTGAACACGCAGAAGCTGTTTTCTTGTGCGTGTTCACTTTTGCTGATAATAGTGAACATGCGCAACTACTCTTCTTGGAAGACTCTCTGGAACGCTCACTTTTTCCAGAAAAAGTGATTACGCAGAAGCTCTTCTCATTGCAACCTCTCTGGAACGATCACTTTGCCAGCAAAAGTGATTACGCAGAAGCTCTTTTCCATTTTATGGTAAGTGATCTCTTTCACCAATGAAAGTGATCTCTCAGAGGCTGTTCTTCAATTATCAACTTCTTTCCTCCAATTTTTGCTACTTTTCTTCTATTTTTCCTTTGATCATCCAATCCTCATGAACTTAGCTCAGAATTCCCTACAAAAGCATACTTGAAATGTCAATTTTTACATAGAAAATCAATGAATTTTAAAATAACTATGTTTAAAAGTGACATGCAACATTTTTTTTAAGGGTTTTCTACTATTTCTAGCATGTTTTCTTTATTAATTGCACTAAAAACTATTGTAAAATACTAGTATAAAATATGGATTCATCACTTGCAAGCCAATAGACCCTAGAAAATACAAGAGGCTGCCTTATCCTTAGAGGGTAATCCTAAACAGGAAGAACAATTTGAAAGGTTTCTTAATGTTTTTAAGAAATTACAGATTAACATACCTTTTGCAGAGGCCTTGGAGCATATGCCTTCATATGCAAAATTTATGAAAGAACTTCTTTCCAGAAAAGAAAGCTAGAGCACGACAAGATAGTACCCTTGGCAGAGGAATGCAATGCCATTCTCAAGAGAAAGCTTCCTCAAAAACTAAAGGACTCAAGATCATTAAGCATTCCATGTGAAATAGGACAGTGCACTGTTGGAAGAGCATTGTGTGACTTGGGAGCAAGCATAAACTTGATGCCTTTAGCTATCATCACACTACAGCTAGCTGATAGATCATACACTTATCCTTATGGAGTAGTTGAAGATTTATTGGTTAAAGTTGATAAGTTTATTTTCCCTACAGATTTTGTCATTTTGGATATGGAGGTGGATGATAATATTCCCTTGATCCTATAAAGGCCATTTCTTGCAACAGGGAAAGCTCTAATAGATGTACAAAAAAGGAGAACTTATGCTTCGAGTTCAAGATGAGAAGGTAGTGTTTAATGTGTTTGAAGCATTAAAATATCCAGTTGAAGATAATTCATGCATGAGAATAGACATTTTGGATTCTATCATTACACATTATCCTATTGATAAATTTGATGAGAACTCTGTGTTGAGAGAAACAATAGCTGCAGGGATTATCAAATCTGAAATTTCTAAAGAAGAATATATCATGGAAATTGAGCAGCAATTAGAAGCCCTACCAATTCTAAATTCTGCAGAAAACTCAGTTAAAGAAGAGCTGAAAAAGAAAGTCAAAGAAGAGAAAAATCAGAAGCTAGAGCTTAAGCAGCTACCCTCCCACCTGAGATATGCTTTCTTGGATAAGAATCATGAGAATCCAGTCATCATCAACAATGAACTCATAGAGGAAGAAGAGGAAAAACTGCTGAGAATTCTAAGAGAGCATAAATCAGCAATAGGCTAGAGTATTGCAGATCTGAAAGGTATAAATCCTTCTTTTTGTAAGCACAGAATTTTATTTGAGGAAAAGTTTAAACAAGTTGTGTAGCCACAAAGAAGATTGAACCTAGCCATGAAATAAATAGTCAAGAAAGAGGTCATGAAGTTGATAGATGCAGGGATCATTTATCCAATTTCTGACAGCCAATGGGTGAGTCTAGTCCAAGTTGTTCCTAAGAAAAGAGTGATGATAGTTGTACCTAATGAGAAGAATGGGCTCATACCTATTAGGACTGTCACTGGCTAGTGCATGTGTATTGACTATCGGAAGTTAAATGATGCAACTAGAAAGGACCATTTTCCACTACCATTTGCTGATCAAATGCTAGAAAGACTTGCTGGACATGCATTTTACTGTTTTCTTGATGGGTATTCAGGCTACAACCAAATAGCAGTTGTTCCTTTGGATCAAGAAAAGACTGCTTTTACATGTCCATTTGGAGTTTTTGCATATAGAAGAATGCCATTTGGATTGTACAATGCTCCTGTTACATTCCAAAGGTACATGCTTTCCATTTTTTCCGATTTGGTAGAAAACATCATTGAAGTGTTTATGGATGACTTCTCTGTTTTTGGTAATTCATTTGATGATTTCTTAGCTAATCTATCCATTGTTTTGTAGAGATGTCAAGATACTAACCTTGTGTTGACTTGGGAGAAATGTCATTTCATGGTCCAAGAGGGCATTGTCCTTGGCCATAAGATTTCAGAAAAAGGAATGGAGGTGGACCAAGCAAAAGTTGAAGTTATTAGTAAACTGCCTCCACCAATTAATGTTAAAGAAGTTAGGAGTTTTTTAGGACATGCTGGTTTTTATAGGAGGTTTATCAAGGTTTTTTCAAAAATTACAAAACCTTTTAGTGATTTACTTGTGAAAGATGCTGATTTTGTATTTGATGATGCTTGTTTGCATGAATTTTCTATTTTGAAAGAAAAACTTATTTCTGCACCGATTCTTGCAAAACCTGATTGGAATTTTCCTTTTGTGATGCAAGTGATAATGCAGTGGGTGCTGTTTTAGGACAGAAAAAGGATAGGAAATTGCATGTCAGTTATTATTCCAGCAAAGTTTTAAACCCTGCACAAGTAAATTACACAACCACAGAAAAAGAACTCCTAGCTATTGTGTTTGCCTTTGATAAATTCAGATCATATTTGATGGGATCAAAAGTTATTGTATATACTAACTATTCTGCACTTAAATACTTGTTGTCAAATAGGATGTCAAACCAAGGTTGCTGAGATGGATTTTGCTGCTGCAGAAATTTGAGCTGGAAATTAGAGACAAAAAGGGAAAGGGAAATGGGGTAGCTGATCACCTGTCTAGACTTCCATTGCAAAGTCTAAACCCTAACTCCTTGGAAATTAATGAAGAATTTCTAGATGAAAGGCTTTTAGCAGTAGAAGAGATACCTTAGTTTGCTGATATTGCAAATTTTAAAGCTACTCAGCTTATCCCAAAGAGACTAACTTGGCAACAAAAGAAGAAGTTCTTACATGACAACAAAAGAAGACCCTTATTTGTTCAAGATTGGAGTGGATGGTCTAATTAGGAGATGTATCCCACAAAGTGAGCAAGCTGAGATACTATGGCATTGCCATAATTTAGAATATGGAGGCCACTATGCAAGTTCAAGGACTGCTGCAAAAGTCTTGCAGGCAGGTTTCTTTTGGCCTACACTCTTCAAGGATGCTAAGAAATATGTTGAAAGTTGTGATAAATGTCAAAGGACAGGCAACATCTCTAGGGGGCATGAGCTGCCATTGACAAACATTTTAGAAGTGGAATTGTTTGATGTGTGGGGAACTGACTTCATGGGACCTTTTCCCACATCATTTGCTCATGAGTATATCTTAGTGGCAGTAAATTATGTTTCTAAGTGGGTGAAAGCTATTCCCACAAGAACAAATGATGCCAAGGTTGTGATCTCTTTTATAAGGAGGAATATTTTTGCAAGATTTAGAGTACCCAGATTTCTGATAAGTGATGGAGGTGCCTACTTTTGCAACAAATACCTTGAAACAATATTAATGAAGTATGGTGTGAAGCACAAGGTTGCTACTTCATACATCCACAAACAAGTGGATAAGTGGAAGTGTCAAATCAAGCAGATTTTGGAGAAAGTAGTGAGTAGTTCAAGAAAAGACTGGTGTAAAAAACTAGATGACTCTCTATGGGCATACAGGACTACTTTTAAAACTCCAATTGGTATGTCACCATACCAATTAGTCTTTGGAAAGGCATGTCACTTACCTTTAGAGCTGGAGCATAGAGCTTATTGGACTACTAAGTGGCTGAACTTTGATTTACCAAGTGCTGGAAAGAAGAGAATTCTACAATTACATGAATTGGAGGAGTTTAGAAAGCAAGCTTATGAGAATGCAAAGTTGTACGAAGAAAGAACTAAGAGAATTCATGACAAATTCATTTTGCAAAGAGAATTCAGACCTGGACAACAAGTGCTGTTTTTAATTCCATATTGAAATTATTTCCAGGGAAACTGAAATCAAGATGGTTTGGACCCTTTCTCATTAAGGAAACATCTCCCTTTGGAGCAATTCTGATTCAGGATCAAAGGACAGGGAAAGAATTCAAGGTTAATGGCCAAAGATTGAAGGTCTATCATAGAGAGGAGTTTACAAGGAATATCTCATGCATGAAATTGGTTCCTCTTGAGTGAGGAACATTTAACGTCAAGCTAGTGACGTTAAAAGAGCGCTTTGTGAGAGGCAACTCACATTTCTAACTCATTTTAAGCTTTCTGTATTGTTTTAGAATTCTGCATATTCATATTTTACAATTTTCTGCAATTTCTGCAAACATTCTGCTGCATCTGGTTTTCTAAGGTGAATCTGATAATTGATTAGAGAGTTGAGGTTGTGAGAAGTAAATTGAAGGATTAGAGTGTGAGAAGTGAGTTAATTGAGGTTTAAGAGGCATTTGATTAATGAGAGGAGTCACTATTTTGCAGGAAAGGAGCTACGCAGAGAGTGCATTTTGAGGGTTCCCTCTGGAACAATCACTTTTGCTGAGAAAAGTGATCACGCAGAGGTAGGAAGGTTCACACACTCCTCTGGAACATTCACTCTCACTAATGAGAGTGATTACGCAGAAACAGATGTGAAAATAACCTCTCTGGAACGCTTCCTCTCACTGAGAAAAGTGGTTACGCACAGGTAAGTAAACTTTCAATCTCTGTGTGTACTTCCTTTCATTTAAAAAAAATTGTCACGTAGCTGTGCGTTATCACTTTGCCAAGCAATAGTGATAATGTGCTCCTCACTCAGAAAAATATAATCTCTGGAACACTAACTCTAATCAAATAAAGTAACCATGCAGGATACTTAGTAATATGTAATGTTTCCTTTGCTTGTTTACAGTTGTCACGTGCCCACGCGTGACTATAAATATAGATGAGAGTGAACACACACACATACACACCTTTACCCTAAAAAATTCCCCTTCTTTCTGAGCATTTCATACGATTTCAACCTCCTTGCGTGTCGACCTAGCAGCAGCAAGTTTTTCCCCCACATTTCTGCATCTTCCTACCAGGTACGCTTACCCTCATTTCTCTAAATCTATAATTAGGGTTTTCTGTGTTTAATGTTTCGGAAAAATTTCATTTTGTAGTAATGGAGCATTGCTTGAGTTTTTTTTTATTGAAAAGTATTGAAATTGATTGTATGAATTCATCTTCTGAACTATGTGCTGTGTTTGATGTTTTGGAAAATCATTTTGGGGTAATAGGGAAATATTCTGATTATAATTGATGGGCCATTACGCTGAATAGGTTTTCCTGTTATACATTATAGTTTTAGGGAGATTTGACTCTGCATTATGCCATTCATCTGAACAATTTTGATGCAAAAATTGCATTGACCTAAAAAGACTTTAGTGGAAAAGTTCAAAATAAAAATTGTTGAATGAGAACATTTGAAATTAATTGATGAAATTTCTCTAGCCCTCTGCGTTGCTCTGCAATTCTCTAATAGAAAACGCCTGCTAAAATTGCTAGTTAGGGATATAATCAAATTTGGGGTAATGGGGCAATCTTCTGAATTTATGTGGTGCAGCAATAGAGAGGATAATATGCTGAATAGATTTTCCCTATCATCTCTAATTTCTGAGAAATTCAAACCTACATTGCACACTATATGAACCCAGTCTATACAGAAATTGAGTTTAAATGCATTATTTTGTTAAAATAGCATCATGGTGGAAAGAATTTAGGTTGTAAAACTGTGTTGAGAATTAGTTGAAATTTGAAATTAGCTTTATGCGTGACTGTTGTTACAATTATAAACACTAGCAAGTGCACTAGGAATTGCAACAAGTAATGAGTAAATTTAAGATCCAAGTATCGTCTCCACAAGGAATTAGGAATTCAATTACCAATTCACAAAGCAAAAACTAGTTGAGTCATACAAATTTAGAAAGGATGTAACATATGAAAGCAATGAACCAGAACAATACAAAGAATTAAACTTGCAATAAAAATAGAGCATGTAAATTGTGTTGAGATGAGATACAAATGAAAGATAGTTAGGAATTTACTTCACAAGAATGTCAATATTGATTCAATTATACTTCTGAATATTCAAGCAATTGGTTAATTGACAATCAGTTTCACATATAGCTAGTCAAAGGTTAATCCCTTAACTCATTGGCCCTAACAATCCACTAACCCCCCTAATCCCTTAGGTGAAGTTCAATTTCATGTTGCATTAAAACTTAGAACTGTAGGATTGTAAAATTAAGTGTACTTATCCCTAAGAAACCCCTAATTCTAGTTGTTAATTCAGATCAGAGAATCAAATCCAATTCCCATTGGTAAATGTTCCTCTTTGATTAATCAAATGAATTCCCATTCAAAGATTGCGTAAAGCGTAAAACTGACAACTCAATTAATCCAAAAACTCAAATTTCAGAAGCAAGAATCAGATCAATACATCAATTTGAGGTCCATAAACTCCTTACTACAATGAATTACACATACATTGTGACAGAGAAAGAGAAAGAAGGAGAAGAAGAGAAGAAACTCAGAGAAGCCATAGCCACGAGCTCTAGTCCAATCCCTCTTCTTGAAGCTTCGAAGTTCAACCCCAATCCTCTCTCTCACTCACTCTCAACGAGAATTGATAGTCATATTTTAGTACATCTTTCTCTCCATGTTTTTGGTTTAATTGTGCTTCATTAGTGCATTATTTTGATGTGTTAGTTTAGATTTGTGTTAGTAAGTAATTTAGGATTTAAATATAAATCTTTCTTAATTCCTGCCATAATTTCTTATTTTGACACAGTTTCTTGCAAAGACCATATCTGGAGCTACACTACTTGGAATTGGATAAAATTGATGTCCCTGGAAAGATAAGACAGAGATCTACAACTTCTATGTTGGGAGAAAATCCCATTTCGAGCATCTTCAAGTCCAAAATTTCGTTACAATATTGCGGCCCTGCACTAAAATTTTCAGAATTTGATTGTATTGTTGATTTTACTTAGTTAGGGAGTTGGGTCTTAATTAAGCCCAATTATTATGTCTTTTATTTAGTTAGGTGTTTAGGAAACTCATTAGGGAGTTGGGCCTTAATTAAGCCCAATTATTTTATCTTTAAATAGAGGTTATGACTCTATGTACGAATCCTTCTTTTTCTTTTCCCGCAATTTTTTTGAGAATTAGAAGTCTTTATTTTAAATTCTTTTCTTTATTTTCGTCTCTCTACCTTCCATCTTTTGATATTTTCTAGTTTTGGCCGAAGCAAACATGATCATGTTCAAGGTTGCAAGAACAACATTGCGTTCGAGTTTCGGGTTAGATTCTATCGAATTTTTTCCTCCTCTTTTCTGATTAGAATAATTACGTTTTTCATTATATTGATTTTTTGTTTGCATTCTAAACAGAGAATGAGAATTTCAGATTTGAAATAAATGAATTAACCTAATTCAATAAATTAATTATTCTGAATTTTGTTAGAGCATTGGATTTGCGATTGAAGTTCTTGTCTTGATGAAATTCATAATCTAGATTTAGATTTTGGGTTATTAATGTTGTATTGAATTAGTGTTGATTGGAAATTCGTTGGAATTATATTTGTGTAACAATGAGAATTGCGTTGTAGTGATTGAGATCTTGATTTGGTTGAATTTCATATTTCGTTTCGCTATAATTATTCCTTGTTATTTTTTTTCTGTTGTTTACAATTTAATTCAAAACAATCCTTCTCTAAGCTAATCTGAAATCACATGATGGAACCAGAAACAGAATGTATCTTATGTCCTTGTGAGATGACCTAGGTTTACTCCTTGTATTGCAAAATTTTTAAGAAAATCTAGTTTGTTTGATACCATTGCGACGTGGTTATCAAAATGGCGCTGTTGCCGGGGACATAAGTCAATTTGTTTTTATTTCATCATGTGTACTAACTAATTCGGTGTTTATGTGTTTGTGCTACATTTCATCTGTGTTTTTATTTCATAGTGCATTTTGTTCGTCTATTCCATTCTGCGTATTGTGTTTATGTTCGTTTGCAAACTCTGAAACTAAGTATTCTGTGTTTCTGTGTTCATTTGCAGATTTAGTTTTGCATTTCAATTAATATGTGTGTGTTGATCAATTCGTGTTTTAATGTTTATTCATGATCCTTTGATTGTCTATTCCATTATTTCATTGCAATTGAGTGTGTGATTGTGATTGGTTCAATTGTTGTGGCTGCATGCGAAAAACATAGTTGCTGCATATTTTTATATCATATTTTACTGTTCATGCACTATTCATCAGATTTTAAAAAATTCCAAACAAATACCTAGAGATTGAATTTTGATCTGAATTTTTGTGTCCACATTTCTTTTAGTGTCTATTAGTGTTTAGAGGTTGTAGATTGCAAAAATCATTAATAGAAAAAGAGATACATTATGGTGGCCAAGAGAATTTTTGTGAAACTTAAAAGTGCCATAACTTTTGCTAGGAATGTCAGAAATTAACCCACCACACATGACTTTGGGGTAGAAAAAAATTTCCTATCTACTGCAACCTGCTTTGCTGGTTAAGGCTGCCCCAATTTTCAAAAATCGCATGTTTTCTAAAAGTTTTTTATTTTTCAGCATTTATTGACCTATTTTTCTTGATTGTAGGCTTCTATTTTCCATGGTAAATCAATTCAAAAAAATCTGAAATTTTTTGTGGTTTTTTTCTATACCAAAAAGAGATTTATCATGGTCCCACTTCATTCATATCTTGCATTTTGATGGTACTTGCTTTGTAAACCTACTTTCTGCATTCATTGATTGCTTGTTATTCTTGTTGGTTCTAACCTTACATGACCAGGGCCAACCCTAGTGTAGTGAATCAACCTGATCCTGAGATAGAAAGAACACTTCGTAGGATAAGAGCTAGCAAAAACAGTGGTAGTGTATTTGGTGCTTCTTCTGAAACTGTTAATCCTACTGTTAGTGAATTTGAACTTGAAATTGAGAATATGACTGATAACCCTGAGCTAACTTTGAAGGAATTGGCCACACCTAACGTTGTGTATCAGTCATGGTGTGTCCAATATCCTGAAGACGAAACAATTTCCTATGAGCTTAAATCTGGACTTATCCATTTGTTGCCAAAGTTTCATGGACTTGCAGGTGAAGATCCTCATAAGCATTTAAAAGAGTTTCATGTGGTGTGTTCCACCATGAGACATCAAGGAGTGCCTGAAGACCATATCAAGATGAAGGCGTTTCCTTTCTCTCTGGATGGTGTTGCAAAAGACTGGCTTTACTTCCTACCTTCAACAATCACTACATGGAATCAAATGAAGAGGTTATTTCTGGAAAAATTCTTCACTGCCTCCAGAACTGCAGCAATAAGGAAAGAGATTTGTGGTATAAGGCAGCTGAATGGGGAGACTTTGTATGACTACTGGGAGAGATTCAACAAGCTGTGTGCTACCTGTCCCCACCATCAAATAAGTGAGTAATTACTAATTCAATATTTTTATGTGGGACTAACTTTGATGGACAGGAGTATGATAGATGCGGCAAGTGGAGGAGCATTGATGGATAAGACACCACACGCTGCAAGGCAACTTATTACAAACATGGCAGCAACACTCAACAATTCGGATTTAGAGGAGCTACTAAGGGAGTGAATGAGATAGCACTTGGTCCTGGTACTAGTGTTGTTTATGGTGTGGAAAATCAGAGGCTGGAAAACAAAATCAACGAGTTGACCACCATGGTGAGGCATTTGGCAATTGGTCAACAACAAGTAAGTGCAGTAAGTGAGCAACCAGCAAGAGTCTGTGGCATATGTACTTTCACTGAGCACCCTATGGATTCATGCCCTACATTGCAAGAGACAGATGCGAATGTTTCTGGAATCTACACAAACCAACAGTAGCAATATAGAGCTCCAAATCAGCAGCATTAGAATTATAACCCATACTCCCAGACATATAATCCAGTTTGGATAGATCATCCAAACCTGAAATGGGGGGGCAACAGTAGCAGCAGCAACAACAACAACAACAAAGCCAACAACCTTCATTTCAACCTGCTGTAGGCAAATATCAGCCTCCATTCAGGCAACAGCCACCTCTACCAGCTCCTTCTGCACAAAGAAGTGAGCAGTCATTTCAGGAGATGATGCAACAGATGGCTACAAACAACCTGCAGTTTCAACAGAACATGCAAGCAACTGTCCAGGATTTGAAGATTCAGGTTGGACAACTAGCAACTCAATTGAGTCAGATTCAGTCTCAAGGTTCCAGTAATATGCCTTCTCAAATAGTCATAAATCCAAAGGGAAATGTGAGTGCTATTACACTGCGAAGTGGAAAAAGTTACCAGCAGTTGCAGCTGCAGCACCAAATTCTAAAAACAATAGTGATGCAGCTACTGAGAAACATGTTCCACTGCCCTTCCCGAACAGACCAGTAGCATCAAGAAAAAAGCCAGAGTCGCATAATGAGTTGCTGGACATGTTCAACAGAATAGAAGTAAATATTCCTCTGCTTGATGCCATCCGACAAGTTCCAAAATATACAAAGTCTCTGAAGGAATTGTGTACTAACAAGAGGAAGCTGAAGGGTAATGAGTGAGTGAGTATGGGGAGAAATGGTTCTGCACTTCTCCAGAATAAGAATGTGTCGGCGATCATTCCACCTGAGTTACCACAGAAGTGCAAAGATCTAGGAACCTTCACCATTCCTTGTACCATTGGAGAGGAAGTTTTACAAATCCTATGCTGGATTTAGGTGCTTTAATTAATGTTATGCTTGCATCTGTTTTTAGATCATTGCAGATTGGAGATTTGATTCCTACAAGAATTGTAGTCCAGCTAGCCAACAAAAGCACTGTGCAGCCACTTGGTGTCGTGGAAGATGTTCTTGTCAAGGTTGAGGACCTTCTTTTTCCTGCTGATTTTTATATTCTAGAGATGGAGGACAACCTACCCAGCAATGCTACATTAATCCTTCGGAGACCATTTTTGAGGACCGCGCAAACAAAGATAGACGTGCATGCAGGGACCCTTTCTATGGAGTTTGGTGACAATTTGGTGCATTTCAACATTTTTGAAGCAATGAGACACCTAGCAGAGAACCATTCTGTTTTCAGTTTAGATGTTATTGATTTAACTGTTGATGATTGCAAAAATTTAGATGATTTATTTGCTGATTTTGCAGATTTCACTAACTCATCTTGTACTTGTGATGATTCATCTATGTGTGATATTTGTAGTGTTGATGTTACAGGTGCAGCAGATATAGTTACACCAGTAGATGTTTCAACACTAGCAGTTGACTTATCTCCACCTCCATCAGTAGAGCTTAAGCCTTTGCCTGCACATTTGAAGTATGCTTACTTAGAGGACAACCAGCGACTTCCTGTCATTATTGCTCGTGATCTCAACTCTGATCAAGAGGAGAGATTATTGCAGGTTTTGAGAGAGCATAAGAAGGCCATTGGTTGGACTCTTGCTGACCTTCCTGGAATTAGTCCTGTTATTTGTATGCACTGAATTTTATTGGAGGATGAGTTTCGACCTGTGAGACAGCCACAAAGACGACTCAATCCTAATATTCTAGATGTTGTGAAGAAGGAGGTCACAAAGCTACTGGCAGCAGGTATTATTTATCCCATTTCTGACTATAAGTGGGTTAGTCCTGTGCAGGTGGTCCCAAAGAAGACTGGAATGATTGTGGTGAAGAATCAGAATGATGAGTTGGTTCCAACTAGAGTTCAAAATAGTTGGCGAGTTTGTGTAGATTACAGAAGACTTAACTAGGCTACTCGCAAGGATCATTTCCCTCTTCCATTTATCGATCAGGTTTTGGAGAGGCTGGCAGGTAAATCTCATTACTGCTTTTTAGATGGATTTTCTAGATACATGCAGGTTCATATTGCAGCAGAGGACCAACACAAGACCACATTCACCTGCCCATTTGGCACATTTGCTTACACCAAGATGCCATTTGGTTTGTGCAACACTCCGGGAACCTTTCAGAGGTGTATGGTGAGTATATTTTCTGACCTTTGATGAATCCATATTTTTACTGATATTTTAGCATAATTCTAGCTCATTTAATAAGGAAAATATATGAAGAAAGCAGAAAAACTCAGAAAAAGAGAATGATTGAAAGTTTTATTTCAATTTGTAGTTATTTTCGCATTTGTAGAATTTATGCTTAGTTCTTAAGGAATTTATCTTGTTTTTGAAGGAATAATCTGAGCAAAAGTCATGGAAATGGATCATCAATGGAAAGGAAGAGGAAGAACGGCAATGTTGGACTCCAAAATACAAGAATTATGGGATGTAGGCTGGGCGTGATCACTATTGTTAGTGAAAGTGATCATTCCAGAGCCTAAATGAGAAGAGGAGCCTGTGCGTTATCACTTTCGCCAGCGAAAGTGAACATTCCAGAGAAGACTCTATTCCTGAGGAGCTGTGCGTTGTCACTTTCGCCAGCGAAAGTGAGCGTTCCAGAGGCACTTGTATCAGGACAGCTTGCGCGTGGTTACTATTACTCAGGAAAGTGATCATGCGCAGCCCTTGACCTCTTGCGTTGCCACTATTCTGAATAAAAGTGAATGTTCCAGAGAAGCCTTCAACTCTGCAAGTTGCGCGTGGTTACTGTTGCTCTTGAAAGTGAACACGCGCACTACATAAAGCTTCTGCGTGGTTACTCTTGTGAAGAAAAGTGACAACACGCAAAAGTGGGGTTTCTATATATACATGATTGAAGCGCGAAAACCGGAATCAGTTGCTCATTTTCTATTTTGTTAGTTAGAGTCTCGTTGAGAGAGAGTGGAGAGAAGATTGGGATCGAAGCTTGAAGCTCCAAGAAGAGGGATCGGATTGGAGCTCGTGGCCATGGCTGCTCTGCATTCTTCTTCATCTTCTTCTTCTTCTTTCTCTGTTTTTGTTGCAATGTGTGCTTAATTTCCCATAGTTAGGGGTTTATGGAACTCGAATTGATGTATTGATTCGACTTTATCTTCTGAACTTTAAGTTCTTGGATTAATTGAGTTGTTAATTCTGCTTTTCATGTAATCTCTGAATGGAAATTCATTTGATTAATCAAGAGGAATCTTTACCAATGGGAATTGGATTGTTTGCTTCGATCTGAATTGGCAACCAGAGTTTAGGGATTTCTTAGGGATAAGGAGACCTAATTCTGCAATCTTATAGTTCTAATTCTTAATGCAACCTGAAATTGAATCTCACCTAAGGGATTAGGGAGGTTTAGTGGATTGTTAGGGTCAATGAGTTAAGGAATTAACCTTTGGCTATATATATGTGAAACTGATTGTCAATTATTCAATTGCTTGAATGTTCAGAGGATTTAATTGGATTGATATTGATATTCTTGTGAAGTAAATTCCTAACTATCCTTCATTGCTATTTCATTTCATCACAAATCTTATACTCTGTTTCTCTACAAGTTCTTTGCTTTAATTGCTTTGGTTTATTGCTGTTATATGTTACAAATCTCCTTCAAAAATTCGTATGGCTCAAATGGTTATAATTCTGTGAAGTGGTACTTGAAACCTAAATTCCCTGTGGAGACGATATTCTGATCTTAAATTTACTCATCACTTGCTGCAATCCTAGTGCACTTGCTAGTGTTAGATTGCGAACAACAACCTTTTGGAGAGTTGCATGGAGATGTTTATGGATGATTTTATTGTCTATGGTTCTTCATTTGATGCATGCCTAGAGAATTTATCTAAGGTGTTACATAGGTGCATCCAAACTAACCTTGTGTTAAATTTTGAGAAGTGTCATTTTTTGGTCACAGAAGGTATAGTCTTGGGTCACTTAGTCTCCAGTCAAGGTATTGAGGTTGATAAGGCTAAAATTGATATCATTGCTTCTCTACCTTACCCCACTTCTGTGCGAAAAGTACGTTCCTTCCTTGGACATGCAGGTTTTTACAGGAGATTTATACAAAACTTCAGCAAGATTGCACTGCCATTGTCCAAGCTTCTGCAGAAAGAGGTAGAGTTTGTTTTCGATCAGCCTTGTCAGCTAGCTTTTCAGGAGCTGAAGCGGCGGCTTACCACCACACCTATTGTTCAGCCACCTGATTGGGAGCTTCCTTTCGAGCTCATGTGCGACGCATCCAACTATGCACTTGGAGCTGTTCTAGCTCAGCGGTTGGGAGGCTTTCTCATGTAATAGCTTATGCTTCTCGCACATTGGATTCAGCTCAAGTTAATTACACCACTACTAAAAAAGAGCTTCTAGCTATTGTATTTGCTTTAGATAAATTTCGTTCATATTTGCTAGGCTCTAGGATTATTGTATATTCTAACCATGCAGCTTTGAAATTCCTATTAAAGAAGCCTGATGCTAAACCCAGATTGATCAGATGGATGCTTCTCCTTCAGGAGTTTGATATTGAGATCAGAGATAGGAGTGGTGTAGAGAATTTGGTAGCAGATCACTTGAGTAGGATTGAAGGGGGAATGTTGATCCCTTTTCGATTAAAGATGATTTTCCTGAGGAGCAGTTGATGCATTACATGATATTACTCCTTGGTTTGTTGATATTGTGAATTACCTGGTTGCAGGTGTCTTTCCTACAGATGCGTCTAAAGCACAGATACCCAAACTAAAAAGTGAGACTAAATATTATGTTTGGGATGACCCTTATCTTTGGAGATTTTGCAGCGACCAAGTGATTCGAAGGTGCATTCCAGATCAGGAGATCCATTCTGTGCTTCAATTTTGTCATGGTTCACCTGTTGGAGGACATTATGGATTATATTGGACAGCTAGGAAGGTGTTGGAGAGTGGGTTGTACTGGCCTATCATTTTCAGAGATGCACATCAATTTTCCAGCACCTGTGAGCAGTGTGAGAGAGTAGGGATGGCCATTACACAGAGACATGAGATGCCCCAGCAGCCGATCATTTTCTGTGAGATTTTTGATGTTTGGGGTATTGATTTTATGGGTTCATTTCCTGTATCTTTTGGTTACACATTTATTTTACAAGCTGTAGATTATGTTTCCAAATGGGTGGAGGCTAAGGCCACCAAAACTAATGATTCTAAAGTTGTTGTGGATTTTGTTAGATCTAACATTTTTTGCAGGTTTGGTGTGCCTAAAGCCATTATCAGTGATAGGGGAAGCCATTTCTGCAATAGAAGCATGCAGGCTTTGCTTCATAAGTATGGGGTTGTGTATCGAGTGTCTACAGCTTATCATCCCCAAACTAATAGGCAGGCCGAGGTTTTTAACAGGGAAATTATTGTTAGCAATCTACACTAGCAAGTGCACTAGGATTGCAGCAAGTGATGAGTAAAATTAAGATCCAAATATCGTCTCCACAGGGAATTTAGATTCAAGTATCACTTCATAGAATTATAACCATTTAAGCTTTTTCAAAATTGTAAGGAGAGTGGTAACATCTAATAACAGCAAACTGGAACAATTAAAAGTAAAATGAACTTGCAGAAAACAAAACAATGAACACACAATTATGTGATAACAGAAGGAGAAACCATAGCTAGGGAATTGCTTCACCAAAACTCCAATGTTTAATCAATAAAGTTCTGAATTAACAAGCATTTGGAAAGAATGACAATCAGTTTCACATTATACTATTCAGAGGTTAATTCCTTAACTCAGTGAACCTAACATTCAATTAAACCATTCTAATTCCTTAGATCTAATTCAATTCAATGTTGCTTTAAGTGTAAGAAACCAAAAGAGTGCAAGATCAAAGTTCCTTATCCCTAAGAAAACTAAAATCTCGGTGATTGGTTCAGATCTGAAGAACAAATTCAATTTCCATTGACAAAGGTTCCTCTGAATTTAGTTAATCAAATTTCCATTCAATTCACACGTGAAGTTCAGAATCAATCACTCAATCTATTCCAAAGCTTAAAATCTAGATCCAAATCAATTCAACATGTTCATTTCAGATCTACAATCCCTAACTATGAACGAATTACACAACCATGGCAGCAGAAGAAGAAAAAGAAAGAGAAGAAGAGAAGAAGAAACTCAGAAACTGATGAAACGATATTTACTACTCGTCATGCAAAAGATTGTCGTTAATCCTCATCAAATATGCAAAGAAATGAATGCAGTACTAGGGTGTTATCCTAGGTCGTCTCCAAGGAATTTTTGGTTGGGAACATACATCGAACAAGTGTAAACATGTATCTTAAAGCAAGTAAATTGGGGGGAGGTTTGTCAATTTCCAGATTTTAATCAAGAGCAAAGTGTAAATTTAATGAAATTCAATCAATTAAAATGAGTAATCCCTAGTCAAGCAATGAGTTCTATCATTATTCTTTCAAATGATTCAATAATCCCCTTTCTTTCCCTTAAATTAAGTTAATCTAACAAGCGAAGACTAACTTTAACATCCCAATTAAAATTAAGCATCTTAATGGGCTCCAATCTCTATCCCTAAGATTAAGCAACCTCAAGGATTAATCAAAATTAAGCAATTTTGAATTAGAATTTCGTTAGGTAAATTAGGGTTCATTAAGCAATGTTCCCTTCATGCAAATTCCATTTCATTCAGAGATTGGGGTTAATAAATTCAAGGAAAGAAAGATTTGTATTGCAATTAATCCCAAGAATTCAAGATTCATGTGCATTGACTAGGAATTACAAGAAAGTTTAGTCCTCCATATGGATGGGCTTCACAAATGAGAGAAAGAAATGCAAGAACGTAAACATCATTAATGTAAACTTAACAAAAATCAAAGGAGAAATTGGAAATTAAAACCTATAGAGGACCCTTGGCTGTCACCCAAGACTCCAATGTCGTAAGAAAATATCCCAATTTGGCAAAGGAAAAATGTGTAAAGTGTCAAAAGTCCCGTACCCTAATTCCTAAAATCTATTTATAGTGGATGACATGTCACCAAAGTGTCCACTTTTGCCTTTGAAAGTGTCCACTTTGGGCCTTGAAAGTGTCCAGGCGCAGAATGCAAGGAATGCCGCTTCTCTGGAGTTGCTACTATTTGTGCTGAAAGTAGCTACTTTGGATGGGCATAGCTACTATGAGAGCCCATAGTAACCACGCGCAGGAGGGCTTCAAAATCAGCGTCCAGGAGCTTCTGAAGTTGCCACTTTTGGTCTTCAAAGTAACTACTTTGGATGCGCGTAGCTACTATGAGAGCCCATAGTAACCACGCGCATCATGCTTCAAGATTGGCGTTCCTGGAGCTTCTGGAGTTGCCACTTTTGGGCTTGAAAGTGGCTACTTTGGAACCTTTAATGCCCATGCTTGCTGTAGTTGCCACTTTTACTCCTCAAAGTAGCTACTTTGGGGGCAACTTTCATCTAAGGACCAAGATTTCTCAAATTTGACTTGGGCATTCTGCAAAATCATCAAGATAATTAAAATTGCAATCTATATCTATGTAATTAAATGCAAATTAACCAAAAATTAATAAACCTATGATATTTATTCAAAATGTGATTTCTATATTATTTTCACTATCTAAGTCCATTTTTTTCTATCAAGAAGCATAAAAAAGGCAAGTAAAAATATAATAAAAATTGGATTCATCACAACCCCAAACTTAAACTTTTGCTTGTCCTCAAGCAAATCAAAATTCAAACAATTCAAATGAAGAGGGTTGAATTTGTCCAAAGAAAATTTTAGAAATTTTCATTTCAACTTCTTGCTTTAATTAGCAATTCCAACATCTTCACAACCATAGACTCATTCAACAGAGGAATCATATTCATGTCAAATATTCCATGCAAAGTCCCACTAAATTGAAACAAAAGAATCAAGCAAGGTTTCATGTGACTCTCATAATGCAAAGAAACTATCCATCTCACAAGGTGGTGTTTCACTCATCACTCAACAACATTTCAGGCTAAGTGTTTTCCCTCAATCCATGCATTTAGCCTCACCCTACCATAGGCTTGCCCATATTCTCGATCTCCTTTGCCTAGATACAACGAACCACCTATCATGAGGGCTTTGTTGGTCACAAATGGGGTTAGGATAGGCTCAAATTTTTAACCAAGGAGGGTGACAAGATCAAGTGGGTACTCAAGAGGAGGGAGTTCTTTTGAGTGATTTAGTGCAACAACTAGAGTGGAATGCCTTAAATGATGTAGCTTAAGAGGTTAAAGCATTCTTTCACCACATTAATTTTATTTTTTTTTTAATTTGCCTTATGTGGAGATCCTTTTTCAACTCAAATGCCTTGCTATATTTTTCTTTCTTTCTTTTCTCCTTTTTCATTCATTCATATTTTTGTGATATTTTTTTCATTCATTCATTCATATTATGAACATGTATGCTGTCCACCACCCCAAACTTAAGACATTGCTTGTCCTCAAGCAACTGCAAGCATAATCAACACCCCAAACTTAGTTTCTTGCACTTAATCTTGAGGCAACTCAAAAGAAATACCTCTATTAAGGAAAGGGAAGTAAATTTGTTGACTGAGTTTGGAAAAAGCAAGAAGTGGGGAACAGGGAAGTGAAGTGCAAGGGTGGGGGGAAGGGTATGTGCAAAGAAGGCCTCAATCATCTAGATGGAAAATTGCACAATGCATATTGAATTAAGAAACAAGGCAAGTTCTAGAGGATGAATGCAACAATACATGTAATATGCACACAGAAAAAAAAGTAAGAGGCCCAATTCACTACCATGGTAAAAGTGATAATGACTTGCAAAATGAGAGCACAATTCACCCGGCAAGAAAATATGTTCAAAATGTTAGGAACGAAAATATGTACAAAAATGAGAATGAGTATGGGATGGATGGGAAATGCAATCAAAGCATAAAAGCAAAATTATAAAACAGGGGAGTAAATTAAAAGGAAACTAGAAGAAATGAAATAAGGAAAATATTTTTGTATTTTATCTAGTACGATGCAGAAAAAGTAAGCTACAAATAAATGCAAAATAGAGACAAAGAGTTCACCCCCCTTTTATAGATGATGTATTCAAAGTTCAGGGTAAAATGATGCTCCTCTTGATGGAACTGAGGGCATCTCTGCACAATGATAACAAGAGTTCAGAAAAAGAACGAAAAGGGAGGTAACATAACTGTTTGAAGGAAAATAACATAAAAGCAGGAACAGAAAGACAATAAAAGGACAAGTGGTTCCTAATTACTTGGGAAAATAAAAGAAAATAAGTACAAGCAGAGAAATAAAAGAAAACACGAAAAGTGGACTAAATGGCATCTTCATCAGAGGTGGATGAGGTGGCGCCTTCATCTTCTTCTACTTCTTCTGCTTCCTCTGAGGAACTGGAGTTGTGGACATCTCTGGGAGCATTGGGATTGAATGGGGGCAAGTCATTCTGAACAGCAGCTCGGAGGAAAGGGGCAGGGAAACGGTGGGCCTGATATATCTGGTTTGAAGTCATCCCCATCTTCTTGCCAATGTTCAGCATCATGGTCTCCATGAGGAGGAGCATGCTGGTTTGACCAGAGTGGATGGCAGACTGCCTCTGTGCTATTTGCTGCAGCTGCTCCTTGATTGTTGCAGGGGTTTCCTTCTTGTATTCGGGTGGCAAGGTGAGACCGGGGTCTGAAGACTTCTTTGGCTTAAATAGGTCCTTTACCAAGGTAGTGGAAATGGGAGGAAGTGCTCTAATTCGCTGTTGGTAGTCTCCAAAATCAACACCTGCATCCTGGCACAACATAGTGATTAGAGAGGGAAAAGCTAAAGAATCTCTGCTCCTTTTAAGGACTTCCAGCATGGCTCTGCTGATGACCTCCCCAACATGGATGGGCATGCCAGTGAGAATAGCATAGAGGAGTTCTGCCCTCTTTACTGCAATGGTGAAGGTGTGGATGACTGGCATGAATGAGCTGACAACAAAGATACTCCACACCTTGGCAGGAGGGAGAAGGTGTTTAGTGGTCAGATTCTTGGGCTGGATTTTACAATCAAATTCCCAATTTTCTCCTTCAATACAGATTGCTTGAAGTATAGGCTGGTAATCCTTTTCCTTTTGTTTGGAGAATGCAGTGAAATCCAATTGGTCAGGTTGCTTCTACAGAGGAGGGATGTTTAAAACCCTCTGGATGGTGGCTGGAGTGAAACTAACTTGCTTACCCTTGACCATGGTGTGCTTGGGGGGGGTAAATGTCATCTTCCAGGTGCAGGGCATTAGCATAGAACTCCTGGGTGATGTCCTTCCACCCATTGCCTGCACAAGAAGTGAAAATTCCCCAGCCACGTCTGTCTATCTCCTCCTAAAACTGTGGAAATGTCCCCTGCTGGATTTCAAAATTCCTGTCCTGGACGATCTGGCGCCTCAGGATGTTCTCTTTGAAATATTGTTCATGCTCTGGGGACCTAAACCTTGGGTCATGAGTAGGAGGGGGTTGTGATGAAGAGGCTTCAGCTGTCCTACTCCTCTTGGTTCTAGGTGTGTTCCTTCTAGGATTGCTCGACATTATCTGCAGAGAAGAGAGAATATGTGAATGAATAGTGCAGGGGTTGCAAAATAATTTGATATCATCTTAAGTGATTTGTGTGCAATAGGGTGTGTAGTGCTACATATGACCCAGAGGGCAATGAATTTCAATCATAGCCTACAAACATAGAGCTCAAATGGTATAGACAAGAGCAATTAAGCACAAAGAATGGTGTGACATACGTACACTATGTATAGCAATCCAATGGATAGTAGAATATGACTATTAAAGCTTTGAAACTCAAGGATCATAATGCAGCAATTAGTGAAATTAAAGTCACGAAAAGCATGTTCAACACCCAGAAAGAGCAACAATTTTGGTTAATTTTGTAATATGCATGAGAATCAAGTGCAGCAAAAGTAAAATGGCATGGGATTGAAAAGCAAAACAGCAAAATGGAGGGGTCAAAACTAAATGGAAATAGGCACGAACCAAATTTAGGCATTAACACACATGAACAAGAAGTTTAAAAGCATTATTGGCATGTTTAGAGCATAAAAATGAGGGAGGGGAGCATAACAAAAACAACAATTGAGAGTCATGGCAAAGAGGAAGTGGGCGTGGCCACTATTGGGGCCAAAAGTGGGAACGCTCACTTGAATGAGATTAATACGCCCCTTTTGGGTGTAGTTTAGTGACCTCTCCCTCTCTAATTCAAGTAAGAATGCTCAATTATACAAGAATTACACCTCAATTTCAAGAAAAAACAAGTAAAATTGAAAAGCCCCAAATTGGGGAATCTATGAACCCTAACCATAAATGGAGAGAAATTGAGAGAATTACCTTGTTTGAAGCCTTGGGTGTGGTGAGGGAAGGTGCGTTTTGGGTTTAGGAATGAGTGGGTGTGAGTGGGTGTGAGTGAAAATGGTGCGTGTTGGGTGGTGAGCGGTGTGAATGCGTCGTGAATGGGAGGAGTGTGTGTGAAATAGTGAGCGTGTTCACTTTGAAGGGAATTAGTGCCTACTATGGGTTGGGCCAAAGGGGAATAGTGCAAATGGTGTACGTGCCTACTCTAAACAAGTAACGTGGGGCACCTAAAAAGCTAAAATTTGGTTCCAAATTGCGCGTAGCCACTTTCATCCAAGAAAGTGACAACTACAGTGAGGGTGTGAGGCATGCCATTTGCGCGTGGCTACTTTGAAGCTCCAAAGTGGGAACTCCAGAGAGGCATCTTTTGTGGAGATTTGCGCGTGGCTACTTTGGTTCTCCAAAGTGGGAACTCCAGAGAAGCATCTTTGCAAAGAGAATTGCGCGTGGTTACTTTGAAAGCCCATAGTAACCACGCGCATCATGATTGAGCTCCTGGGCGCCAAAGTGGTCACTCCCACTCTTAAAAGTGGGAACTACAGAGAAGAAGTTGCTTACCTTGAGCCAAAGTAGCCACTATAGCCTACGAGAGTGGCCACTTTCATGAAGGATGAATTGCATCTAGCAAGAATGAGTGCCCAAAGTGGTGCTGCTGCTAGAATTCCTACAAAATTGTGCATCCACAAAGAATTATTTACACAAAATTGAAGCATATCAGAAATTTCTTAGCTCATTACACCTCAAATGAAGACAAAAATGTAATTGAAAGAATGCAAAGAAGAAATAATGAAAAGACAAAATTGCTTATCCACTTGTGAGTTGCCTCCAACAGAGCGCTTCTTTAACGTCATTAGCTTGACGTGTGAAGTGATTTACTCATGGCAAGGGTCTTGTTTGGAGGGAATGATGGGGGAGTACACATCCACCTCTTCAATCTCCTCCACAGGAACTAAGTTCTCTAAAAAATGCTTCAGGCGATGTCCATTCACTGTGAAACATTTGGTAGTGGATTCACTCTTGATTTCCACTGCACCATTAGTGAACACTTGTGTGACTATAAATGGACCAATCCACCTTGAGCGAAGCTTTCCAGGCATGAATTTAAGGCGGGAGTTTAACAAGAGCACCTTTTGACCAACATAAAATTCTTTCCTGGCTATCAATTTGTCATGGTATCTCTTGGTTCTCTCCTTATAAATTCTGGAATTTTCATATGCCTCTAAACGTAACTCTTCCAACTCTTGTAATTGGAGCTTTCTTTGCTCTCCAGCTGAGTCATAGTGCATATTACAAGCCTTCACTGCCCAGTATGCCTTGTGCTCTATCTCCACTGGTAAATGGCAAGCCTTGCCAAAGATTATTCTGTAAGGAGACATGCCCAAGGGTGCTTTGAATGCAGTCCTGTGTGCCCACAAGGCATCATCTAGCCTGCGGCTCCAATTTTTTCTGTGGGGCTGTACAACTCTTTCAAGTATTTTCTTTATTTCTCTGTTGGAAAGTTCTGCTTGGCCATTCGTTTGCGGGTGGTAGGCTGTGGAAACTTTGTGCAGAACTCCATATTTTCTCAGCAGGACTTCCATTGTCTTGTTGCAAAAATGACTCCCTTGGTCACTAATGATGGCACGTGGGATGCCAAACCTGCAAAATAGGTTGGAGCGAACAAATTCTGCAACAACTCTAGCATCATTAGTCTTGGTAGCTTTACCTTCTACCCATTTTGAAACATAGTCAACAACAAGTAAAATGTATAAGAAACCAAAGGAAAAGGGAAAGGGACCCATGAAGTCAATACCCCAGACATCAAAGATGTCACAATATAGGATAGGTTGCTGAGGCATTTCCTGTCTCCTGGTGATCATTCCTCCTGACCTCTGGCAACTCTCACAGACAGAATATGTTCGCCAAGAGTCCTTGAAAATGGAGGGCCAGTATAATCCTGAGTCCAACACCTTTCTTGCTGTTCTTTGAGGTCCAAGGTGTCCTCCCACAACCGAATTGTGGCAAAATTGCAGTATGGATGGGATTTCCTCATCAGGGACGCATCTTCTGATCACTTGATCATTACAGAACTTCCATAAGTAAGGGTCGTCCCACACATAATGTTTGGCATCGCTCTTAATTTTGTCCCTTTGAATTTTTGATGCATTTATAGGGAAAATTCCTGCCAATCTTTCAAGCATTTGATCAATGAAAGGTAGTGGAAAGTGGTCCTTCCTTGTGGCCTGGTTCAGCCGCCGGTAGTCTATGCAGACTCTCCAGCTGTTCTGGACTCTAGTAGGTATCATTTCATTCTTCTCATTCCTAACCACTGTAAGTCCAGATTTCTTGGGGACCACTTGCACAGGGCTAACCCAAGTGCTATCAGAGATTGGGTAAATGATCCCAACTTGAAGCAACTTGGTGACCTCCTTCTTCACCACATCTAGGATGATGGGATTCACCCTCCTTTGAGGTTGTCTCACCGGTTTAGCATCTTCTTCCAACAAAATTCTATGCATGCACATGGAGGGACTAATTCCTGGTATATCAGCAAGTGTCCACCCAATGGCTCTTTTGTGCTTTTTGATCACTTCTAGCAACTTCTCCTCTTGATCACTATCAAGCTTGGTAGAGATGATAACTGGGAGCTTTTCATTTGGTTCCAAATAGACATATTTCAAATGCTCCGGTAGAGGCTTTAACTCTAATGTGGGAGGTTGCTCTATAGATGGAAGTGATTTAGCCTTTTCATTTGACAAAATTTCTGCAACATTCAAATCAAAGGGGTTAGATTCAACTGTATTTGCTACATCCAATACTTCACATTCTACCCCTATGGAATCATCAATTTCATCAACATTAAAAATTTCAGAGCTTTCATTCAAATAATCAGAATTTTCAGCATAAGTATCATACAAAGAATTTTCATATGATTCACAAACAAAAGCATCTACACAATGGGAAAAGTTAAGAAAAGAGTTTCTCAAAATTTCGGTCCAGCTCTCATCCACCAATGCATCAAATACATCAATATGGAAGACAGAATGTTCTTCAATCGGATGTTTCATGGCATCCAATATGTTGAAGCGCACAATGTTATCCCCAAATTCCATGGTGAGTGAACCGGCATGTACATCAATCTTCGTTCTTGCAGTCTTCAATAACGGTCTTCCCAAAATGATAGGTGCAGAATTTTTGAGTGACTCTTCTTCTTGCATGTCAAGGATGTAGAAGTCAGCTGGAAATATGAGGTCATTCACCTTCACCAACACATCTTCAACAAGTCCAGCTGGGTGTGTTGTGCTTCTATTGGCCAACTGAATCACTACACCTGTGGGCTGCAAGGGACCAAGAGATAGAGAAGAAAAAATAGACAATGGCATAACATTAATAGATGCTCCTAGATCTAGCATTGCATTGTCTATCCTATTATTACCAATGATGCATGGAATAGTAAATGTTCCTGGGTCTTTACACTTCTCAGGTATTGTGGTTCTTTGTTTCTCAAAAAGTGCAGAAACATTCCTACCCATGTTGATTCTTTCATTACCCTTCAGACGCCTTCTATGTGTACATAAATCTTTCAAGAACTTGGCGTACTTGGGTATTTGTTTAATTGCCTCCAGCAAGGGTATGTTTACCTCAACTTTTCTGAAAGTGTCCAAGATTTCTTTGTCACTCTCCTCAGCTTTCTTACTTGGTTTGGCAATCATAACCCTTTGAGGGAAAGGTGGTGGAATTGCCCTTTCAGCTTCTTCTACCACTTCTTGAATGGTGGGTGCATTTTCTTCCTCCCTTTCATCTCCCAAGGGGCTTGGGATCTCCTTCTCCCTAGGCATTTCAGGCTCTTGCATTACCTTCCCAGACCGCAGAGTAATTGCACTGACATTCTTTGGGTTTGTGACTGTCTGTGCTGGGAGGTTGCCTGAACCTTGGGACTGAATTTGATTTATAGAGGAAGCCAACTGTCCCATCTGGTTCTCAATTGTTCTGATACTGGTCTCTGTGCGCTGTTGAAAATTAATATTGCTCATGGCCATTTGCTTCACAAGCTCCTCTAATGATGGCTCATTCTTCTGACAAGAAGAGGCTTGGGATGAGGATGCTTGCTGCTGCTGGTGAGGTTGTTGCCCATGTTGTTGATCATTCCATTGGTGTGGCTGATGTGGCCTACCTTGACCAGCTTGGTAATTGTTGCTTTGCTGATTTTGCTGGTTGGAATTTCCTCCCCACCTCAAGTTTGGATGATTTCTCCAGCCCGGGTTATACCGGTTTGAAGAAAGATCCCAGTTTGGTTGTTGCTATTGCTGCTGAAAAGGAAATTTGTTAGTGTAAATATTTGCAGCATAGGCCTGGGGGTTACCTTCAGGAGTATCTGACTCCTGCAATGTGGGGCAGCTGTCTGTATAATGATCTGCAGCTGAGCATATTCCACAAAGTGTAGCTGGAACTGGTGGTGGAGGTGTTGAAGAGACAACACTCTTTTGCATTGCAGCTAGTTGCTTTACCATGGAAGCTAGCTCATCAATCTTGTGCTCCAATTTGTTTGGTTCTGTAGCTTGAACTTCATGCACACCTCTAGTAACACAAGAATTCTGTCTAGTTGCAAATTGCTGGGAGTTGGCAGCCATGTTTTCTATCAAGTTCCTGGCTGCCACAGGGGTTTTATCTACCAAAGCTCCTCCACTCGCTGCATCGATCATACTCCTATCCATTGGGTGTAATCCCTCATAGAAGTACTGGATCAGCAATTGATCGCTAATTTGGTTGTGGGGGCAGCTTGCACATAGTCTTTTAAACCTCTCCCAGTATTCATAGAGAGTTTCTCTTTCTAGCTGCCTAATTCCACAAATCTCCTTTCTTATGGATGCAGCTCGGGAGGCCGGAAAGAACTTCTCTAGAAAGAGTCTTTTGAGGTTGTCCCAACTTGTTATTGATCCCGGTGGAAGGTAGTACAACCAGTCCTTTGCAGTGTCCATTAATGAGAAAGGGAAGGCCTTCAGTTTGACATGCTCCTCTGGGACACCTTGAGGTCGCATGGTGGAGCACACAATATGAAACTCCTTCAAGTGTTTGTGAGGGTCTTCACCTGCAAAACCATGGAATTTAGGTAGAAGGTGAATTAATCCAGTTTTCAAAACAAAAGGAGCGTCTACATCTGGATATTGGATGCACAATGTTTGGTATGTGACATCCGGTGCAGCTAGCTCCTTAAGAGTCCTCTCGTCACCTGCCATTGCTCCAAAACTAGAGTTAAGTGAAAATGGAGAAGAGTAAATAGAATTCGGTGTCACAGATTGCAAAGATGCAGTAGGTGATGATAATGATTCAGAGTGTTCAGAGTGATCCCTATGTGTCCTAAGGTTCCTATAAAAAGTCCTATCAATCTCCTGGTCTAATGGATACAAATCTCCAGGGTTTGATCGGGTCATGCACTAGATATCAACTAACTAAATTGAAAGCAAATTGAGTAAATGAAATAACAAGAACAATTTAAAATTTCTCTACAGAATTATGCAGCAAAAAGTGCAGAAAAAAAACAGAGAAATATGCAGCAAAATGAGTGGAGAAAATTGAAAGTGAGTAATTGAAAAATTGCGGCACTAGAATGAAGGGAATGATGCAGAAAATCATGCAATGATAATGCAGAAACAGACTATAAAATTCGTATGACTATCAACACAATACAAGAACTCAAAATGAAACAAACGTACTAACATGCAAAACACAAAAACAGAGTACCAAGCATGTTCAACATAAGTTCAGCACCAAAAACTCCCCGGCAACGGCGCCAATTTGATGAAACGATATTTACTACTCGTCATGCAAAAGATTGTCATTAATCCTCATCAAATATGCAAAGAAATGAATGCAGTACTAGGGTGTTATCCTAGGTCGTCTCCAAGGAATTTTTGGTTGGGAACATACATCGAACAAGTGTAAACATGTATCTTAAAGCAAGTAAATTGGGGGGAGGTTTGTCAATTTCCAGATTTTAATCAAGAGCAAAGTGTAAATTTAATGAAATTCAATCAATTAAAATGAGTAATCCCTAGTCAAGCAATGAGTTCTATCATTATTCTTTCAAATGATTCAATAATCCCCTTTCTTTCCCTTAAATTAAGTTAATCTAACAAGCGAAGACTAACTTTAACATCCCAATTAAAATTAAGCATCTTAATGGGCTCCAATCTCTATCCCTAAGATTAAGCAACCTCAAGGATTAATCAAAATTAAGCAATTTTGAATTAGAATTTCGTTAGGTAAATTAGGGTTCATTAAGCAATGTTCCCTTCATGCAAATTCCATTTCATTCAGAGATTGGGGTTAATAAATTCAAGGAAAGAAAGATTTGTATTGCAATTAATCCCAAGAATTCAAGATTCATGTGCATTGACTAGGAATTACAAGAAAGTTTAGCCCTACATATGGATGGGCTTCACAAATGAGAGAAAGAAATGCAAGAACGTAAACATCATTAATGTAAACTTAACAAAAATCAAAGGAGAAATTGGAAATTAAAACCTATAGAGGACCCTTGGCTGTCACCCAAGACTCCAATGTCGTAAGAAAATATCCCAATTTGGCAAAGGAAAAATGTGTAAAGTGTCAAAAGTCCCGTACCCTAATTCCTAAAATCTATTTATAGTGGATGACATGTCACCAAAGTGTCCACTTTTGCCTTTGAAAGTGTCCACTTTGGGCCTTGAAAGTGTCCACGCGCAGAATGCAAGGAATGCCGCTTCTCTGGAGTTGCTACTATTTGTGCTGAAAGTAGCTACTTTGGATGGGCATAGCTACTATGAGAGCCCATAGTAACCACGCGCAGGAGGGCTTCAAAATCAGCGTCCAGGAGCTTCTGAAGTTGCCACTTTTGGTCTTCAAAGTAACTACTTTGGATGCGCGTAGCTACTATGAGAGCCCATAGTAACCACGCGCATCATGCTTCAAGATTGGCGTTCCTGGAGCTTCTGGAGTTGCCACTTTTGGGCTTGAAAGTGGCTACTTTGGAACCTTTAATGCCCATGCTTGCTGTAGTTGCCACTTTTACTCCTCAAAGTAGCTACTTTGGGGGCAACTTTCATCTAAGGACCAAGATTTCTCAAATTTGACTTGGGCATTCTGCAAAATCATCAAGATAATTAAAATTGCAATCTATATCTATGTAATTAAATGCAAATTAACCAAAAATTAATAAACCTATGATATTTATTCAAAATGTGATTTCTATATTATTTTCACTATCTAAGTCCATTTTTTTCTATCAAGAAGCATAAAAAAGGCAAGTAAAAATATAATAAAAATTGGATTCATCAGAAACGCCATGGAAGCTTGCTCCACTCCAATTCCTCTTCGTGAAGCTCCAAGATCTGAATCCTCACTCCTCTCTCTCACTTCCTCTAACCAGAAACTAACTAAAAAAAATTGAAAATGAACAGAATCCCCCTTTTCCGGATCGCTTCTGGTATTTATAAAATTTCCCAGATCTTCACGTTATCACTTTTATGAGAAATAGTAGTTACGCAGAGAGTTTTTGGTTGCGCGTTAACACTTTTCCCAGAAATAGTGGCCACGCGCATTTTCCTGATATTGAGAGCTCTCTGGAACTATCACTCTTGATGATAAAAGTGACAACGCAGAGCCAAGGTAGTTGCGCGTTATCACTTTTTCTGATAAAAGTGACTACGCGCAGCTCGCCAAGTTGAAGACTCTCTGGAACGATCACTTTTGATGACAATAGTGGTTACGCTCAGGCTTCACTTCTTCTTTGAGCTCTGAAGTGATCACTTTCACTGACAATAGTGATCACGCCCAGTCTGTAATTTCTTATTCTTGAGTTTTTGGAGTCCAGACTTGCTTCTTTCCTCTTCCTTGTCATCAAACTTCCATGAATATGATCCTTGCTCAATTTATTCCTACAAAAACAAGATTAAAAACTTAATTCCTAAGCAAAAATTTCACAATTGCTAAAATAACTACATATGTAAACAAAATTCAATTCCTTCTCTTTTTCTAAGTTTTTCTACTTTCTTTATATATTTTTCTTATCATTTGTGTTAGAATTATACTAAAATATCAGCCAAAATATGGATTCATCAGAAATCAAGCAGATTTTGCAGAAGATAGTACTCCCCAATAGAAAAGATTGGATCAAATTTTTGGAGGATGCTCTTTGGGGTCATAGGACAGCTTACTGGACACCGATTGGGATGTCTCCTTACAGGATTGTGTTTGGTAAAGCATGTCATCTGCATGTTGAGATTGAGCATAGAGCATATTGGGCAGTAAGACATTGTAACTTGGAGTTTGAATAAGCAGGTATGGAAAGGAAGCTTCAATTACAACAGCTTGAAGAGCTTCGTTTGGAAGCCTATGAGAACTCAAAAATATACAAGGAAAAAGTCAAACGCTTTCATGATAGACATATTTTGAGAAAGGAGTTCAAAGTGGGCCAACAAGTGCTTTTGTTCAATTTCCGCCTAAAACTTATAGCCGGTAAACTTAGATCTAGATGGGATGGTCCTTTTGTTGTTACTAATGTGTTTTCCCATGGTGTAGTTGAAATTAAGAATGAAGTCACCGGTAGCATTTTCAAGGTCAATGGACATCAACTCAAGGAATTTCATCAAAGTCCAAAGTTGGAGGAGGAAATTGTAGAAAGCATGTCCTTGGAAGCACCAACTCTTGAACCTTGAGGGAGTTCTTTCCCCATTCTGTATTCTTTGAAATTGTCTTTGTTGTTTGGCTGCATTGAGGACAATGTAACTTTTAAGTGTGGGGGGAGTTGCATGAAAACTTGTGTTGCTGTTTTTGTTTTCTGTAGTTTTCGTTTGCTGTTTTTCATTTTCTGCAGTTTTCATTTTCTGTTTTTTTTTTTGTTTTCTGTAGTTTTCATTTTCTATTTTTCATTTTCTGCAGTTTTCTGTTTTTCATTTTTTTCATTTTCTGCTGTTTTTCAAATTCTGCAATTTGTGCTTCTATTTTTCTGTTTTGATGATGTTTTGTTGGAGTTTTCATCCTTTCTTTTTAATTTCTAGATGTAGGAATTGTGAAAGTTGTTACACCATTTTTAGTTGATAGGTTGCAATACTTGATGAGTCATTTTTACATTTTTAGTTGAGCAAGTTGCTTGAAAATTTTGAGTTTGATTCATTAATGATAGAATATAACGTTGTGAGAATTTTGAGCATATTTTACTTCTTTCTTGTGTGATTTCACTCATGTTGCTAGATTACCTTTGATTTTGCCTTGTATCTTTTTTGATGCTTCTTGTCACATGCATTATGGATATGATTTAGGCCTTTCTTCAAATTGTAGCTACTTTGCCAAATTGACTTACCTTACATTGATTCCTCTTGTTTACCCCCTTTGAGCCTTTATAACCCTTCCTTGATTTTACCTCATTATAAGCCATATAGTGAAAAAGCATGATGTTCCATAACCTTAGGGATTATAGGAGCTTTGGAATTGTTTTGGGAATGAGTCTTTTATAAGTGTGGGGTTGCCTCTAGGAAATATTTTTATATTGTGAATATTGAGTTGTTTGGTATTTAAAAAAAAAAAGAAGAAAGAAAGAAAGAAAAACAAGCAAAAGAAAAAAAAAGTATATATATATATATATAAAAATGTGGAAAACCATTGGGGTTAGGAGATTTTTCTAGGGGTAATCTTTTTGCTTATTTAAACTTATTCCCCATTGCTCCTCTTTTCTCTTTGGTTGTTTCAGCCTAAATGTCTTTTCCATCTAACCTTTACCTTGGCCACATTACAAGCTAAATAAAAGTCCTTTTGATCTTTAATAACATGTGTTTCAAGTTGTGGAAATTAGAAGCTTGTCAAAGCTTGATTGTGCTTGATTGTTCCTCCATTTTCAAAATTCACAAACTACTTATTCAGATTTTTCCAATCTCTAATTCTGTGTTTTCTACAAAATTTTCAATCAAGTTGTTCGTCCAAATACTCATCACGATATTCATACTACATAATCATCATTGAGTAAGAATTGCTATCTAAGTTCATATATTTCTTCAAAATTCATATAAGCACAATTAATAAACATGATCATAGCTCACTTGGAAGTGTTTCCCTCATCACTCAATAATGTTTAGGTGCTGTTTTCTCTCTAAATCATCAATTTAACTACACTCTACCATATGCTTGCCTATATTCTCAATTTCCTCTGCTTAATACAGTTAATCACACATCCAGAGGACTTTTTCAAGTTATAACATGGCTAAGGTCAAGGTAGGTGTTGAACAAAATAGGAAACAATATATGCAATTTCAAAAGATCAGAGACATTTTGAGTGAATGACTTTAAAACTAGCATGGGTCTGCATTATTTTCACTAATACCTTCACCTATGCAACAAACAGAATTATTTTCATGCAGCAGAATTTTCATTTTCTTTCTCTCTTTTCTTGCTTTTCATTCACTTTTTTCTTTTCATTGAATTTCTTTTTCTTTTTCTGCAACAGTTTGCTGTAAATCTTTCTTTTGAACTCACATTTTGCTCTTTTCATAACTTTGCTGCATAAGCTGCATATTTTTTATTTTTTTGCACCACTTTTGATCTTTCGTTCTGACTTTTTGAACTCAAAACTTAGATAGTTTGCTATTCCCCACCCTAAACTTAGAACATTGCTTGTCCTCAAGCATTTAAAATGTGGATGCCACCCCAAACTTAGTTTTAAAACTCATTCTTGATTAAACTCACTATGCCTCTTGTCATTTGAATGGTAAAACTGGTTTTTCAGCAAGGTTTATAATGAGGTAATTTCAAGAAAAAAAATATTAAGCTCAAAGAGGTGAACTAAGACAATTAAGCACAAGGAAGGCATTTAGGCTAACTAGGCATAGTCAAACATGGCCTCCATCATATATGTGAAAACTGTAAATGGCATATTCAATCAAGAAATAGGGCAAATTCTAGAGGGTGTAGCAAATTATGATTAATCACACATGAAAAAGAAGCATGCAGCTCAAGTCTCACTACGGTTTTGTAAGTGACATGTTAATCAATGAACTCACAATTCACTTTTCAGAATTATATGCACCTAGTGGCAATCCTGCCTCATTTTGAAAATACAAGTGTGATTTCATTGTGAGAATGGGAAAAACAACTTAAAAATAAATCAGAATTCACAGGATTATCAATTGAAAAAGCAATTGTTTCACAGAAAATAGTTCAATATCTATTCTATTATCAGTAAAATTTTAGTGTATTGTGTAGCTAACACATGAGTCAAGAGGTAAAGAATAACCCCCCTTTCATGGCAGCTTGTGCATGTGTGAACATCCATTGTGTGTGAGTGCTGTGATTGTGACATTCTCTTCACAAAACACCAAAATTCCATCAATTATCAGAAAAAAAATAAAGTAATTAAAATTGCAAAATTCTAAAATGAACAAAAACTGAACTTCATTACAACTAAATATTAAAATTGTTCTGTAACTAGCTGCATTTACAAAAATTAAACTGCTAATTGCTAAAATTTACAAAAGCTAAAATTAAAAACAACAGAATTAAAATCCTAAACTATTCTTCTACTCCATCCTCCTCCTCTGAGGTATCTTCCTCCTCTTCTGATTCTTCTTCATCTTCTACCACTTCTTCCTCTACTAGTTGTGGAATGTGTGTTTTATAAACTGGTAAATCCTTAAACACAGAGGATTGTAGGCATTGGGCATCTTCTGCCAGATCAGGTGTGTGGTACATCTCCTCTTTAGTCATTCCCAACTTTTGTCCAATGTTGAGCAGCACACATTCCAGCAGCATTGTTCCAGCTTTGAGACTGTTGTGCAGCTCAATTTGCCTTTCAGCTAGCTGATTTTGTTTCTCAACCATCAGCTTCAATGCATCTTTCATCAACATTGGTTTCTCCTTTTTTTATTAGGAAGGAATAGAGGCTGCAGAGGTGCAGGAAGTGGTGGCATAAATTTCTTTCACCATAGAGGCAGAGATGGGAGGTGCAACTCTGATCTTTTCTTGATATTCCCTAAACTCCACTCCTGCATCTTCATAGAGTAGTGTGATGATTGAAGGGAAGGCCAGGGAATCTCTTTTTGTCTTCAAGATATTTAGGATGCACTCACTTATTATCTCCCCCACATCAATATACATATCCGTGACTATGCCAAACAACAACTCAGCCCTCTTCATTGCCAAGGTTGAGCTGTGTTTTATTGGCATGAAAAAGTTCAGGATGAACATGCTCCATACCTTGGCAAAAGGCAGCAAATTCTTAGTGATTATACATTTTGGTTTCTTGGCCTGATTCAACTTCCAAGTTGTACCTGGCCTGCCAATTTTCTCCAAAATCTGCACATAATCAATATCAGGGCTCTTCCTGAATGAGCTGAAGTCCAGCTGTGCAGGGTGTCTTTCAGCATTGATGTCCAGCACCGTGTTGATATTGGCAGGTGAGAAATCTATCGTCATCCCTTTAACCATTGTGTTGTACCTAGGGAATTGGTCTCCTTTGAACCTGATGGCATTTGCATAGAATTCTTGGGTTATTTCCCTCCAGCTGCAAAACAGAAGACTTCCGATCCCATCTTCTAGATCCTTTCCTTGTATTCTGGATAATTGTCCCTAACAATTTTGAATGCTTTGTCAGGGACAATTTTCCTCCTCAGAATATTGGCCATAAAGAAGTTTTCGTGAGCAATGCTCCTGAATCTAGGATCACATAGTTCAATTGGGGATGAAGTTGAAGCACTATCTGTTCTGGCCTTCTTTGCTTTGGGTGTGTTTCTGGTGGTTCCAACTTGGATATTCCTATTGGATCTCCTCTTTGGAGTGTTGCTGGAAGATCCAGCCTGAGTCTTCCTGGAGGAGCCAACTGGTGTGTTCATAGAAGTTCTGACCATTTTCAGTTGCTGCAATGAATAATAAAAATATGCAAGTTAACTTCTTACAAAACACCAGTTGCCTAAGTATAAAGTTCTATACTGAAGAATTTTCAATCAAACAGTTTACAGAAACTCCCTTTTTCTAATAGGATAACATGTATTCTGCTATAATGGTGAGTTAATATACTATACACAAGCATCACTGCACATTATTAAGCATTGACAACCAGAATATGTTAACTGCTAATATATAAATTCAGCGTGCACACTCTCAGAGCATTTCATGTTAACGCAGAAGAATCATTTCAGGTTATCAATCAACCTTTCAACAAACTCTGTAATTTCAGCAGAAAACTATTTTAGCAGAAATGGCATATCAGTATGCAGATAGAAAAGCACAAGTGCACAGATTTGAACAACCATATTCAAAGAATTTTAAACTGATCTCCCTAATTTTGTAAGTTTTGAGTGCACACTTTCTAAAATAGGGAAATTTCCATTCCCACATTCCTATTCACAATAATATCAGAACAGTGTCACATTGCCCTCATCAAATATTTCACTAACTTCTATTTAAGTTGCTCGAATTTCTGTAGATTTTATTTAGAGAAATAGCATAATGTAGATTCTAGTTTCTCTAAATATTCATATATGACAGATAAACTCTATTCAGAGTAATGCCCTACCAAATATAATCAGAATAGTGCACCATTACCCCCAAATGAATTCAATTGTATCCTTAAATAGCAATTTAAGAATGTATACACTATTAAAGCACAACCAAGTAATAACAAGGGGCACATTTCACGTTTTAACTATTTTCCAACATAGCTTTGCAACATTCAATCTAGTTCCATCATCAATTTCAAAAATTTATGTTCAATAATTCTAATTTCTTTTTCACTGAAGCTTTCTTTTAGGTCAACTCAGTTTCTGCACAAATTTTATTCAGATGAATGGTATAATGCAGATTAGAATCTCCCTCAAAATTCATACATGACAAATAAACCCTATTCAGAGTAATACCCTATCAGAATAGTTCGTCATTACCCCAACATGATTACCCAAAAACATTAAGCACAGTAATCCACAGTTTTAGAGAAAGGAGGGTGTGCGTACCTTGTAAGGGAAATGCAGAAATGAGTGAGAAAAAACTTGTTGTTGTTTGTCGACACACAGAGAGATTTAGAATGCAAAGGACGTTCAGAGAGAAGTTGGATTTTAAGAGTGAATGTGTGTGTGCGTGTTCACGATAAGGTGTATTTATAGTTACTCTTGGCATGTGACTACTTTTAAAATAAAAAGTGAACATTGCATCATTAAATGGTCCCAGCGTCATCACTATTTTTAATCAGAGTGAGCGTTCCAGAGAGTTGATTTTTCAGGATAAGGGTTGCGTTATCACTATTGCTAAGCAAAGTGATAACGCACAGCCTCGTGACAACTTTTTTGAATAAAAAGAGTAACGAACAAAGATTGAAAGTCTACTTACTTGTGCGTAGACACTTTTGCCAGTAAAAGAAAGCGTTCCAAAGAGTTAGTTTTCCCATCTGTCTTTGCTAATCACTCTCATCAGTGAGAGTGAGTGTTCCATAAAAGTGTATTACCTTGATGCTTCTGCGTGATCACTTTTATCAGTAAAAGTGATTACTCTAGAGGGTAACCTCAAGATTTCCTCTCTATGTAGCTCCTTCCCTGCAACATAGTAACTCCTTTCATTGGTCAATTATCTTTCAGAGCTCCATTAACTCAATTGTCACACTCTAAACCTTCGGATACACGCTCTAAGCATTGAATCTCAATTTAATTACCCAAATATACCTCAGAATTAACAGAATATTTGCAGAATAATTGCAGAATATTTGCAGAGAAGTAGAAGATTGTAAAACATGAATATGCAGAATTCTAAAACACTACAGAAAGCTTAAAATGGGTTAGAAATGTGAGTTGCCTTTCACAAAGCGCTTCTTTAATGTCACTAGCTTGACATTAGTTGTTCCTCATTCAAGAGGAACCAATTTCATACACACTTGGGCTTTCTCTACTTGACCACCAAGGTAAATTTTTAGTCTCTGCCCATTCACTTTGAACTCTCTCTTATCCTATAGATCTATTACTAATACAACACCATATGGAAATACCTCTTTCACCACAAAAGGTCCAAACCACTTGGATTTTAACTTACCTGGAAACAATCTCAATCTTTAATTGAAAAGTAACACAGATTATCTAGGTTTGATATCCCTTTTCAGAATAAATCTGTCATGCATATTTTTGGTCCTTGTCCTTTCCTTGTATATTTTGGCATTTTCATATGCATTGAGTCTGAACTCATCCAATTCATGCAGCTGTAACAGTCTTTTGTTTCTTGCACTAACTTGGTCAAAATTCAACCATTTTACAGCCCAAAAGGTTTTATGTTCTAGCTCCACTGGTAAATGGCAGGCCTTTCCATACACTAGCTGATAAGGAGACATGCCAATTGGTGTCTTGAAGGCTGTCCTGTATGCCCACAGAGCATCATCCACTTTCTTGGATCAGTCCTTCCTTGAATTACTCACCATCTTCACCAAAATCTGTTTTATTTCTCTGTTGGAAACCTTCACTTGGCCACTTGTTTGAGGGTGGTAGGGTGTAGCTATTCTATGCTTGACTCCATACTTCTCTAGAACTGGTTCTAGATATTTGTTGCAGAAATGACTTCCTCCATCACTTATCAGAATTCTGGGCACTCCAAATCTTGAGAAAATGTTCTTTTTGATGAATGAAATAACTGTCCTTGCATCATTAGATCCGGTAGGAATTGCTTCCACCCATTTGGACACATAGTCAACTGCTACTAACATGTACTCATTCGAGAATGAAGTAAGGAAAGGACCCATGAAGTCTATCCCCCATATGTCAAATAGCTCTACCTCAAGTATGTTTTGCAGTGGCATCTCATGTTTCTTGGAAATATTTCTCATTCTCTGGCATCTATCACATCTCTCCACATATTTCTTAACATCCTTAAACAATGTGGGCCAAAAATGTCCAGAGTGCAGGACCTTGGCTACTGTCCTTGAACTACTATGGTGTCCTCCATATTCTGAATTATGATAATGCCACAAAACATCTTCCTGCTCTTCCTTTGGTATACACCTTCTCAGCAGCCCATCTATTCCAATTTTGAACAGTAATGGATCTTCCCACACATAATATTTGCTGTCATGGAAGAATTTCTTTCTCTGTTGCCAACTCATCTAATTTGGAACATGATTTGTAGATTTAAAGTTGGCCATATCAGCAAACAAGGGCTTGGAAACCTTTCCTTTGAGTCTTAGGAGTGACATTCAAGAAGTTTTAGCAGCCAGAGACGAGTTCTTAAGCGTGTTATTTAGCCGATAAGTAAAAGGGGGCCAAAAGAGACCAAAATTGGAAGTTGGGGCCATTGGCGCAAGGAAGCGCCAAGAGGGGAGAGAGTGGCTGGAAACCCTTCCCTTGAGTCCTAGTACTGACAATCAAGAAGTTTTAGCGACATGCACGAGTGTCGCACGGGTTCTTTACCAGCTAAGCCAAAAAGGACCAAAAGAGACCAAAACTGGAAGTTGGGGCCATTGGCGCAAGGAACGCAAAGAGGGGAGAGAGTGCTTGGAAACCCTTCCCTTGAGTCCTAGTAGTGATAATCAAGAAGTTTTAGTGGCTTGGACGAGTGTCGCACGGGTTCTTTACCTGCTAAGACAAAGGGAACCAAAGGAAAGACCAAAATGAGAACATAGGGCCGTTGGCGCAAAGAAGTGCTAAGAGGGGAGAGAGTGGTTGGAAACCCCTCCCTTGAGATCTAGTAGTGACAATCAAGAAGTTTTAGTGGCCTGCAGGAGTGTCGCACGGGTTCTTTACCTACTAAGCCAAAGGGACCAAAAGAGACCAAAAATGAAAGTTGAGGGAAAGAAGCGCCAGGAGAGGAGAGAGTTGTTGGAAACCTTTCCCTTGAGTCCTAGGAGTGACATTCAAGAATTTTTTGCAGCCAAAGCCGAGTCTCACGCGTGTTATTTAGCCGATAAGTAAAAGGAGACCAAAACTGGAAGTTGGGGCCATTGGCGCAAGGAAGCCCCAAGAGGGGAGAGAGTGGTTTGAAACCCTTCTATTGAGTCCTAGTACTGAGAATCAAGAAGTTTTAGCTGCCTGCACGAGTGTCGCACGAGTTCATTACCAGCTAAGCCAAAGGGGACCAAAAGAGACCAAAAGTGGAAGTTGGGGGAAAGAAGCGCCAGGAAGGGAGAGAGATGTTCGAAACCCTTCCTTTGAGTCCTAGTAGTGACATTCATGTAGTTTTGGCAGCCAGTTAACGAGTCTCGCGCATGTTATTTAGCCGGTAAGTAAAAGGGGACCAAAAGAGACCAAAACTGGAAGTTGGGGCCATTGGCGCAAGGAAGCGCCAAGAGGGGAGAGAGTGGTTGGAAACTCTTTCCTTGAGTTCTAGTAGTGACAATCAAGAAGTTTTAGCGGTCTGCAAGAGTGTCGCACGGTTTGTTTACTCGCTAAGCCAAAGGGGACAAAAAGATACCAAAAGTGGAAGTTGGGGGAAAGAAGCGCCAGAAGGGGAGAGAGTTATTGGAAACCTTTCCTTTGAGTCCTAGGAGTGACATTCAAGAAATTTTAGCAGCCAGAGACGAGTTCTTAAGCGTGTTATTTAGCCGGTAAGTAAAAGGGGACCAAAAGAGACCAAAACTGGAAGTTGGGGCCATTGGCGCAAGGAAGCGCCAAGAGGGGAGAGAGTGGTTGGAAACCCTTTCCTTGAGTTCTAGTAGTGACAATCAAGAAGTTTTAGCGGTCTGCAGGAGCGTCGCACGGTTTGTTTACTCGCTAAGCCAAAGGGGACCAAAAGATACCAAAAGTGGAAGTTGGGAGAAAGAAGCGCCAGGAGGGGAGAGAGTTGTTGGAAACCTTTCCCTTGAGTCCTAGGAGTGACATTTAAGAATTTTTTGCAGCCAAAGATGAGTCTCGCGCGTGTTATTTTGCCGGTATGTAAAAGGGGACCAAAAGAGACCAAAAGTGGAAGTTGGGGCCATTGGCGCAAGGAAGCACCACGAGGGGAGAGAGTTGTTGGAAACCCTTCCATTGAGTGCTAGTAGTGACAATGAAGAAGTTTTAGCTGCTTGAATGAGTGTCGCACGGGTTTTTTACCCGCTAAGCCAAAGGGGAGCAAAGGAAAGACCAAAACGGGAACTTGGGTCCGTTGGCGCAAAGAAGCACCAGGAGGGGAGAGAGTGGTTAGAAACCCTTCCCTTGAGTCCTAGTAGTGACATTCAAGAAGTTTTAGCTGCCAGGGACGAGTTTTGCGCGTTATTTTGCCAGTAAGTAAAAGGGGACCAAAAGAGACCAAAACTGGAAGTTAGGGCCATTGGCGCAAGGAAGCGCAAAGAGGGCAGAAAGTTATTGGAAACCTTTCCCTTGAGTCCTAGTAGCGACAATGAAGATGTTTTAGCGGCCTACAGGAGTGTCGCACGGGTTGTTTACCCGCTAAGCCGAAGGGGACCAAAGGAAAGACCAAAACGGGAACTTGTGGCCGTTGGCGCAAAGAAGCGCCAGGAGGGGAGAGAGTGGTTGGAAACCTTTCCTTTGAGTTCTAGGAGTGACATTCAAAAAGTTTTAGCAGCTAGAGACGAGTCTTGCGCGTTATTTTGCCGGTAAGTTAAAGGGGACCAAAACACACCAAAAGTGGAAGTTGGGGCCATTGGCGCAAGGAAGCGCCAAAAGGGGAGAGAGTGCTTGGAAACCCTTCCCTTGAGTTCTAGTAGTGACAATTAAGAAGTTTTAGCGGCTTGCACGAGTGTCACACGGGTTCTTTACCCGCTAAGCCAAAGGGGACCAAAATAGACCAAAAGTGGAAGATGGGGGAACGAAGCGCCAGGAGGGGAGAGGGATGTTCGAAACACTTCCTTTGAGTCCTAAGAGTGACATTCATGAAGTTTTAGCAGCCAGAGATGAGTCTCGCGCGTGTTATTTAGCTGGTAAGTAAAAGGGGACCAAATGAGACCAAAATTGGAAGTTAGGGTCATTGCTGCAAGGAAGCGTCAAGAGGGGAGAGAGTGCTTGGAAACCTTTCCCTTGAGTCCTAGTAGTGATAATCAAGAAGTTTTAGCGGCCTGGACGAGTGTCGCAGCGGATCTTTACCCGCTTAGCCAAAGGGGACCAAAGGAAAGACCAAAACGGGAACTTGTGGCTGTTGGCGCAAAGAAGTGCTAGGAGGGGAGAGAGTGGTTGGAAACCCTTCCCTCGAGTCCTAGTAGTGACAATCAAGAAGTTTTAGCGACCTGCAGGAGTGTTGCACGGGTTCTTTACTCGCTAAGCCAAAGGGGACCAGAAGAGACCAAAAGTGGAAGTCGGGGTAAAAAAGCGCCAGGAGGGTAGAGAGATGTTTGATACCCTTCCCTTGAGTCCTAAGAGTGACATTGATGAAGTTTTAGCAGCCAGAGATGATTCTCTTGGATGTTATTTAGTAGATAAGTAAAAGGGCATCAAAAGAGACCAAAACTGGAAGTTAGGGCCATTGGCGCAAGGAAGCACCAAGAGGGGAGAGAGTGTTTGGAAACCCTTCCCTTGAGTCCTAGTAGTGACAATCAAGAAGTTTTAACAGTCTGCAGGAGTGTCGCACAGGTTCTTTACCCGCTAAGCCAAAGGGGACCAAAAGAGACCAAAACTAGAAGCTGGGGGAAAGAAGCGCCAAGAGGGGAGAGAGTTGTTGGAAACCATTCCTTTAAGTCCTAGGAGTAACATTGAAGAAGTTTTAGCAGCCAGAGACGAGTCTTCCGCATTATTTTGCCGATAAGTAAAAGGGGACCAAAAGAGACCAAAACTGGAAGTTGGGGCCATTGGTGCAAGGAAGCGCCAAGAGGGGAGAGAGTACTTGGAAACCCTTCCCTTGAGTCCTAGTAGTGATAGTCAAGACGTTTTAGCGGCCTGCACGAGTGTCGCACGGGTTCTTTACCCGCTAAGCCAAAGGGGACCGAAAGAGACCAAAACTGGAAGCTGGGGAAAAGAAGCGCCAGCAGGGGAGAAAGTTGTTGGAAACCTTTCCTTTGAGTCCTAGCAGTGACATTCAAGAAGTTTTAGCAGCTAGAGACGAGTCTTCCGCGTTATTTTGCCAGTAAGTAAAAGGGGACCAAAAGAGACCAAAACTGGAAGTTGGGGCCATTGGCGCAAGGAAGCGCCAAGAGTGGAGAGAGTACTTGGAAACCCTTCCCTTGAGTCCTAGTAGTGATAGTCAAGAAGTTTTATCACCCTGCAGGAGTGTCGCACGGGTTCTTTATCTGCTAAGCTGAAAAGGACCAAAAGAGACCAAAAGTGGAAGTTGGGGGAAAGAAGCGCCAGGAGGGGAGAGATATGTTCGAAACCCTTCCTTTGAGTCCTAGGAGTAACATTCATGAAGTTTTAGCAGCCAGAGACAAGTCTCGCTCATGTTATATAGCCGGTAAGGTAAAGGGGACCAAAAGAGTCCAAAACGGGAAGTTGGGGTTATTGGCGCACAGAAGCGCCAAGAGGGAAGAGAGTGGTTGGAAACCCTTCCCTTGAGTCCTAGTAGTGACAATCAAGAAGTTTTAGCGGCCTGCAGGAGTGTCGCACGGGTTCTTTAGCAACTAAGCCAAAGGGTACCAAAAGAGACCAAAACTGGAAGTTGGGAGAAAGAAGCGCCAGGAGGGAAGAGAGTTGTTGGAAACCTTTTTGTTTAAGTCTTAGGAGTGACATTCAAGAAGTTTTAGCAGCCAGAGACGAGTCTCGCCCGCATTTTTTAGCCGATAAGTAAAAGGGGACCAAAAGAGACCAAAACTGGAAATGAGGGCCATTGGCGCAAGGAGGCACCAAGAGGAGAGAGAGTGGTTAGAAACCCTTCCCTTGAGTCTTAGTAGTGACAATCAAGAAGTTTTAGCGGCCTGCACGAGTGTCGCACGGGTTCTTTACCCGCTAAGCCAAAGGGGACCAAAATAGGCACAAAGTAGAAGTTAGGGGAAAGAAGCGCCAGGAGGGGGGAGAGTTGTTGGAAACCTTTCCTTTGAGTCCTAGGAGTGACATTCAAGAAGTTTTAGCAGCCAGAGACTAGTCTCAAGCGTGTTATTTAGCCGGTAAGTAAAAGGGGACCAAAAGAGACCAAAATAGGAAGTTGGGGTCATTGGCGCAAGGAAGCGGCAAGAGGGGAGAGAGTGGTTGGAAACCCTTCCCTTGAGTCCTAGTAGCGATAATCAAGGACTTTTAGCAACGTGCATGAGTGTCGCACGGGTTCTTTACCCGCTAAGCCAAAGGGGACCAAAGGAAAGACCAAAACGGGTACTTGGGGCCATTCGCGCAAAGAAGCGCTGGGAGGGGAAAGAGTGGTTGGAAACCCTTCCTTTGAGTCCTAGTGGTGATAATCAAGATGTTTTAGTGGCCTGCAGGAGTGTCTCACGGGTTCTTTACCAGCTATGCCAAAGCGGACCAAAAGAGACCAAAACTGGAAGTTGGAGCCATTGGCGCAAGGAAGCGGCAAGAGGGGAGAGAGTGGTTGGAAACCCATCCCTTAAGTCCTAGTAGTGATAATCAAGAAGTTTTAGCAACGTGCACGAGTGTCGAACGGGTTCTTTACCCGCTAAGCCAAAAATGACCAAAAGAGACCAAAAGTGGAAGTTGGTGGAAAGAAGTGCCAGGAGGGGAGAGAGATGTTCGAGACCCTTCCTTTGAGTCCTAGGAGTGACACTCATGAAGTTTTAGCAGCCAGAGACGAGTCTCGCCCGCATTATTTAGCCGGTAAGTAAAAGGGGACCAAAAGAGACCAAAACTGGAAGTTAGGACCATTGGCGCAAGAAGCGCCAAGAAGGGAGAGAGTGGTTGGAAACCCTTCCCTTGAGTCCTAGTAGTGACAATTAAGAAGTTTTAGCAACGTGCACGAGTGTCGCACGGGTTCTTTGCCCGCTAAGCCAAAAATGACCAAAAGAGACCAAAAGTGGAAGTTGGTGGAAAGAAGTGCCAGGAGGGGAGAGAGATGTTCGAGACCCTTCCTTTGAGTCCTAGGAGTGACACTCATGAAGTTTTAGCAGCCAGAGACGAGTGTCAAGCGTGTTATGTAGCCGGTAAGTAAAAGGGGACCAAAAGAGACCAAAACTGGAAGTTGGGGCCATTGGCGCAAGGAAGCGCCAAGAGGGGAGAGAGTACTTGGAAACCTTTCCCTTGAGTCCTAGGAGTGATATTCAAGGAGTTTCAGTGGCCTGAGACGTGTTTCGTACATCTTCCTTTGCCGGTAAGCAAACCGGGACAAAAAGAGAGCAAAACTGGAACTTGGGTGTAAAAGTGCCAGAAAGTGTCAAAAGGGGAGAAGGTGGGGAGAAAGCCTTCCTTTGAGTGCTAGGAGTGATATTCAAGGAGTTTCAGTGGCCTGAGACGAGTTTCGCATGTCTTCCTTTGCCGGTAAGCAAAAGGGGACCAAAAGAGACCAAAACTGGAATTTAGGTCGAAAAGCGCTAGAAAGTTCCAGAACAGGAGAAGCTAGTGTGAAAGCCTTCCTTTGATTCCTAGGAGTGATATTCAAGGAGTTTCAGTGGCCTGAGACGAGTTTCGCATGTCTCCCTTTGCCAGTAAGCGAAAGGGGACCAAACGAAACCAAAATTGGAACTTGGGTCCAAAAGTCCTAGAAAGTGCCAAAAGGGCAGAAGGTGGGGAGAAAGCCTTCCTTTGAGTTCTTGGAGTGATATTCATGGAGTTTCAGTGGCCTGAGACGAGTTTCGCACATCTTCCTTTGCCGGTAAGCAAACCGGGACCAAAAGAGACCAAAACTGGAACTTCGGTGCAAAAGCGCCAGAAAGTGCCAAAACGGGAGAAGCTGGTGTGAAAGCCTTCCTTTGAGGCCTAGGAGTTATATTCAAGTTGTTTTAGTGGCCTGAGACGAGTTTCGCACGTCTTCCTTTGCCGGTAAGCAAAAGGGGACCAAAAGTGACCAAAACTAGAACTTGGGTCGAAAAGCGCCAGAAAAGTGCCAGAAGGGGAGAAGCTGGTGTGAAAGCCTTCCTTTGAGCCATAGTACTAATATTCAAGGAGTTTTAGTGGCCTGAGACAAGTTTCGAACGTCTCCCTTTGCCAGTAAGCGAAAGGGGACCAAAAGAGACCAAAATTAGAACTTGGGTCCAAAAGTCCCAGAAAGTGCCAAAAGGGCAGAAGGTGGAAAGAAAGTCTTCCTTTGAGTTCTTGGAGTGATATTCACGCAGTTTCAGTGCCCTGAGACGAATTTCGCATGTCTTTCTTTGCCAGTAAGCAACAGGGGACCAAAAGAGACCAAAATTGGAACTTGGGTCCAAAAGTGCCAGAGATTGCCAAAAGGGCAGAAGGTGGGGAGAAAACCTTTCTTTGAGTTCTTAAAGTGATATTCAAGGAGTTTCAGTGCCCTGAGACAAATTTCGCATGTCTTTCTTTGCTAGTAAGCAAAAGGGGACCAAAAGAGACCAAAACTGGAACTTGGGTCCAAAAGCGCTAGAGAGTTCCAGAAGGGGAGAAGCTAGTGTGAAAGCCTTCCTTTGAGTCCTAGTACTAATATTCAAGGAGTTTCAGTGGTCTGAGACGAGTTTCGCACATCTTCCTTTGCCGGTAAGCAAAAGGGGACCAAAAGAGACCAAAACTGGAACTTGGGTCCAAAAGCGCCAAAAAGTGCCAGAAGGGGAGAAGCTGGTGTGAAAGCCTTCCTTTGAGCCCTAGTACTAATATTCAAGGAGTTTTAGGGCCTGAGACGAGTTTCGCACTTCTTCCTTTGCCGGTTAGCAAAAGGGGACCAAAAGAGAGTAAAACTGGAACTTGGGTCTAAAGGTTCCAGAAAGTGCCAAAAGGGGAGAAGCTGGTGAGAAAGCCTTCATTTGAGTCCTGGTACTGATATTCAAGGAGTTCCAGCGGCCTGAGTCGAGTTTAGCACGTCTTCCTTTGCCGGTAAGCAAAAGGGTACCAAAAGAGACCAAAACTGGAACTTGGGTCCAAAAGCGCAAGAAAGTACCAGAAGGGGAGAAGCTGGTGTGAAAGACTTCCTTTCAGCCATAGTACTAATATTCAAGGAGTTTTAGTGGTCGGAGACGAGTTTCGCACGTCTTCATTTGACGGTAAGCAAAAGGGGACCAAAAGAGACCAAAACTGGAACTTGGGTCCAAAAGCGCCAAAAAGTGCCAGAAGGGGGAGAAGCTGGTGTGAAAGCCTTCCTTTGAGCCCTAGTACTAATATTCAAGGAGTTTTAGGGCCTGAGACGAGTTTCGCACTTCTTCCTTTGCCGGTTAGCAAAAGGGGACCAAAAGAGAGTAAAACTGGAACTTGGGTCTAAAGGTTCCAGAAAGTGCCAAAAGGGGAGAAGCTGGTGAGAAAGCCTTCATTTGAGTCCTGGTACTGATATTCAAGGAGTTCCAGCGGCCTGAGTCGAGTTTAGCACGTCTTCCTTTGCCGGTAAGCAAAAGGGTACCAAAAGAGACCAAAACTGGAACTTGGGTGCAAAAGCGCCAGAAAGTGTCGTAAGGGGAGAAGGTGGGGAGAAAGCCTTCCTTTGAGTCCTAGGAGTGATATTCAAGGAGTTTCAGTGGCCTGAGACGAGTTTCACACGTCTTCCTTTGCAGATAAGCAAAAGGGGACCAAAAGAGACCAAAACTGGAACTTGGGTGCAAAAGCGCCAGAAAGTGCCAAAAGGGCAGAAGATGGGGAGACAGCCTTACTTTGAGTTCTTGGAGTGATATTCAAGGAGTTTCAGTGGTCTGAGACGAATTTTGCATGTCTTTCTTTGCCAGTAAGCAAAAGGCGACCAAAAGAGACCAAAACTAGAACTTGAGTCTACAGGTTCCAGAAAGTGCCAAACTGGGAGAAGCTGGTGAGAAAGTCTTCCTTTAAGTGCTGGTACTGATAGTCAAGGAGTTTCAGTGGCCTAAGACGAGTTTCGCACGTCTTCCTTTGCTGGTAAGCAAAAGGGGACCAAAAGAGACCAAAACTGGAACTTGGGTCGAAAAGCGCCAGAAAGTGCCAGAAGGGGAGAAGCTGGTGTGAAAGCCTTCCTTTGAGTCCTAGTACTAATATTCAACGAGTTTCAGTGGCCTAGGACGAGTGTAACACGTCTTGCTTTGGCGGTAAGCAAAAGGGGACGAAAAGAGACCAAAACTGGAACTTGGGTCCAAAAGTGCTAGAAAGTGCCAGAAGGGGAGAAGCTGGTGTGAAAGCCTTCCTTTGAGCCATAGTACTAATATTCAAGGAGTTTTAGTGGCCTGAGACGAATTTCGCACATCTTCCTTTGCCGGTAAGCAAAAGGGGACCAAAAGCCACCAAAACTGGAACTTGGGTCCAAAAGCGCAAGAAAGTGCCAGAAGAGGAGAAGCTAGTGGGAAAGCCTTCCTTTGAGTCCTAGGAATGATATTCAAGTAGTTTCAGTGGCCTGAGACGAGTTTCGCACGTCTTCCTTTGCCGGTAAGCAAAAGGGGACCAAAAGAGACCAAAACTAGAACTTGGGTCCAAAAGCGCTAGAAAGTTCCAGAAGGGGAGAAGCTAGTGAGAAAGCCTTCCTTTGAGTCCAAGGAGTGATATTCAAGGAGTTTCAGTGGCTTGAGACGAGTTTCGCACGTCTTCCTTTTGCCGGTAAACAAAAGGGGACAAAATCTGGAACTTGGGTCCTAAAGCGCCAGAGAGTGCCAAAAGGGGAGAACGTGGTGAGAAAGCCTTTCTTTAAGTCCTAGGAGTTATATTCAAGGAGTTTCAGTGGCCTGAGACGAGTTTAGCACGTCTTGCTTTGCCGGTAAGCAAAAGGGGACCAAAAGAGACCAAAACTGGAACTTGGGTCGAAAAGCGCCAGAAAGTGCCAGAATGAGAGACGCTGGTGTGAAAGCCTTCCTTTGAGCCATAGTACTAATATTCAAGGAGTTTTAGTTGCCTGAGACGAGTTTCGCACGTCTTCCTTTGCCGGTAAGCAAAAGGGGACCAAATGAGACCAAAACTGGAACTTAGGTCTAAAGGTTCCAGAAAGTGCCAAAAAAGGAGAAGCTAGTGAGAAAGCCTTCATTTGAGTCCTGGTACTAATATTCAAGGAGTTTCAGTGGCCTGAACGAGTTTAGCATATCTTCCTTTGTCGGTAAGCAAAATGGGACCAAAAGAGACGAAAACTGGAACTTGGGTCTAAAAGCGCAAGAAAGTGCCTAAAGGGGAGAAGCTGGTGTGAAAGCCTTCCTTTGAGCCATAGTACTAATATTCAAGGAGTTTTCGTGATCTGAGACGAGTTTCGCACGTCTCCCTTTGCCGGTAATGAAAAAGGGACCAAAAGAGACCAAAACTGGAACTTGGGTCCAAAAGTGCCAGAAAGAGCCAAAAGGAGAGAAGGTGGTGAGAAAGCCTTCCTTTGAGTCCTAGGTGTTATATTCAAGGAGTTTCAGTGGCCTGAGACGAGTTTCGCACATCATTTTTTGTCGGTAAGCAAACCGGGACCAAAAGAGACCAAAACTAGAACTTGGGTCCAAAAGCGCTAGAAAGTGCCAAAATGGGAGAAGGTGGTGAGAAAGCCTTCCTTTCAGTCCTAGGAGTGATATTCAAGGAGTTTCAATGGCCTGAGACGAGTTTCGCACGTCTTCCTTTGCTGGTAAGTAAAATGGGACCAAAAGAGACCAAAACTGGAACTTGAGTCGAAAAGTGCCAGAAGGGGAGAAGTTGGTGTGAAAGCCTTCCCTTGAGTCCTAGGAGTGATATTCAAGGAGTTTCAGTGGCCTGAGACAAGTTTCGCACGTCTTCTATTGCCGGTAAGCAAAAGGAGACCAAAAGAGACGAAAACTGGAACTTGGGTCCAAAAGCGCTAGAAAGTTCCAGAAGGGGAGAAGCTAGTGTGAAAGCCTTCCTTTGAGTCCTAGTACCGATATTCAAAGAGTTTCAGTGGCCTGAGACTAGTTAAGCACGTCTTCCTTTGCCGGTAAGCAAAAGGGGACCAAAAGAGACCAAAACTGAAACTTGGGTCAAAAAGTGCCAGAAGGGGAGAAGCTGGTGTGAAAGCCTTCCTTTGAGTCCTAGGATTGATATTCAAGGAGTTTCAGTGGCCTGAGACGAGTTTCGCACGTCTTCCACTGCCGGTAAGCAAAAGGGGACCAAAAGAGACGAAAACTGGAACTTGGGTACAAAAGTGCTAGAAAGTTCTAGAACGGGAGAAGCTAGTGTGAAAGCATTCCTTTGAGTCCTAGTACCGATATTCAAAGAGTTTCAGTGACCTGAGACGAGTTAAGCACGTCTTCCTTTGCCGGTAAGCAAAAGGGGACCAAAAGAGACCGAAACTGAAACTTGGGTCCAAAAGCACCAGAAAGTGCCAGAAAGGGAGAAGCTGGTGTGAAAGCCTTCCTGTGAGCCATAGTACTAATATTCAAGGAGTTTTAGTGGTCTAAGACAAGTTTCGCACGTCTTCCTTGTTCGGTAAGCAAAAGGGGACCATAAGAGACTAAAACTGGAACTTGGGTCGAAAAGCGCCAGAAAGTGCCAGAACAAGAGAAGCTGGTGAGAAAACCTTCCTTTGAGCCCTAGTACTAATATTCAAGGAGTTTCAGTTGCCTGAGACGAGTTTCGCACGTCTTCCTTTCCTGGTAAGCAAAAGGGGACCAAACTGGAACTTGGGTCCTAAGGCGCCAAAAAGTGCCAAAAGGGGAGAAGGTGGTGAGAAAGCCTTCCTTTGAGTCCAAGGAGTGATATGCAAGGAGTTTCTGTGGCCTAAGACGAGTTTCGCACATCTTCCTTTGCCGGTAAGCAAAAGGGGACCAAAAGAGACCAAAACTGGAACTTGGGTCCAAAAGCGCTAGAAAGATCCTGAAGGGGAGAAGCTAGTGTGAAAGCCTTCCTTTGAGTCCTAGTACTGATATTCAAGGAGTTTCAGTGGTCTGAGATGAGTTTCGCACGTCTTCCTTTGCTGGTAAGCAAAAGGGGACCAAAAGAGACCAAAACTGGAACTTGGGTCCAAAAGCGTCAGAAAGTGCCAGAAGGGGAGAAGCTGGTCTGAAAGCCTTCCTTTGAGTCCTAGGAGTGATATTCAAGGAGTTTCAGTGGCCTGAGACGAGTTTCGCACGTCTCCCTTTGCCGGTAAGCGAAAGGGGACCAAAAGAGACCAAAATTTGATCTTGGGTCCAAAAGTGCCAGAAAGTGCCAAAAGGGCAGAAGGTAGGGAGAAAACTTCCTTTGAGTCCAAGGAGTTATATTCAAGGAGTTTAAGTGGCCTGAGATGAGTTTCGCACGTCTTTTATTGCCGGTAAGCAAAAAGGGACCAAGAGAGAGGAAAACTGGAACTTGGGTCTACAGGTTCCAGAAAGTGCCAAAAGGGGAGAAGCTGGTGAGAAAGCCTTCCCTTAACTCCTGGTACTGATATTCAAGGAGTTTCAGTGGCCTAAGACGAGTTTCGCACGTCTTCCTTTGCAGGTACTCAAAAGGGGACCAAAACTGGAACTTGGGTCGAAAAGCGCCAGAAAGTGCCAGAAGGGGAGAAGCTGGTGTGAAAGCCTTCCTTTGAGTCCTAGGAGTGATATTCAAGGAGTTTTAGTGGCCTGAGACGAGTTTCGCACGTCTCCCTTTGCCGGTACGTGAAATGGGACCAAAAGAGACCAAAATTGGAACTTGGGTCCAAAAGTGCCAGACAGTGCCAAAAGTGCAGAAGGTGTGGAGAAAGCCTTCCTTTGAGTTCTTGGGGTGATATTGAAGGGGTTTCAGTGCCCTGAGACGAATTTCGCATGTCTTTATTTGTCAGTAAGCAAAAGGGGACCAAAAGAGACCAAAACTGGAACTTGGGTTGAAAAGCGCCAGAAGGGGAGAAGCTGGTGTGAAAGCCTTCCTTTGACTCCTAGTATTGATATTCAAGGAGTTTCAGTGGCCTGAGACGAGTTTCGCACGTCTTCCTTTGCCGGTAAGCAAAAGGGGACAAAAACTGGAACTTGGGTCCTAAGGCGCCAAAAAGTGCCAAAAGGGGAGAAGGTGGTGAGAAACCCTTCCTTTGAGTCCAAGGGGTGATATTCAAGGAGTTTCTGTGGCCTGAGACGAGTTTCGCACATCTTCCTTTGCCGGTAAGCAAAAGGGGACCAAAAGAGACCAAAACTGGAACTTGGGTCCAAAAGTGCCAGAAAGTGTCAAAAGCGAAGAAGGTGGGGAGAAAGCTGTTGTTCGCAATCTAACACTAGCAAGTGCACTAGGATTGCAGCAAGTGATGAGTAAATTTAAGATCCGAATATCGTCTCCGCAGGGAATTTAGGTTTCAAGTACCACTTCATAGAATTATAACCATTTGAGCCATACGAATTTTGGAATGAGATTTGTAACATATAACAGCAGTAAACCAGAGCGATTAAAAGTAAAGAACTTGCAGAAAAATAGAGTATAAGATTTGTAATGAAATGAGATAGGAATGAAGAATAGTTAGGAATTTACTTCACAAGAATATCAGTATTAATTCAATTATGCTTCTGAACATTCAAAAACTTGGTTAATTGACAATCAGTTTGGCATAGCAATAGCCAAAGGTTAATTCCTTAACTCATTGACCCTAACAAGCAACTAAACCACCCTTATTCCTTAGGTGAAGTTCAATTTCAAGTTGCATTAAGACTTAGAACCTTAAGATTGCAGAATTAGGTCTCCTTATCCCTAAGAAATCCCCAAATTTTGATTGCTAACTCAGATCGGAGAAGCAAATCCAACTTTCATTGGTAATTGTTCCTCTAAGATGAATCAAACGAATTTCCATTCATAGATTGCAAGAAAAATAGAATTCACAATTCAATTAATCCAAGAACTCAAAATCCAGAACAAGAGTCAAATCAATACATCAATTCGAGTTTCATAAACCCCTAACTACAAGAAAACTACTCAGAAATGGGAGAAGAGAAAGAGAAAGAAGAAGAAGAAGGAGAAAAACTCCAAGAAGTCATGGCCGGAAGCTCCAATCCGATTCCTCTTTGTGGAAGCTTCAAGACTTGACCCCAATCTTCTCTCTCAATCTCTCTCAACGGGATCTAACAGAAAAACAGAAAAATAAAACTGAACCCTGAAAAATCTGCACGTTTCTGTTATTTATAGAATTTTCCAGATTTGCGCGTTATCACTTTTATGAGAAATAGTAGCCACGCAGAAGGTTTATGATTGCGCGTTAACACTTTTATGAGAAAAAGTGACCACGCGCAACTTTCCTGATATTGAAGGCTCTCTGGAATTATCACTCTTGCTGATAAAAGTGACTACGCAGAGCTCAAGTGGTTGCGCGTGATCACTCTTATGAATAAAAGTGATTACGCGCAACTCGCCAGGTTGATGGTTCTCTGGAACGTTCACTTTCGCTGATAATAGTGATCACGCAGAGCTTTTCCTGATATTTGCCTCTCTAGAACGCTCACTTTTACTGATAAAAGTGATAACGCCCAACATGTTGAGTCTAAGACTTCACAGGATCTCTCACTTTTCCTAGCAAAAGTGATAACGCCCAAGCTTTCTTCTTCTTTGAACTCTGGAGTGATCACTTTTACTGACAATAGTGATCACGCCCAGTCTGCACTTTCTTGCTCTTGTGTTTTTGGAGTCCAGACTTGCTTCTTTCTTCTTCCTTGTCTTCAAGCCTCCATTTCCATGATCCTTGCTCAATTTATTCCTTCAAAAACAAGATTAAAAACTTAATTTCTAAGCAAAATTTCTACAATTGCTAAAATAACTACATATGTAAACAAACTTCAATTCCTTCTTCTTTTTCTGAGTTTTCTGCTTTCTTCATATATTTTTCTTATTAATTGTGTTAGAATTATGCTAAAATATCAGTAAAAATATGGATTCATCACTACCCCAAACTTGAATTTTTGCTTGTCCTCAAGCAAATCAAATTAAAACAAGGGTAAGTTCCTCCATTTTCAAATTCAATTAGCAAACTGCTTTTCTCAGATTTTCCAATTTCCAATTCTGTGTTTTCTAAAAAATTTTCAATCAAGTTGTTCATCCAATACTCATCATGATATTCCTACTGCATAATCATCATTGAGTAAGAATTGCTATCTAAGTTTATATATTTCATCAAAATTCATGTGAGTACAATTAATCAACATGATCACAGCTCACTTGGAAGTGTTTCTCTCATCACTCAACAGTGTTTAGGTGTTGTTTTCACTCTAAATCATCAATTTCACTGCACTCTACCATATGCTTGTCCATATTCTCAATCTCCTCTGCCTAATACATGTAATCACACATCTAGAGGACTTTTCCAGGTTATAACAAGGCTAAGATTAAGGTAGGTATTAAAGAAAATGGAAAACAATACATGCAATTTCAAAAGATCAGAGGCATTTTGAGTGATTTGTTTTAAAACTAGCCTGGATCTGCATTATTCCTCCTTAATTCTCTCACTTATGCAGCAAACAAATTTTTTCTTACAGCAAAATTTTCATCTCTTTTCTTCTTTTCTTGCTTTCAATCACTATCTTCTTTTCGTTGATATTCTTTTTCTTTTTCTGCAGCACTTTGCTGCACTTCTTTTCTTTTGAACTCACATTTTTGTTCTTTTCACAGCTTTGCTTCATAAATTTTTCATTTTGCTGTAGCACTTTTGTTCTTTCTTTCTGGCTTGTTGAACTCAACTTAGATAGCATGCTATTTCCCACCCCAAACTTAGAACATTGCTTGTCCTCAAGCAATTAAAATCTAGATGCCACCCTAAACTTAGTTTTAAAACTCATTCTTGATTAAACTCATTATGCCTCTGATTAATTGAATGGTAAAAATTGGTTTTTCAGCAAGGCTTATAATGAGGTAATTTCAAGAAAAGGGATATTAAGCTCAAAAGGGTGAACTAAGACATTCAATCATAAAGGAAGGTATTTAGGCTAACTAGGCATAATCAAACATGGCCTCCATCATATATGTGAAAACTGTAAATTGCATATTCAACCAAGAAACAAGACAAGTTCTAGAGAATGCAGCAAAATATGATCAATCACACATAAAAAGAAGGATGCAGCTCAAGTCTCACTAGGGATTTGTAAGTGACATGCTAATCAATGAACTCACAATTCACTTTTCAGAATTATATGCACCTAGTGGCAAGACTGCCTCATTTTGAAAATACAAGTGTGATTTCATTTTGAGAATGGGAAAAACAACTTAAAAAGAACAATTTCAAACTGAATTCACAGAATTATCAATTAGCTTCATTTGATTCACAACCAACAATTTAATATCTTATTCTAATATTTTGGTGTTTTCCAGAAATAATTTCAGTGTAATGTGAAGCTAACACATGAACAAGAGGTAGAGAATAAAACCCCCCTTTCATGGAAGCTTGTGCAAGTGTCATCATCCATTGTGTGTGAGTGCTGTGTGAAAGTGACAACTTCTGCACAAAACACCAAAAATTTATCAATTAGTAAGTAAAAAGACAATTAATTGGAAAACTAGTAGATATTCAAAACAAAAATGTGAAATTTAAACCACAATGTACGAAATTGTAATTACATCCCCAAAGGTATGATATTTAATTACAACTATCTACACAAATTCTAAATGACAAAAATTTTAAAAGTCCTAAGCTATTCATCTGCTTCATCTTCATCTAAGGTTTCTTCTTCTTCTTCTTCTTCTTCTTCTTCTTCTCCACTTCAGCTGGCTATGGGAAATGAGTTTTGTAGATTGGCAGGTTTTTTTAAAAACTGAGGAGCGCAGGCACTGAGCATTTTCTGCCAAATCTGGAGTATACTACATCTTATCCTTGGTTATTCCCATTTTCTGACCAACGTTCAGCAGAACACACTCTAGCAGCATGATTACAGCTTTGACACTGCTATGGAGTTCATTCTGCCTCTCAGCCAGCTGGTTTTGTCTTTCAGCCATCGAATTTAAAGTGTCCTTCATCTTTATTGGCTTGTGTTTCTTGAATTGAGAGGGGATGGTGGCTGCTGAGGTGCAGGAGGTGGTGGCATAGATCTCTTTCACCATGAATACAGAAATAGAGGGAACAAATCTGATCCTCTCTTGATAGTCTCCAAACTCTACCCCTCTCCCATATCAATATACATCTTATTGACAATAGCAAAAAGAAGTTCTGCCCTTTTTACTGCCAGTGTTGAGTTGTGCTTGACTGACATAAAAGAATTCAGAATGAATGTGCTCCAAACTTTGGCAAATGGTAGCAGCTATTTGGTAACAATGCATTTTTTTAGCTCTCAAGAGGTAGGTATTTGCATAGAATTCCTGGGCTATTTCCCTCCATCCTTGGCCAGCTACTAAACAGAAGAATTCCCAGCTCCTCTTTTAAAATTCTTCTGTGAATTCTGGATAATTATCCCCAACTATCTGAAAGGCTCTGTCTGGGACAATTTTCCTTCTCAGGATATTGGCTCATATGTTCTGGCCTTCTTTGTTGTTAGAGTATTTCTGGTTGATCCAGCTTGGATGTTTCTGCTGGATCTCCTTCTTGGAGTGTTGCTAGCAGATCCAACCTGGTTCTTCCTGGAGGAGCCAACTGGTGTATTCATAGAGGTTCTGGCCATTTTTCAGTTTCTTGAGAGAAAGTGCAGAGAAATGAGGGAATGGGTAGCTGTTGCTAAGTTGACACCAGAGAGGAAATAAGAGCGTAGAGGAAACTCAGAAAGAAAAATGATTTAAGGGTAAAATGTATGCGTGTTCACTTTCTTTTTCATTTAAGGTCACGCATGGCCTGTGCTTATTTTTAAGAATAAAAGTGATCGTTATGTTGATAAAAAATATCTCAGCATTATCACTCTTATTCATAAGAGTGAACATTCTAGAGAGTGTATTTTTCAGAGTAAGGGGCACGTTATCACTATTGCTGGGAAAAGTGATAACGCGCAGCTATGTTGCAACTTTTGTTAATAAAAGTAATAACGCACAGAGGTCCAGGTTATACTTACCTGTGCGTAGTCACTTTTGCCAATAAGAGGAAGCGTTCTTGAACTGATGTTTCCCCATCTGCCTCTGTGTGATCACTCTTATCAGTAAAAGTGATTGTTCTAAAGGATTACCTCAAAATTCACTCTTTGTGTAGCTCATTCCCTGCAACATAGTGACTCGTTTCATTAATCAAACTTCTCTAAAATCTCAATTAGCTTACTTCTCACACTCTAATCCTTTCAATTTACTCTCACAACATCAAACCTCTAACCACTTATCAAATTCACCTCAGAAAACCAGGTGCAACAGAATGTAATTGCAAAAATTATAAAACATGAATATGCAGAATTCTAAAATTCAGAATTAACTAAAATTTAAAATTCCTAATCTGTATTCTAACAAAAGTTAAAGATCAGAAATTTAAAAGGGAATAGAGAAAAAAAAAATCCTAACGTATCTATGTGGTTATGCTGAGGAAAATGGATGTTCCAGCAATTATAACAATCCTTGCAGACCCTTTAAGCTTGTGCTTAACCTCATTTTTAGCCTCAGAGTGGAAGTTCCAGCAAAAGACTAGTTTCACTGTCAAGAGCAATTGCAAAGCAATCAGAAACTCAGATCATGCAGAAAATTAAAACTAAAAACAGAAATTGAAAAGAAATGAAAGGGAGAAAAAAGTGTGAGTTGCCTCTCACAAAGCGCTCTTTTAACGTCACTAGCTTGACGTTATTGATCTTTGATTCTAAGAGATGATTTTGCAGATAATGGCTCTTGCTCTATACTTACACATTTCCCCTTTTTCTTATCAACTTGCAGCTTTTCGTTTAATTCAGAACATGGTTGAAATAATAGTGGAGGAACTTCTAGCAACTTGATATACTTATTAATTTTCTTTCCCTCCTTTTCATTGTCTTTATATGTTACTGCAGCAAGTATTTCTCTTGTAACAAAATCATCCTTCTGTTTTTCCTGCTTGAAATTCTGTACTCTTTGAAGAAATCGAAACTTCTTGTGTTTAGCTTCATCTATTGGCTCAGGTTCATCTTCAAACAAACGGTTTTTGTTTTTTTTTTTGTTGTGTCTTACTGATGTCCTTTGGTTCTTCTTTCTTTAAAATCGTTAACTGCTCTTCCTTGCAATCCTCTTGTTGCTTATCTTGAATCTTTTTTTCTTCAGATTTATCTAATGCCTCATCTTTCTCAGCAGCTTTATGACTTGAAACTTCCACTTCACTCCTTGTACGGACAACTTGGCTTTGCTCTATTGTATTTACAATGGTATTGTTAGGTAATTTTTCATCATTCCTATTTAACAATTGCTCTGAAATTTGTCCTATGTGCTTCTCCATCTTCTTCATGGATGTATTTTGATTCTTAAAACTTGACTGAGTAAATTCCATGAATTGGAGCAAAGTTTCTTCAAGTTCATTCATTCTTTTTGAAAAAGTCTGTGAAGGCTGCAGTCCTCCTTGAGGTTGAGAATATGACACTTGAAAGTAAGGCTGTGAAGAATGAGGACTTGAGCAAGGTGTTGCTGCAGCTGACATTTGTTGATTCCAATCATAATATGACCGACTCATATTAGTTTGATATTGATATTCATGAGGAAAGTTATATTTAGATCTTTGAAAATTTCCTCCAAAATTGATTTCTTCTTGAAATTCTGGTGTAGTCACATCATATGTTTCATTCAAATCATTTTTACTGTAAAAATCACACACCAATGGGTTAGTTTGGACAACTCTAGCTTGAAAATTATTAATCAAAGCATTAAGAGTATCTGGTTCATAAGCTTCTGTTCTTGCAACTTGGCTTTGATAAAAATTCTGATACATGATGGTTGCCATCAAACTATAGAGCAACTTATTTTTTTGGTTTTTCCTTGCATACAAAAAGAAAGAAAACAAAAGTCTAATCAAATTTGTAACTAGGAAAAATGAAATATGAAATTATGCAGAAAATTACAAAACATAACATGCAACAAATATAGAAATTTATGGAGAAAAATAAAAAAAAACAAGATTATGCAGAAAAATGCAAAAGAAAATAGAAAAGTGATGAATCCATATTTTGACTGATATTTTAGTATAATTCTAACACAAATGATAAGAAAAATATATAAAGAAAGCAGAAAAACTTAGAAAAAGAGAAGGAATTGAATTTTGTTTACATATGTAGTTATTTTAGCAATTGTGAAATTTTTGCTTAGGAATTAAGTTTTTAATCTTGTTTTTGTAGGAATAAATTGAGCAAGGAGCATATTCATGGAAGTTTGATGACAAGGAAGAGGAAAGAAGCAAGTCTGGACTCCAAAAACTCAAGAATAAGAAATTGCAGACTGGGCGTGATCACTATTGTCAGTGAAAGTGATCACTTCAGAGCTCAAAGAAGAAGTGAAGCCTGGGCGTAACCACTATTGTCATCAAAAGTGATCGTTCCAGAGAGTCTTCAACTTGGCGAACTGCGCGTAGTCACTTTTATCAGAAAAAGTGATAACGCGCAACTACCTTGGCTCTGCGTTGTCACTTTTATCATCAAGAGTGATAGTTCCAGAGAGCTCTCAATATCAGGAAAATGCGCGTGGCCACTATTTCTAGGAAAAGTGTTAACGCGCAACCAAAAACTCTCTGCGTAACTACTATTTCTCATAAAAGTGATGACGTGAAGATCTGGGAAATTTTATAAATACCAGAAGCGATCCGGAAAAGGGGGATTCTGTTCATTTTCAGTTTTTTTTAGTTAGTTTATGGTTAGAGGAAGTGAGAGAGAGGAGTGGGGATTCAGATCTTGGAGCTTCACGAAGAGGAATTGGAGTGGAGCAAGCTTCCATGGTGTTCCTGAGTTTCTTCTTCTCTTCTTCTCTTTCTTTTTCTTCTTTTGCTGCCATGGCTGTGTAATTCGTTCATAGTTAGGGATTGTAGATCTGAAATGAACATGTTGAATTGATTTGGATCTGGATTTTAAGCTTTGGAATAGCTTGAGTGATTGATTCTGAACTTCACGTGTGAATTGAATGGAAATTTGATTAACTAAATTCAGAGGAACCTTTGTCAATGGAAATTGAATTTGTTCTTCAGATCTGAACCAATCACCGAGATTTTAGTTTTCTTAGGGATAAGGAACTTTGATCTTGCAATCTTTTGGTTTCTTACACTTAAAGCAACATTGAATTAAATTAGATCTAAGGAATTAGAATGGTTTAATTGAATGTTAGGTTCACTGAGTTAAGGAATTAACCTCTGAATAGTATAATGTGAAACTGATTGTCATTCTTTCCAAATGCTTGTTAATTCAGAACTTTATTGATTAAACATTGGAGTTTTGGTGAAGCAATTCCCTAGCTATGGTTTCTCCTTCTGTTATCACATAATTGTGTGTTCATTGTTTTGTTTTCTGCAAGTTCATTTTACTTTTCATTGTTCCAGTTTGCTGTTATTAGATGTTACCACTCTCCTTACAATTTCGAAAAAGCTTAAATGGTTATAATTCTATGAAGTGATACTTGAATCTAAATTCCCTGTGGAGACGATATTTGGATCTTAATTTTACTCATCACTTGCTGCAATCCTAGTGCACTTGCTAGTGTAGATTGCTAACAACAAGTTTTTGGCGCCGTTGTGATGAATTCACTTTTTATTATATTTTTACTTGCCTTTTTTATGCTTCTTGATAGAAAAAATGGACTTAGATAGTGAAAATAATATAGAAATCACATTTTGAATAAATATCATAGGTTTATTAATTTTTGGTTAATTTGCATTTAATTACATAGATATAGATTGCAATTTTAATTATCTTGATGATTTTGCAGAATGCTCAAGTTAAATTTGAGAAGTCTTGTTCCTTGGATGAAAGTTGCCCACAAAGTAGCCACTTTGAGGAGCAAAAGTAGCAACTACAGCAAGCCTGGCCATTAAAGGTCCCAAAGTAGTCACTTTGAGGAGCAAAAGTGGCAACTCCAGAAGCTCCAGGGACGCCAATTTTGAAGCATGATGCGCGTGGTCACTATGGGCTCTCAAAGTGGCTACGCGCATCCAAAGTAGCTACTTTCAAGACCAAAAGTGGCAACTTCAGAAGCTCCAGGACGCTGATTTTGAAGCCTTCCTGCGCGTGGTTACTATGGGCTCTCAAAGTAGCTACGCGCACCAAAGTAGCTACTTTCAGCACAAATAGTAGCAACTCCAGAGAAGCGGCATTCCTTCCATTCTGCGCGTGGACACTTTCAAGGCCCAAAGTGGACACTTTCAAAGGCAAAAGTGGACACTTTGGTGACATGTCATCCATTATAAATAGATTTTAGGAATTAGGGTACGGGACTTTTGACACTTTACACAATTTTCTTTGCCAAATTGGGATAATTTCTTACGACATTGGAGTCTTGGGTGACAGCCAAGGGTTCTCTATAGGTTTTAATTTCCAATTTCTCTTTTGATTTTTGTTGAATTTGCATTAATGATGTTTACGTTCTTGCATTTCTTTCTCTCTTTTGTGAAACCCATCCACATGAAGGGCTAAACTTCCTTGTAATTCCTAGTCAATGCACATGAATCTTGAATTCTTGGGATTAATTGCAATACAAATCTTTCTTTCCTTGAATTTATTAACCCCAATCTCTGAATGAAATGGAATTTGCATGAAGGGAACATTGCTTAATGAACCCTAATTTACCTAACGAAATTCTAATTCAAAATTGCTTAATTTTGGTTAATCCTTGAGGTTGCTTAATCTTAGGGATAGAGATTGGAGCCCATTAAGATGCTTAATTTCAATTGGGATGTTAAAGTTAGTCTTCACTTGTTAGATTAACTTAATTTAAGGGAAAGAAAGGGGATTATTGAATCATTTGGAAGAATAATGATAGAACTCATTGCTTGACTAGGGATTACTCATTTTAATTGATTGAATTTCATTAATTTACATTTCGTTCTTGTTTAAAATCAGGAAATTGACAAACCTCCCCCCAATTTACTTGCTTTAAAATACATGTTCACACTTGTTCGATGTATGTTCTCAACCAAAAATTCCTTGGAGACGACCTAGGATAACACCCTAGTACTGCATTCATTTCTTTGCATATTTGATGAGGATTAATGACAATCTTTTGCATGACGAGTAGCTAAATTATTGCCGGGGAATTTTGCATTTCAATATCATTAGTAGTAGAAAAGTAACTAGATTGAGCAATTAATTTGTTGCTTTGCTTTCAAATTGCTTTCTGCATAATTTTACTGCACCTTGTGTAATATTCTGCATAATATTTCTGTCTGCTGCATAGAATTTTTACATCTTTGTTATCTGCATAATTTCAGTGTTCATTGTTCTTCATAGTTGTAATTGTCATTCTGCATATTTGTACATGATTTTACAATTTTGCAACTGCTAGATTTAAGTTTCTATATGCTTTTACTGATAGATTTTGCATGAATTCTGTTGTACATTTCTGAATATCAATTGTGGTCTAATTTTGCTTCAACTGATTTGTATATGCGTGGTAAAAACAAGAATAAATCAATTCTGGTCTTTGATCCTGACATAGACATAACTTTGAGAAGATTGAGAAAAGAGTCTAGAGCAGAAAAAGCCATAGGGAGTGATAGTGAGTTAGAAGTTGTCCATTCTCCAGAATCTCAGAGTAATCCTAGAGTGAAAAGAACATCTACACCCTTAAGACAACCAAATCCAGCAATAGAAATGGCAGAACAGAACAGATTTAGAACATTAGGGGACTATGCTATTCCTAACATGCAAGGTTTTAACTCTTCTATAATTAGGCCAACTATTCAAGCCAACCATTTTGAGATTAAACCTGCCCTACTACATTTAGTCCAACAGGATCAGTTTGCTGGAGGAAATTCTGATGATCCTAACCTGCATATTTCAAATTTTCTGCAGCTATGTGACACCATAAGAATGAATGGAGTTAGTGAAGAAGCTATCAGATTAAGACTATTTCCTTTTTCCTTGAGAGATAGAGCAAAATGTTGGTTACAAGCTCAACCACAAGGAAGCATCACAACCTGGACAGAACTTGTGAATAAGTTTTTAACTAAGTACTTCCCTCCATCCAAAGCTGCTAAGTTAAGAGGAGAAATTACATCCTTTGTGCAGCAAGAAGGAGAATCATTGTATGAAGCATGGGAAAGATACAAAGAACTGCTTAGAAGGTGTCCACATCATTGTATTCCAGATTGGATGCAATTAGAGACTTTTTATAATGGGATGAATGCAGTAACAAGAACAATGGTTGATGCTGCTGCTGGAGGTTCATTAAATACAAAGTCCTTGGAAGAAGCTCAAAGGATTATTGACATGATGGCATCTTCAATGTATCAGAATTCAAACTCAAGGAACCAAGGAAGAAACTCTGGTCATGAAGCTAAAGTTCTGGAAACTTTTCTTGCACAAAATCAGCTACAAAATCAGTTGTTTTCAGAACAATTAGCTGCCTTAACACAACAAATCAACAATCTGCAAACAGGGAGTATGCCTACCAGTCAGCTAAGTTGTGACTTTTGTGGAGGAAACCATGCAAATGGTGCATGTGAGGCATCCACAAGTGAACCACAAGAGCAAGTGAATTATATGAATAATTTTCAGAGACCACAGCCATCATATCCCCCTGGATTTCAATTTTCGAATAATAGAACTCAGCAGTATTCTAATTGGAATAATCAATATTCTGTTGCAAAGAATTCTAATTCAAATTTGCCTTTTTCTAATGCAGGTCCAGCAACACAACAGCCTTATTTTCAGAGAAATTCGTCCACTCAACCTCAAGGAAATCAGAAATTTTCCAAGCCTATGAATGAGAGGTTGACTGAGATGGAAGAAACTATGCTGCAATTCATGAAGTTGACTCAAATAAGCTTCAAAAACCAAGAAGCTTCCATGAAGAAACTAGAGACACAGATTGGACAATTAGCTGAACAATTATCCAGCAGGGATGAAGGAAGATTTCCAAGCAATACAGTAATCAATCCTAAAGAGCAATGTCAAGCCATAACTACAAGGAGTGGAGCTGTAGTTGCGAGCCCTAAACCAGCAGAAAAGAAAGTAAATGATGTAGCAGAAAGAAACATTGAACAAGATCTGCAACAAGGAAATTTTAAGCTATTAAAGAAAGACCATTCAGAAGAAAAAGAAAAAGTTCCCATGAATTCTGAAAGGAAAACCAAAAAGCAACTCTTTGAGGAAGCTTGTAAGCCAATAGATCCAGAAAAATACAAGAGGCTGCCCTATCCTCAAAGAGTTCAGAATCCTAAACAAGAGGAACAATTTGAAAGGTTTATGAATGTCTTTAAGAAATTACAAATCAACATTCCTTTTGCAGAAGCTTTGGAGCAAATGCCCTCATATGCAAAGTTCATGAAAGAACTACTTTCCAGAAAAAGAAAGTTAGAACATGACAAAACAGTACCTTTGACAGAGGAGTGCAGTGCCATTCTCAAGAGAAAACTTCCTCAAAAGCTGAAAGATCTTGGATCATTTAGCATTCCTTGTGAAATAGGAAACTGCACTGTGGGAAGAGCATTGTGTGACTTGGGAGCAAGCATAAATCTGATGCCATTGGCTGTTCTGCAGAAACTTGGCATAGAGGAAGTGAAGCCCACCAACATTACACTGTAGCTAGTTGATAGATCATACACTTATCCATATGGAGTTGTTGAAGATTTATTAGTTAAAGTTGACAAGTTCATTTTTCCTGCAGATTTTGTAATTCTGGACATGGAGGTGGATTCTAACATTCCTTTGATCCTAGGGAGACCATTTCTTGCAATAGGGAGAGCTTTGATAGATGTGCAGAAAGGTGAACTTATGCTTAGAGTTCAAGATGCGAAGGTAGTGTTTAATGTGTTTGAAGCTTTAAAATATCCAATTGAAGATAGCACATGTATGAAGGTAGATATACTGGATGCTTTCATTACACAACACCATATTAATGAAATTGATGAACTTGCTGTGTTAGAAGAAATAATATCTGCAGGAAGCAACAAATCTGAACCTCTGCATGAAGAATACATTAAGGAAGTGCAGCAGCAACTAGAAGCTCTGCCAATTCGAAAATCTGCAGAAAATTCAATGAAGGAGAAGCTAGAAAAGGATGATAAAGAAGAGGAAAAGTAAAGGCTAGAACTGAAACAACTCCCTTCACACCTGCGGTATGCATTTCTGGATGAGAAACATGAAAATCCAGTCATCATCAATAACGAACTTAAGGAGGAACAAGAGGAAAAATTGCTCAGAATTTTGAGAGAACACAAATCTGCAATTGGATGGAGTATTGCAGATCTGAAAGGTATAAATCCTTCATTTCGTAAGCACAGAATTTTATTTGAAGAGAATTTTAAGCCTGTTGTGCAGCCACAAAGGAGGTTAAACCCAGCCATGAAAGAGGTAGTTAAAAAAGAGGTCATAAAGCTGTTAGATGCAGGAATAATATACCCAATTTCTGACAGCAATTGGGTAAGTCCAGTCCAAGTTGTTCCAAAGAAAGGTGGTATGACAGTTGTACCTAATGAAAAGAATGAACTTGTCCCTACTAGGACTGTGACTGGATGGAGAATGTGCATAGACTATAGGAAATTAAATGATGCAACCAGAAAAGATCATTTCCCACTACCATTTGCAGATCAAATGTTAGAAAGACTTGCTGGACATTCATTTTATTGTCTTCTTGATGGGTATTCAGGATATAATCAAATAGCTGTTGATGAATCCATATTTTTACTGATATTTTAGCATAATTCTAGCTCATTTAATAAGGAAAATATATGAAGAAAGCAGGAAAAACTCAGAAAAAGAGAATGATTGAAAGTTTTAATTCAATTTGTAGTTATTTTCGCATTTGTAGAATTTATGCTTAGTTCTTAAGGAATTTATCTTGTTTTGAAGGAATAAGCTGAGCAAAAGTCATGGAAATGGATCATCAATGGAAAGGAAGAGGAAGAATGGCAATGTTGGACTCCAAAATACAAGAATGATGGGATGTAGGCTGGGCGTGATCACTATTCTTAGTGAAAGTGATCATTCCAGAGCCTAAATGAGAAGAGGAGCCTGTGCGTAATCACTTTTAGTTACAAGAGTGAGCGTTGCCAGTGTGCGTTATCACTTTCGCCAGCGAAAGTGAACGTTCCAGAGAAGACTCTATTCCTGAGGAGCTGCGCGTTGTCACTCTCGCCAGCGAAAGTGAGCGTTCCAGAGGCACTTGTATCAGGACAGCTTGCGCGTGGTTACTTTTACTCACGAAAGTGATCACGCGCAGCCCTTGACCTCCTGCGTTGCCACTATTCTGAATAAAAGTGAATTTTCCAGAGAAGCCTTCAACCCTGCAAGTTGCGCGTGGTTACTCTTGCTCTTGAAAGTGAACACGCGCACTACATAAAGCTTCTACGTGGTTACTCTTGTGAAGAAAAGTGACAACACGCAGAAGTGGGGTTTCTATATATACATGATTGAAGCGCGAAAACCGGGATCGGTTGCTCATTTTCTGTTTTGTTAGTTAGAGTCTCGTTGAGAGAGAGTGGAGAGAAGACTGGGGTCGAAGCTTGAAGCTCCAAGAAGAGGGATCGGATTGGAGCTCGTGGCCATGACTGCTTTGCATTCCTCTTCTTCATCTTCTTCTTCTTTCTCTGTTTTTGTTGCAATGTGTGCTTAATTTCCCATAGTTAGGGGTTTATAGAACTCGAATTGATGTATTGATTCGACTTTATCTTCTGAACTTTAAGTTCTTGGATTAATTGAGTTGTTAATTCTGCTTTTCATGCAATCTTTGAATGGAAATTCATTTGATTAATCAAGAGGAATCTTTACCAATGGGAATTGGATTGTTTGCTCCGATCTGAATTGGCAACCAGAGTTTAGGGATTTCTTAGGGATAAGGAGACCTAATTCTGCAATCTTATAGTTCTAATTCTTAATGCAACCTGAAATTGAATCTCACCTAAGGGATTAGGGAGGTTTAGTGGATTGTTAGGGCAATGAGTTAAGGAATTAACCTTTGGCTAGATATATGTGAAACTGATTGTCAATTATTCAATTGCTTGAATGTTCAGAGGATTTAATTGGATTGATATTGATATTCTTGTGAAGTAAATTCCTAACTATCCTTCATTGCTATTTCATTTCATCACAAATCTTATACTTTGTTTCTCTGCAAGTTCTTTGCTTTAATTGCTTTGGTTTATTGCTGTTATATGTTACAAATCTCCTTCAAAAATTCGTATGGCTCAAATGGTTATAATTCTGTGAAGTGGTACTTGAAACCTAAATTCCCTGTGGAGATGATATTCTGATCTTAAATTTACTCATCACTTGCTGCAATCCTAGTGCACTTGCTAGTGTTAGATTGCGAACAACAAGTTTTTGGCGCCGTTGCCGGGGAAATTAGAGTTTCAATATCATTAGTAACATAAGAATAGCTAGATTGAGTATTTTGTTCTCTGAATTTCTATAGTAGTAGTCTGTAGTTAGACATTTTGTCCATTCTGCATAATTCTGCAACTTTTTAACTTGTGTTTCAATTACTTTTACTGATAATTACTGCATAATTTTCGGGGTGTAGTTCTGAATACTAACTTGTAGTTTACTTTTGCTTCATTTTGAATTGTATATGCGTGGCAAAAACGAAAACAAATCAACTCTAGTCTTTGATCCTGACATAGACATAACCTTAAGAAGATTGAGAAAAGAGTCTAGAGCAGAAAAAGCCATAGGGAGTGATAGTGAGTTAGAAGCTGTCCATTCTCCAGAATCTCAGAGTAATCCTAGAGTGAAAAGAACACCTACATCTTTGAGACAACTAAATTCAGAAATAGAGATGGCAGAACAGAACAGATTTAGAACATTAGGGGACTATGCTATTCCTAACATGCAAGGTTTTAACTCTTCTATAATTAGGCCAACTATTCAAGCCAACCATTTTGAGATTAAACCTGCCCTACTACATTTAGTCCAACAAGATCAGTTTTCTGGTGGAAATTCTGATGATCCTAACTTACATATTTCAAATTTTCTACAGCTATGTGACACCATAAGAATAAATGGGGTTAGTGAAGAAGCAATCAAACTGAGACTATTTCCTTTTTCCTTGAGAGATAGAGCAAAATGCTAGTTACAAGCTCAACCACAAGGAAGCATCACAACCTGGACAGAACTTGTGAATAAGTTTTTAACCAAGTACTTCCCTCCATCCAAAGCTGCTAAGTTGAGAGGAGAAATTACATCCTTTGTGCAGCAAGAAGGAGAATCATTATATGAAGCTTGGGAAAGATACAAAGAACTGCTTAGAAGGTGTCCACATCATTGTATTCCAGATTGGATGCAATTGGAAACTTTTTATAATGGGATGAATGCAGTAACAAGAACAATGGTTGATGCTGCTGCTGGAGGTTCATTAAATACAAAGTCCTTGGAAGAAGCTCAAAGGATTATTGACATGATGGCATCTTCAATGTATCAGAATTCAAACTCAAGGAATTAAGGAAGAAACTCTGGTCATGAAGCTAAAGTTCTGGAAACTTTTCTTGCACAAAATCAGCTACAAAATCAAATGTTTTCAGAACAATTAGCTGCCTTAACACAACAAATCAACAATCTGCAAACAGGGAGTATGCCTACCAGTCAGCTCAGTTGTGATTTTTGTGGAGGAAACCATGCAAATGGTGCATGTGAGGCATCCACAAGTGAACCACAAGAACAAGTGAATTATATGAATAATTTTCAGAGACAACAACCATCATATCCCCCTGGATTTCAATTTTCGAATAATAGAACTCAGCAGTATTCTAATTGGAATAATCAATATTCTGCTGCAAAGAATTCTAATTCAAATTTGCCTTTTTCTAATGCAGGTCCAGCAACACAACAGCCTTATTTTCAGAGAAATTCGTCCACTCAACCTCAAGGAAATCAGAAATTTTCCAAGCCTATGAATGAGAGGTTGACTGAGATGGAAGAAACTATGCTGCAATTCATGAAGTTGACTCAAATAAGCTTCAAAAACCAAGAAGCTTCCATGAAGAAACTAGAGACACAGATTGGACAATTAGCTGAACAATTATCCAGCAGGGATGAAGGAAGATTTCCAAGCAATACAGTAATCAATCCTAAAGAGCAATGTCAAGCCATAACTACAAGGAGTGGAGTTGTAGTTGCAAGCCCTAAACCAGCAGAAAAGAAAGTGAATGATGTAGTAGAAAGAAACATTGAACAAGATCTGCAACAAGGAAATTTTAAACTATTGAAGAAAGACCATTCAGAAGAAAAATAAAAAGTTCCCATGAATTCTGAAAGGAAAACCAAAAAGTAACTCTTTGAGGAAGCTTGTAAGCCAATAGACCTAGAAAAATACAAGAGGCTACCCTATCCTCAAAGAGTCCAAAATCCTAAACAAGAGGAACAATTTGAAAGGTTTATGAATGTCTTTAAGAAATTACAAATTAACATTCCTTTTGCAGAAGCTTTAGAGCAAATGCCTTCATATGCAAAGTTCATGAAAGAACTACTTTCCAGAAAAAGGAAGCTAGAGCATGACAAAACAGTACCTTTGACAGAGGAGTGCAGTGCCATTCTCAAGAGAAAGCTTCCTCAAAAGTTGAAAGATCCTGGATCATTTAGTATTCCTTGTGAAATAGGAAACTGCACTGTGGGAAGAGCATTGTGTGACTTGGGAGCAAGCATAAATCTGATGCCATTAGCTGTTCTGCAGAAACTTGGAATAGAGAAAGTGAAGCCTACCAACATTACACTGCAGCTAGCTGATAGATCATACACTTATCCATATGGAGTTGTTGAAGATTTATTAGTTAAAGTTGATAAGTTCATTTTTCCTGCAGATTTTGTAATTCTGGACATGGAGGTGGATTCTAACATTCCTTTGATCCTAGGGAGGCCATTTCTTGCAACTGGAAGAGCTTTAATAGATGTGCAAAAAGGTGAACTTATGCTTCGAGTTCAAGATGAGAAGGTAATATTTAATGTGTTTGAAGCTTTAAAATATCTAGTTGAAGATAATACATGTATGAAGATAGATATACAGGATACTTTCATTACACAACATTATATGAAAGAATTTGATGAAATTGCTGTGTTAGAAGAGATAATATCTGCAGGGAATGACAAATCTGAAACTCTGAATGAAGAAGATATCATGGAAGTGCAGCAGCAACTAGAAGCTCTGCCAATTCAAAAACCTGCAGAAAATATAGTGAAAGAAGAGCTGAAAAAGGATGCTAAAAAAGAAGAAAAGCAAAGGCTAGAACTGAAACAACTCCCTTCACACTTGCGGTATGCATTTCTGGATGAGAATCATGAAAATCCAGTCATCATCAATAATGAACATAAGGAAGAACAAGAGGAAAAATTGCTCAGAATTTTGAGAGAACACAAATCTGCAATTGGCTGGATTATTGCAGACCTGAAAGGTATAAATCCTTCATTTTGTAAGCACAGAATTTTATTTGAAGAGAATTTCAAACCTGTTGTGCAGCCACAAAGGAGGTTAAACCCAGCCATGAAAGAGGTAGTTAAAAAAGAGGTCATAAAGCTGTTAGGTGCAGGAATAATATACCCAATTTCTGACAACAATTGGGTAAGTCCAGTCCAAGTTGTTCCAAAGAAAGGTGGTATGACAGTGGTACCTAATGAAAAGAATGAACTTGTCCCTACTAGGACTGTGACTGGATGGAGAATGTGTATAGACTATAGAAAATTAAATGATGCAACTAGAAAAGACCATTTTCCACTACCATTTGCAGATCAAATGTTAGAAAGACTTGCTGGACATTCATTTTAATGTTTTCTTGATGGGTATTCAGGATATAATCAAATAGCTGTAGATCCTTTAGATTAAGAGAAAACTGCATTTACATGTCCATTTGGAGTCTTTGCATATAGGAGAATGCCATTTGGTTTGTGTAATGCCCCTACCACTTTCCAAAGATGCATGCTTTCTATTTTTTCTGATATGGTAGAAAACATCATAGAAGTGTCATGGACGATTTCTCTGTTTTTGGTGATTCTTTTGATGATTGTTTAGCTAATCTATCCACTGTTTTGCAGAGATGTCAAGATACTAACCTTGTGTTAAATTGGGAGAAGTGTCATTTCATGGTACAAGAAGGCATTGTCCTTGGTCATAAAATTTCAGAGAAAGGAATGGAGGTGGACCAAGCTAAAATAGAAGTCATTAGTAAATTGCGTCCACCTGTCAATGTTAAGGGAGTTAGAAGTTTTTTAGGACATGCTGGTTTTTATAGAAGATTCATAAAAGATTTTTCCAAGATTGCTAAACCCTTGAGTAATTTACTTGCAAAAGATGCAGATTTCATATTTGATGATAATTGTTTGCATGCATTTTCTGTTTTAAAAGAGAAACTGATTTCTGCACCTATTCTTGCAAAACCAGATTGGAAATTACCTTTTGAACTCATGTGTGATGCAAGTGATAGTGCAGTGGGTACTGTTTTAGGACAGAGGAAAGATAGGAAATTACATGCTATCTATTATTCAAGCAAAGTGTTAAATCCTGCACAAGTGAATTACACAACAACAGAAAAAGAACTTTTAGCTGTTGTACATGCTTTTGATAAGTTCATATCATATTTAATGGGTTCAAAAGTTGTTGTATACACTGATCATGCTGCTCTTAAATATCTTTTGACAAAACAGGATGCAAAGCCGAGATTATTAAGATGGATTCTACTCCTCCAAGAATTTGAGCTAGAAATCAAAGACAAGATAGGGAAAGAAAACAGTGTTGCTGACCACTTGTCCAGACTTCCTTTGGAGAGTTTAACCACTGAATCATTGGAAATAAATGAAGAATTTCCAGATGAAAAGCTGTTTGCAGTGGAAAACATGCCTTGGTTTGCTGACATTGTAAATTTTAAAGCCACTCAATTCATTCCAAAGAGGTTTACTTGGCAGCAAAAGAAGAAGTTCTTACATGACAGCAAATTCTATGTGTGGGAAGACCCATACCTGTTCAAAATTGGAATAGATGGGTTAATTAGAAGATGCATTCCACAAAGTGAGCAAGCTGAGATACTATGGCATTGTCACAATTCAGAATATGGAGGCCACCATGCAAGTTCAAGGACTGCTGCAAAAGTTTTGCAAGCAGGTTTCTTTTGGCCTACACTCTTCAAAGATGCCAAGAAGTATGTGGAAAACTATGATAAATGCCAAAGAACTGGAAATATTTCAAGAAGACATGAGCTGCCATTAACCAACATCCTAGAAGTGGAACCATTTGATGTATGGGGGATTGATTTCATGGGACCATTTCCCCCATCATTCTCACACGAATACATTCTAGTTGCAGTGGATTATGTGTCTAAATGGGTAGAAGCAATTCCCACCAGATCAAATGATGCAAAGGTAGTGATTTCTTTTATAAGAAAGAACATTTTTTCAAGATTTGGTGTGCCTAGAATGCTGATAAGTGATGGAGGTACTCACTTCTGCAATAAGTATCTTGAAGCTGTATTAATGAAATATGGTGTGAAGCATAAGGTTGCTACTCCATACCATCCACAAACAAGTGGACAAGTGGAGGTTTCAAATAGAGAGATCAAGCAAATTCTAGAGAAAGTAGTGAACAGTTCAAGGAAGGATTGGTCAAAGAAACTGGATGACTCACTGTGGGCATATAGAACTGCTTTTAAAACTCCAATTGGTATGTCTCCATATCAGCTAGTATTTGGAAAGGCCTGTCACTTACCTCTAGAGCTGGAGCACAGAGCATATTGGACTACCAAGTGGCTTAACTTTGATTTATCAAGTGCTGGAAAGAAGAGAGTTTTACAGTTGCATGAATTGGAAGAATTCAGACAACAAGCTTATGAAAATGCAAAGTTGTACAAAGAAAGAACCAAGAGGATCCATGACAAATTTATTCTGCAAAAAGATTTCAGACCTGGCCAGCAAGTACTATTATTCAATTCAAGATTAAAATTGTTTCCAGGGAAACTGAAATCTAGATGGTCTGGACCATTTTTAATCAAGGAAACTTCTCCCTTTGGAGCAATTCTTATAGAAGATCTGAAAACAGGGAGAGAATTCAAGGTCAATGGCCAAAGATTGAAGATCTATCATGGAGAGGAGTTTACAAGGAACATGTCATGCATGAAACTGGTTTCTCTTGAGTGAGAAACATTTAATGTCAAGCTAGTGACATTAAAGAAGCGCTTTGTGAGAGGCAACTCACATTTCTAACCCAATTTAACTTTTCTGCATTAATTTTGAATTAACAGTATTCATAAAAGTCAAAATCTGAACTTTTCATCTTAGTTACCTTGCTGAATTTGATGTTTGGAATAAATCTGGTAGCTGAAATAAGAATGCAGATTGGAATTAATTAGAATGCTTAAAGTTCTTGTACAGTCTGAATAATAGTTATCAAATTCTGCAAATTCTCTGAAAAATACAAAGTTCTGCATCATACTCATCATATTCTTTAAATTTGATGCAAAAGGTAAATTTTGAAGCATGTTAAATCTGTCATTTGTAGTGAATCTGATAAATGTAATTGGACTTCATGCTATAATGTGTTATGGAAAAGTCAGAATTGCATTGTGAATATGTTAAGCAGAAATTCTACAGAATTCAGCCTTGGATGAATGTTGCATATGTAATTAAAGGTGAACATGATGAGAGAAATAGGTATTTTATATGGTGAGTGTGTATTGGAATGATTATGATTTGTTAAGTGAGCCAATTAAAGTTTGGAGAACTTGGATTGATGAAAGGAATCACTCTTTTGCAGGAAAGCAATCAAGCAGAGATGGAATTCTGAGATTTCCCCTCTGGAACAATCACTCTCGCTGATGAGAGTGATAACGCAGAAACTGACTGGGAAACACAGCTCTCTGGAACAATCACTCTCGCTGATGAGAGTGATAACGCAGAGGCAGATGAGAAAAACACACTCTCTGGATCACTTCCTTTCCTTGTCAAGAGTGATCACGCGCAGGTAAGTATAGAATATTTCATAGCGCGTTACTCCTTTTACTGATAAAAGTACCTACGCTCAAGCAAAAAGCTTGCGCGTTATCACTTTGCCCAGCAATAGTGATAACGCGCATTGCATTCAAAATTTTCAAGTTCTCTGGAACACTCACTCTATTCGACAAGAGTGACAACGCAGAATTTTATTCATAAGGGAACGTTCACTTCTCACTTAAAAAGTGGGCACGTGCACACGCGTGACCCCAAATTCCATATAAAGGAACCACGCTCACATCCATTTAAACCTAAATCCCATTTCCCTCTGAATTTCTCTGACTTTCAATCTTTCGTGAAGCAACCAGCAAGCAATTTCTCCCTCTTTTTCATTGTCATTCACATTTTTGAAGCTCCAGGTACGCTCTCTGCATTCTCTAAAATTGTATTTAGGGTTTTTCTTTGCTGCAACTCTGGAAAAATGTCAAAAATGGCAAATGGGGAAATATCTTGAGCGTAATTGATATAAGTAACTTTAAATACTGTGAATAGGGTTTCAAAGTCATTCACTCTCCTCTGTTAACATATGCACATCTGCATTATGCGAAAAAAATCTGAAAATGACTTTGAAAGAAATAGAAATATTCCAGTTGCCTTCAGCAAAAATACTCCTTGCATGCAATATTTGAATTTTGATGTCTGAACTGAGTTGTATGGAATAAGTTACTGTTGTATATTGCACTGCATGATTGTACAGATACCATACTGATAGTCCTGCATTAAACTGATCTTTAGTCTTTGATGATAATGAATGAGTGCACTGTCCTAATTGTATGTGATTCAAAGAAACAATAGGCAATATTCTGGATGAATTTTACTGACAGAAGAAAATTTCTTTTAGTAACCATTAGTAGTTGAAATTTGGTTGAAAATTGTGATTCTTTTTCTGCATTCTTGGTGAAATTGTGAACTTTGAGTTTACAAATTATGAAGGCCAGTTTAAAATCCCCTGAATATGGTTTGATTAATTTTGTACCTAAGTTCTGGTGTATCTGAAAAGTTAAGAGAGCATATAAAAAAAAATATATATATGCTGATGACCTATAATAGCATCTCTGTGTTAACCTGATGTGCTTTGAGAGTGTGCACTCTAAACTACAAATTTAAAGGTTTAACCAATTTTGACTGTGATTGCTTAGTAATTTGCAATAGTGCTTGTGTGTTGATATGATTACATTCTCATGACAGCAACTGATTGTAAATAGATACATACTGCAAGTTGGAATTCTGCACATGGATTGATTGAAATTATCTAGTAAAGAGATGTATATTGTCACAATTCTGTGTCTTGAATTTTAAACTGTCAAATTACTTGCTTGTTTTTGCAGTCACTTCAAAATGGTCAGAACTTCTTTGAATACACCAGTTGGACCTTCTAAGAAGACCAAAGCTGGATCTGCCAGCAACACTCCAAGAATGAGATCTATCAGGAATATGCAAGCTGGAACAGCCAGGAATTATTCAACCACTAAAAGAGCAAGAACTGATGGTGTCTCACCTTCCTCACCCATTGAAATTGCTGACCCTCCTCAGCCAAGTGTAACCACACCTGCAACCTCTTCACCACCTCAGCCGACCAGAAGAAATGCGCCTTCTACCTCTACCCCTACTGATCATGATCCAAGATTCAGGAGCATTGCTCATGAAAACTATTTCAAGGCAAATATTCTGAGGAGGAAGATTGTCCCAGATAGAGCCTTTGAAATTGCTGAAGGAAACTACCCTGAGTACTCAGAAGAAATTCAGAAAAGGGGATGGGACAACTTCTGCTCCTTGGCTGATAATGGTTGGAGAGAAATTACACAGGAGTTTTATGCAAATGCAATGCGGTTCAAGGGAGACCAAATTCCCAAATTTCACACAATGGTCAAGGGTATGAGGGTGGATTTCACTGCTGCCAACATCAATCGAGTGTTGGAAATTTACACTGAAAGACAACCTGGGCAGATGGACTTCACTGACTTTAAGAATAGTCAAGACAAGGATTATATTGAAATCCTGCACAGAATTGGAAGGCCAGGCACAACTTGGCAGCTGAACCTCGCCCAGAAACCCAAGTGCATCACCACCAAGAACCTACTACCATTTGCTAAAGTCTGGAGTACCTTTCTATTGAACTCTTTCATGCCAGTCAAGCATAGTTTAACCCTGGCAGTAAAGAGGGCTGAATTATTGTTTGCTATTGTTAATGATATGTACATTGATGCAGGGGAAGTAATTAGTGAATGTATCTTAAATATTCTGAAAACAAAAAGAGATTCACTAGCCTTTCCCTCATTAATCACTTTACTTTGTGAGGATGCAGGGGTTGAAGTTGGAGACTACCAAGAGAAAATCAGATCTGCTCCCCCTATCTCTGTCTCAATGGTAAAGGAAATCTATGCCACCACCTCCTGCACTTCAGCTGCACCTATCCCTACTCAGTTCAGAAAGGAGAAACCAATGAAGATGAAGGACATCCTACATCTTTTGGTTGAAAGGCAAAATCAATTGGCTGAACGACAAACTGAGCTCCACAACAGTTTGAAGGCAGGAACCATGCTAGTGGAATGTGTGTTGATGAATCTTGGTCAGAAGATGGGAATGACCAAAGATGAACTTTATCACACACCAGACTTGGCTGAGAATGCTCAATGTCTACGCTCATCAGTTTTTAAAGACTTGCCAATATACAAGACTCATTTTCCACAGCCAACTGAAGAAGTGGTGGAGGAAGAAGAAGATGAGGAGGATGAGGAAGAAGATGAAGATGAAATTTCTGATGAAGAGGATGTCCAAGATGACTAGTTTAGGATTTTTTGTTTACTTTTCTGTTAATTCGAATTTTCTCTTGATGGTTTTGTAATTAAGTTTCAAACTTTTTGGTTTTATTTTAGAATTTGGGTTTGTAATTTGCACACTTGGTATATTTTGGTTTCATGCTAATTCTGAACAATTATGTTTTGAACACACATTAATTATGCAGAATTCAATCCCTTTTTCACTTGCTAATTGACAAAATTTTTGGTGTTTTGTGCAGAAAATGTCACACTCACACAACACTCACACACATTGGCTGATGACACCTGCACAAGCTGCCATGAAAGGGGGGTTATTCCTTACCTCTTGATTCATGTGTTAGCTACACAATACACTGAAAATTTACTAATAATAGTCTAGGTTATGAGTTGTTTTCTACAAATTGACTGCAAGATGGGTGACAATTTTGTGAATTCTGTGTGAATTTTTTTTATGTTGTTTTTCCCATTCTCAAAATGAGATCACACTTGTATTTTCAAAATTGAGGCAGTTGCCACTCGGTGCATAAATTTCTGAAAAGTGCATTGTGTTTTCATTAATCCACATGATCACTTATAATACCTAGTGAGATTTGAGCTGTCTAATTCTTTTCTTGTGTGATTAATCATATTTGGCTGTATTCTCTAGAACTTGCCCTTGTTCTTAATTGAATATGCATGCTACAGTTTTCACCCACATGATAGAGGCCATGTTTGATTATACCTAGTCAGCCTAAAGGCCTTCCTTTATGATTGAATGTCTTAGTTCACCCTTTTGAGCTTAATATCCCTTTTCTTGAAATTACCTCATTATAAAGCCTTGCCTGAAAAACCAATTTTTACCATTCAAAAGATCAAAGGCATAATGAGTTTAATCAAGAATGAGTTTTAAAACTAAGTTTGGGGTGACATTCAGATTTTAATTGCTTGAGGACAAGCAATGTTCTAAGTTTGGGGTGGGAAATAGCATGCTATCTAAGCTGGAGTTCAACAAGCCAGAAAGAAAGAACAAAAGTGCTGCAGCAAAATGAAAAAATAAAAAATAAAAAAATTCTGAAAGTGCAGCAAAGTGCTGCAGAAAAGAAGATAGTGACTGAAAGCAAGAAAAGAAGAAAAGAGATGAAAATTCTGCTGCAAGAAAAAATTCTGTTTGCTGCATAAGTGAGAGAATTAAGGAGGAATAATGTAGATCCAAGCTAGTTTTAAAACAACTCACTCAAAATGCCTCTGATCTTTTGAAATTGCATGTATTGTTTTCCATTTTCTTTGACACCTACCTTAACCTTAGCCTTGTTATAACCTGAAAAAGTCCTCTAGATGTGTGATTAATGGTACTAAGCAGAGGAGATGGAGAAATTGGGCAAGCATATGGTAGAGTACAGTGAAATTGATGATTTAGAGTGAAAACAGCACCTAAACACTGTTGAGTGATGAGAGAAACACTTCCAAGTGAGCTGTGATCATGTTGATTAATTGTACTCACAAGAATTTTGATGAAATATATCAACTTAGGTAGCAATTCTTACTTAATGATGATTATGCAGTAGGAATATCATGATGAGTATTTGGATAAACAACTTGATTGAAAATTTTGCAGAAAACACAAAATTGGAAATTGGAAAATCTGAGAAAAGCAGTTTGGTATTTGAATTTGAAAATGGAGGAACTTACCCTTGGTCTAGTTTGATTTGCTTGAGGACAAGCAAAAATTCAAGTTTGGGGTGGTGATGAATCCATATTTTTACTGATATTTTAGCATAATTCTAGCTCATTTAATAAGGAAAATATATGAAGAAAGCAGGAAAAACTCAGAAAAAGAGAATGATTGAAAGTTTTAATTCAATTTGTAGTTATTTTCGCATTTGTAGAATTTATGCTTAGTTCTTAAGGAATTTATCTTGTTTTGAAGGAATAAGCTGAGCAAAAGTCATGGAAATGGATCATCAATGGAAAGGAAGAGGAAGAATGGCAATGTTGGACTCCAAAATACAAGAATGATGGGATGTAGGCTGGGCGTGATCACTATTGTTAGTGAAAGTGATCATTCCAGAGCCTAAATGAGAAGAGGAGCCTGTGCGTAATCACTTTTAGTTACAAGAGTGAGCGTTGCCAGTGTGCGTTATCACTTTCGCCAGCGAAAGTGAACGTTCCAGAGAAGACTCTATTCCTGAGGAGCTGCGCGTTGTCACTCTCACCAGTGAAAATGAGCGTTCCAGAGGCACTTGTATCAGGACAGCTTGCGCGTGGTTACTATTACTCACGAAAGTGATCACGCGCAGCCCTTGACCTCCTGCGTTGCCACTATTCTGAATAAAAGTGAATGTTCCAGAGAAGCCTTCAACCCTGCAAGTTGCGCGTGGTTACTCTTGCTCTTGAAAGTGAACACGCGCACTACATAAAGCTTCTGCGTGGTTACTCTTGTGAAGAAAAGTGACAACACGCAGAAGTGGGGTTTCTATATATACATGATTGAAGCGCGAAAATTGGGATCGGTTGCTCATTTTCTGTTTTGTTAGTTAGAGTCTCGTTGAGAGAGAGTGGAGAGAAGACTGGGGTCAAAGCTTGAAGCTCCAAGAAGAGGGATCGGATTGGAGCTCGTGGCCATGACTGCTTTGCATTCCTCTTCTTCATCTTCTTCTTCTTTCTCTGTTTTTGTTGCAATGTGTGCTTAATTTCCCATAGTTAGGGGTTTATAGAACTCGAATTGATGTATTGATTCGACTTTATCTTCTGAACTTTAAGTTCTTGGATTAATTGAGTTGTTAATTCTGCTTTTCATGCAATCTTTGAATGGAAATTCATTTGATTAATCAAGAGGAATCTTTACCAATGGGAATTGGATTGTTTGCTCCGATTTGAATTGGCAACCAGAGTTTAGGGATTTCTTAGGGATAAGGAGACCTAATTCTGCAATCTTATAGTTCTAATTCTTAATGCAACCTGAAATTGAATCTCACCTAAGGGATTAGGGAGGTTTAGTGGATTGTTAGGGCAATGAGTTAAGGAATTAACCTTTGGCTAGATATATGTGAAACTGATTGTCAATTATTCAATTGCTTGAATGTTCAGAGGATTTAATTGGATTGATATTGATATTCTTGTGAAGTAAATTCCTAACTATCCTTAATTGCTATTTCATTTCATCACAAATCTTATACTTTGTTTCTCTGCAAGTTCTTTGCTTTAATTGCTTTGGTTTATTGCTGTTATATGTTACAAATCTCCTTCAAAAATTCGTATGGCTCAAATGGTTATAATTCTGTGAAGTGGTACTTGAAACCTAAATTCCCTGTGGAGACGATATTCTGATCTTAAATTTACACATCACTTGCTGCAATCCTAGTGCACTTGCTAGTGTTAGATTGCGAACAACAGCTGTAGATCCTTTAGATCAAGAGAAAACTGCATTTACATGTCCTTTTGGAGTCTTTGCATATAGGAGAATGCCATTTGGTTTGTGTAATGCCCCTGCCACTTTCCAAAGATGCATGCTTTCTATTTTTTCTGATTTGGTAGAAAACATCATAGAAGTGTTCATGGATGATTTCTTTGTTTTTGGTGATTCTTTTGATGATTGTTTAGCTAATCTATCCACTGTTTTGCAGAGATGTCAAGACACTAATCTTGTGTTAAATTGGGAAAAGTGCCATTTCATGGTACAAGAAGGCATTGTCCTTGGTCACAAAATTTCAGAGAAAGGAATGGAGGTGGACCAAGCTAAAATAGAAGTCATTAGTAAATTGCCTCCACCTCTCAATGTTAAGGGAGTTAGAAGTTTTTAGGACATGCTGGTTTTTATAGAAGATTCATAAAAGACTTTTCCAAGATTGCTAAACCCTTAAGTAATTTACTTATAAAGGATGCAGATTTCATATTTGATGATAATTGTTTGCATGCATTTTCTGTTTTAAAAGAGAAACTGATTTCTGCACCTATTCTTGCAAAACCAGATTGGAAACTACCTTTTGAACTCATGTGTGATGCAAGTGATAGTGCAGTGGGTGCTGTTTTAGGACAGAGAAAAGATAGGAAATTACATGCTATCTATTATTCAAGCAAAGTGTTAAATCCTACACAAGTGAATTACACAACAACAGAAAAAGAACTTTTAGCTGTTGTATATGCTTTTGATAAGTTCAGATCATATTTAATGGGTTCAAAAGTGATTGTATACACTGATCATGCTGCTCTTAAATATCTCTTGACAAAACAGGATGCAAAGCCCAAATTATTAAGATGGATTCTACTCCTCCAAGAATTTGAGCTAGAGATCAAAGACAAGAAAGGGAAAGAGAACAGTGTTGCTGACCACCTATCCAGATTACCTTTGGAGAGTTCAACCACTGAATCATTGGAAATAAATGAAGAATTTCCAGATGAAAAGCTGTTCGCAGTGAATAACATGCCTTGGTTTGCTGACATTGCAAATTTTAAAGCCACTCAATTCATACCAAAGAGGTTTACTTGGCAGCAAAAGAAGAAGTTCCTACATGACAGCAAATTCTATGTGTGGGAAGACCCATACTTGTTCAAAATTGGAGTAGATGGGTTACTTAGAAGATGCATTCCACAAAGTGAGCAAGCTGAGATATTATGGCATTGTCATAATTCAGAATATGCAGGCCACCATGCAAGTTCAAGAACTGCTACAAAAGTGTTGCAAGCAGGTTTCTTTTGGCCTACACTCTTCAAAGATGCCAAAAGGTATGTAGAAAACTGTGACAAATGTCAAAGAACTGGAAATATATCAAGAAGAGATGAGCTGCCATTAACCAACATCTTAGAAGTGGAATTGTTTGATGTATGGGGGATTGATTTCATGGGACCATTTCCCCCATCATTTTCACACGAATACATTCTAGTGGCAGTGGATTATGTGTCTAAATGGGTAGAAGCAATTCCCACCAAATCAAATGATGCAAAGGTAGTGATTTCTTTTATAAGAAAGAACGTGTTTTCAAGATTTGGTGTGCCTAGAGTGCTAATAAGTGATGGAGGTACTCACTTCTGCAACAAGTATCTTGAAGCTGTATTAATGAAATATGGTGTGAAGCATAAGGTTGCTACTCCTTACCATCCATAAACAAGTGGACAAGTGGAGGTTTCAAATAGAGAAATCAAGCAAATTCTGGAAAAGGTAGTGAACAGCTCAAGGAAGGATTGGTCAAAGAGACTGGATGATTCATTGTGGGCATACATAACTGCTTTTAAAACTCCAATTGGTATGTCTCCATATCAGTTAGTATTTGGAAAGGCCTGTCACCTACCCCTAGAGCTGGAACATAAAGCATATTGGACTACAAAATGGCTTAATTTCGATCTGTCAAGTGCTGGAAGGAAGAGAGTTCTACAGCTGCATGAATTGGATGAATTCAGACAGTAAGCATATGAGAATGCAAAGTTGTACAAAGAAAGAACCAAGAGAATCCATGACAAGTTCATTCTGCAAAAAGATTTCAGACCTGGCCAACAAGTGCTGTTATTCAATTCAAGGTTAAAATTGTTCCCAGGGAAATTGAAATCTAGATGGTCTGGACCATTTTTAATAAAGGAAACATCTCCCTTTGGAGCAATTCTTATAGAAGATCAGAAAACAGGGAGGGAATTCAAGGTCAATGGCCAAAGACTGAAGATCTATCATGGAGAAGAGTTTGCAAGAAACATATCATGCTTGAAATTGGTTCCTCTGGAGTGAGGAACAACTAATGTCAAGCTAGTGACATTAAAGAAGCACTTTGTGAGAGGCAACTCACATTTCTAACCCAGTTTAAGCTTTCTATAGTGTTTTTAGAATTTTGCATACTATTGTTCAGTAAATTTCTGATATGCTGCAAAAATTCTACACAAATATTGCTGAATCTGAGTTTCTGAGGTGCATTTGTTGCTTAATCTGAGAATTGATGAGGTAAATGTGTAGTTAAGAGTTTAGTATTCTGCATAATCTGATGTTACCAACTTCTGGAAGTTTCTGCATAATGTATGTGAATAGTCCACTGAATCTGATTTTCTGAGGCATAATTGAGATACTTGAACTGAGATTCAATGTGAATAGTGTGTATTTGATGGATTCAAGAGTGAAAATTTAATTAATTGAGGTTTTAGAGGTATTTGATTAATGAGAGGAGTCACTTTATTGCAGAAAAGAAGCTACGCAGAGAATGCAATTTGAGGTTTTCTGCTGGAACAATCACTTTTACTGATAAAAGTGATCACGCAGAGACAGATGGGAAAATGAGCTCTCTGGAACGCTTCCTTTTTCTGTCAAGAGTGACTACGCACAGGTAAGTAAACTTCTAATATCTCTGCATTAGTACTTTTATTGAAAAAAGTTATCACTTTGCTACGCGTTATCACTTTGCTCAGCAATAGTGATAACGCGCGCCTCACCCTGAAAAATTCACTCTCTGGAACATTCACTTTTTTGAATAATAGTGATTACGCTGGGATCAATTAATTTTACAACGTTCATTTCTTTTAAAAAAAAATTGTCACGTGCCCAGTGTAACCATATATAATCCCTAACCTGAGCACGCACACACTTTTCATGCTTGAAACTTCATCTCTGTCTAAGTTTTCTCTGCAAATCTTACTCTCTGTGTGCGTCGACCTAGAATCAACCAGCATTTCTCATTCAATACTACATCTTCCTGCAAAGTACACTTACTCTCATCCCTCTGTAACTGTAGCTAGGGTTTTCTCTGTTTACAAACTTGGAAAAATGTAGAATAGGGTACTGAGGCACTGTAGGAGCAATACACTGACGAAGTCTTCCCTGTCATCATTTATGGAGCATTCGAATCTGCATTGTACATAATTGAATAAAAGTTCTGCAAAAATTGGGATGACCTAAAAAGAATTCAGTGAAAAGTTGTTTGAGCTAAGACTGTTGAATGAGATTAATTGCAAACATACACTGCATGTAATGCAATCGAATGTTAGGAAAATACCAGGACAAGTAATTCTGCACTACTTTGATGGAATAACTTTTTGCTGAGAATGATTGGGTTGCAAATTATGTTTGAAAATTGGTTGAAACTTGAAAATATTGCTCTGCGCTACCATAATTTTTAATGATAGTGAACACATCTTGAATTTTCAGCTTAGAAATATCTAAATTTCTCTGAATGTGATGAATTAATGTTGAGCATCTATTATGTGCATTGTATAATACATGTTCTGACAGCAAACTTAATTTCAAATTCTGAGGCTATTTGGTTCAAAATAGAATGGATAATACTTCAGATAGCTGCTCTCTGTCATGTATGTTAGTCTGATGGGATAATTGAAATTACATTGCATATATTATGAACCACATTTCTGCAGAATCTGAACTGATAGCAACAGAACTTTCTGAAACTGTAGAATTGAAAATTAGAATACATAGCTGTGCTGAAATTGAGTTAGACATTAAATTGGGATTATCTGAAATGTATACTTGATTGCAAAATGAATACAACTTGGGAATTTTGGCTGTCAGCAAAAAATCAGTTTGAAATTTTGGTCAAGGCATGTAATTATCTTTCTGCGTTACCCTGATAATTGATAAGAGTGTGCACTCTGAAATTCTACTGTTAGATTTTGCATGTTTTGAATAAGTTGTGCAATTGAGTGTTGGTTCTATTAGCAGATTGCATGATGAGAAGTATTAGAAAATTTTAATTTCTGCAAACTGTTTGATTAAATTTTCTGTAGTATAGGATTATTCTTGATTCTAAAATTTTTAACTGACAATTACTCCTTCAATGCAGAAAATTCCAAAATGGTTAGGACTTCATTCAACACACCTGTGGGTCCTCCTAAGAAGAAGCAAGCTGCATCTTCTACCACCCCTAAGAAGAAGCGAGCTGCATATTCCATGACCCCAACAAGAAGATCCAGCAGAAATCTCCAAGCTGCAGCATCAAAAAGGGCCAGAACTGATGGTGTCTCAAGCTCTTCACCTATTCAGATATTTGAACCCTCACCTTCTCCCTCACCTCAGATAAGATCATCTGCACCTACATCTTCACCCTCACCTTCTCCACCACCTTCAACCAGATCTCCTGCACTTGCACCCTCACCTACACCATCACCTCCACCAAGAACAGCTGTACCTTCAGGATCCTCACCACCAGCCACACATGATCCAAGATTCAGAAGTTTGGCTCATGAAAACTTCTTCAGAGCCAATATTCTAAGAAGAAAAATTGTTCCTGACAGAGCATTCCAAATAGCTGGGAACAACTATCCTGAATTTAAAGAGGAAATCCAGAAAAGAGGCTGGGAATTCTTCTGTGCAACAGCTGGCCTGGGTTGGAGGGAAATAACTCAGGAATTCTATGCCAATGCCATGAGGTTTAAAGGGAAAGGAACCCCTAAGTTCAGCTCCATGGTCAAAGGCATGAGAATTGACTTCTCACCAGCAAATATCAACAGGGTGCTGGAAATTAATTCTGCACAACATGCTGCACAGCTGGACTTCAAAACATTTAAGGAAAGTCCAGATATTGATTTTGTGCAAATTCTGGAAAGGATTGGGAAACCAGGCACCACATGGGAGCTCAACCAATCTAAGAAGCCAAAGCATATTGTCACAAAGAATCTTCTGCCCTTTGCCAAAGTTTAGAGCATGTTTATTTTAAATTCGTTCATGCCTGTCAAACATAGTTCCACACTAGCTGTGAAGAGGGCTGCTCTGCTTTTTGCCATAGTCTCCAACATCTACATAGATGTGGGAGAGGTAATAAGTGACTGTATCTTGGGAATACTGAAGACAAAAAAGGATTCATTAGCCTTTCCTTCAGTAATTACATTACTTTGTGAAGACGCAGGAGTAGAGTTTGGTGATTATCAAGAGAAAATCAGAGCTGCACCATCCATTTCTGCAGCTCTGATCAAAGAGATTTATGCAACTGTTTCCTGCACTTCTGCAGCCCCAATTCCTTCACAATTCAAGAAAGAGAAACCAATGATGATGAAGGACACTCTGAAGCAGCTAGCTGAAGGACAGAATCAACTGGCTGAAAGGCAGACTGAGCTGCATAATAGCCTCAAAGCTGGAGTCATGCTAATGGAATGTATTATGCTGAATATTGGTCAGAAATTGGGAATGACCAAAGAAGAAATGTATCATACTCCAGACTTAGCAGAGAATGCCCAGTGCCTTCGTTCTTCTGTTTTCAAGAATATGCCAATATACAGAACCCACTTTCCTCAGCCACCATTTGAAGAGGTAGTGGAAGAAGAAGAAGAAGAAGAAGGTTCTGAAGAGGAAAGCTCAGAGGAAGAAGATGCAGCAGAAGATTAGTCTAGGAATTTAAATTCTGTTATTAGATTTTTTGTAAATTTCTGGTAGTTTAAACATTTTGGGTTGTAATCACTAATTGGTACAATTTGGTTTAATTTTCACTCACCTATTTTGCAATTATATTAGCTTCTTAACTAAATACCTTTATCTTGCTGCGAGTTAATGGAATTCTGGTGTTTTTGTGCAGAGAATATCACACACAACGCTCACACACATTGGATGGTGACTCTTGCACAAGCTGCCATGAAAGGGGGGTTTCATTCTCTACCTTTTATTCATGTGTAGCCTCACATTACACTAAATTGTTGTTGAAAAACACCAAAATACTAGAATAAATAATAAACTGCTGGCTGTGAATTCTGTGTGAAAATTTTTCTTTAAGTTGTTTTTCCCATTCTCAAAATGAGATCACACTTGTATTTTAAAAAATGAGGCAGTTGCCACTAGGTGCATATATTTCTGAAAAGTGCATTGTGTTTTCATTAATCCACATGATCACTTATAAATGCCTAGTGAGACTTGAGCTACCTACTTCCTTCCTTGTGTGATTAATCAGATTTTACTGCATTCTCTAGAACTTGCCCTTGTTCTTAATTGAATATGCATGTTACAGTTCTCACACACATGATAGAGGCCATGTTTGATATACTTAGTTAGCCTAAAATGCCTTCCCTTATGATTAATTGCCCTAGTTTACCCCTTTTGAGCTTAATATTCCCTTTTCTTGAGTTAACTTCCTTACACGCCTTGCTGAAAAACCAATTTTACCATTCAAATTGATCAAAGGCATTGTGAGTTTAATCAAGAATGAGTTTTAAAACTAAGTTTGGGGTAGCATCCAATTAAGTTGCTTGAGGACAAGCAAAATTTTATGTTTGGGGTAGGGGAGTAGCAAGCTATCTAAGTTGAGTTCAAAAAGTCAGAACGAAAGAACAAAAGTGCTACAGAAACATTAAAAATTATGCAGCAAAACTATGGAAGAGTTAAAAATGTTGCAGTAAACTGTTGAAAAATAGAATCTGAGTTGAAAAGAGCAAAATGGAGATCAAAAAGAAGAAATTAGCAGTAAACTGTTGCAGAGAAGAAGAAAAAGGAAAATAAAAATTCTGCTGCACAAAAACGATTAGTCTGCTGCATAACTGAGGAATTTAATGTGAATTGATGCTAAACCAGACTAGTTTTAAAGTCATTCACTCAAAATGCTTCTGATCTTTTGAAATTGCAACTTGTTTCTTATTTTGTTCAGTATCTACCTTAACCTAAGCCCTGTTATAAACTGTAAAAAGTCTTCTTGATGTGTGATTGGCTGTACTAAGCAGAGGAGATAGAGAAATTGGGCAAGCATATTGTAGAGTGTAGCTGAATTGATGATTAAAGAGAGAAAACAATACTTAAACACTGATGAGAATTGAGGGAAACACTGTCCAGTGAGAAGTGATCATGATTTTAATGTTTCTCACATGAACTTGGCTGATATATTCACTTAGATAGCAATTCTTGCTTAAAATTTGATGAATGCATTGTGGTTACAATGATGAGTAATTGGATGAATATCTTGATTGAAAATTTTGCAGAAAACACAGAATTGCAAATTGAAAAATTTTGATATAGCAGTTATGAAATGGTTTCTGAAAGTGGAAGAATTACCCTTGGCTTAATTTGATTTGCTTGAGGACAAGCAAAAATTCAAGTTTGGGGTAGTGATGAATCCATATTTTGACTGATATTTTAGTATAATTCTAACACAAATGATAAGAAAAATATATAAAGAAAGCAGAAAAACTTAGAAAAAGAGAAGGAATTGAATTTTGTTTACATATGTAGTTATTTTAGCAATTGTGAGATTTTTGCTTAGGAATTAAGTTTTTAATCTTGTTTTTGTAGGAATAAATTGAGCAAGGATCATATTCATGGAAGTTTGATGACAAGGAAGAGGAAAGAAGCAAGTCTAGACTCCAAAAACTCAAGAATAAGAAATTGCAGACTGGGCGTGATCACTATTGTCAGTGAAAGTGATCACTTCAGAGCTCAAAGAAGAAGTGAAGACTGGGCGTAACCACTATTGTCATCAAAAGTGATCGTTCCAGAGAGTCTTCAACTTGGCGAGCTGCGCGTAGTCACTTTTATCAGAAAAAGTGATAACGCGCAACTACCTTGGCTCTGCGTTGTCACTTTTATCATCAAGAGTGATAGTTCCAGAGAGCTCTCAATATCAGGAAAATGCGCATGGCTACTATTTCTGGGAAAAGTGTTAACGCGCAACCAAAAACTCTCTGCGTAACTACTATTTCTCATAAAAGTGATAACGTGAAGATCTGGGAAATTTTATAAATACCAGAAGTGATCCGGAAAAGGGGGATTCTGTTCATTTTCAGTTTTTTTTAGTTAGTTTCTGGTTAGAGGAAGTGAGAGAGAGGAGTGGGGATTCAGATCTTGGAGCTTCACGAAGAGGAATTGGAGTGGAGCAAGCTTCCATGGCGTTTCTGAGTTTCTTCTTCTCTTCTTCTCTTTCTTTTTCTTCTTCTGCTGCCATGGCTGTGTAATTCGTTCATAGTTAGGGATTGTAGATCTGAAATGAACATGTTGAATTGATTTGGATCTGGATTTTAAGCTTTGGAATAGATTGAGTGATTGATTCTGAACTTCACGTGTGAATTGAATGGAAATTTGATTAACTAAATTCAGAGGAACCTTTGTCAATGGAAATTGAATTTGTTCTTCAGATCTGAACCAATCACCGAGATTTTAGTTTTCTTAGGGATAAGGAACTTTGATCTTGCAATCTTTTGGTTTCTTACACTTAAAGCAACATTGAATTGAATTAGATCTAAGGAATTAGAATGGTTTAATTGAATGTTAGGTTCACTGAGTTAAGGAATTAACCTCTGAATAATATAATGTGAAACTAATTGTCATTCTTTCCAAATGCTTGTTAATTCAGAACTTTATTGATTAAACATTGGAGTTTTGGTGAAGCAATTCCCTAGCTATGGTTTCTCCTTCTGTTATCACATAATTGTGTGTTCATTGTTTTGTTTTCTGCAAGTTCATTTTACTTTTAATTGTTCCAGTTTGCTGTTATTAGATGTTACCACTCTCCTTACAATTTTGAAAAAGCTTAAATGGTTATAATTCTATGAAGTGATACTTGAATCTAAATTCCCTGTGGAGACGATATTTGGATCTTAATTTTACTCATCACTTGCTGTAATCCTAGTGCACTTGCTAGTGTAGATTGCTAACAACAAAAAGCTACAAAACAGAATATGTAGAAAACATAGAAACTTATGCAGAACAAAAATTAAAATTATGCAGAAGAATGAAAAACAAAATTATGCAGAAAATACAGTGTTAATTCTATCAGAATCAGAAATTCATGAATGCAGAAAACATAGAAATTATGCAGAATGAAGTTTACAATTATGCAGAAACATGAAAAACAAGATTATGTAGAGAATGCAAAAACTTTATGCAAAAGACAGTAGAACTTATGCAGAAATCTACACAAGATGCAGAGAAATTATATAGAAAAACTTGAAAGCAGAACAACAACAAAAATAAATGCTCAATCTAGCTACTTTTCTGCTACTAATGATATTGAAATTCAAAATTCCCTGGCAACGGCGCCAAAAACTTGTTGTTCGCAATCTAACACTAGCAAGTGCACTATGATTGCAGCAAGTGATGAGTAAATTTAAGATCAGAATATCGTCTCCACACGGAATTTAGGTTTCAAGTACCACTTCACAGAATTATAACCATTTGAGCCATACAAATTTTGGAATGAGATTTGTAACATGTAACAGCAGTAAACCAGAGCGATTAAAAGTAAAGAACTTGCAGAAAAATAGAGTATAAGATTTTTAATGAAATGAGATAGGAATGAAGAATAGTTAGGAATTTACTTCACAAGAATATCAGTATTAATTCAATTATGCTTCTGAACATTCAAAAACTTGGTTAATTGACAATCAGTTTCGCATAGCAATAGCCAAAGGTTAATTCCTTAACTCATTGACCCTAACAAGCAACTAAACAACCCTAATCCCTTAGGTGAAGTTCAATTTCAAGTTGCATTAAGACTTAGAACCTTAAGATTGCAGAATTAGGTCTCCTTATCCCTAAGAAATCCCCAAATTCTGATTGCTAACTCAGATCAGAGAAGCAAATCCAACTTCCATTGGTAATTGTTCCTCTAAGATGAATCAAACGAATTTCCATTCATAGATTGCAAGAAAAACAGAATTCACAATTCAATTAATCCAAGAACTCAAAATCCAGAAGCAAGAGTCAAATCAATACATCAATTCGAGTTTCATAAACCTTTAACTACAAGAAAACTACTTAGAAATGGGAGAAGAGAAAGAGAAAGAAGAAGAAGAAGGAGAAAAACTCCAAGAAGTCATGGCCAGAAGCTCCAATCCGATTCCTCTTTGTGGAAGCTTCAAGACTTGACCCCAATCTTCTCTCTCAATCTCTCTCAATGGGATCTAACAGAAAAACAGAAAAATAAAACTGAACCTTGAAAAATCTGCACGTTTCTGTTATTTATAGAATTTTCCAGATTTGCGCGTTATCACTTTCATGAGAAATAGTAGCCACACAGAAGGTTTATGATTGCGCGTTAACACTTTTATGAGAAAAAGTGACCACGCGCAACTTTCCTGATATTGAAGGCTCTCTGTATTATCACTCTTGCTGATAAAAGTGACTACGCAGAGCTCAAGTGGTTGCGCGTGATCACTCTTATGAATAAAAGTGATTACGCGCAACTCGCCAGGTTGATGGTTCTCTGGAATGTTCACTTTCGCTGATAATAGTGATCACGCAGAGCTTTTCCTGATATTTGCCTTTCTGGAACGCTCACTTTTACTGATAAAAGTGATAACGCCCAACATGTTGAGTCTAAGACTACACAGGATCTCTCACTTTTCCTAGCAAAAGTGATAACGCCCAAGCTTTCTTCTTCTTTGAACTCTGGAGTGATCACTTTTACTGACAATAGTGATCATGCCCAGTCTGCACTTTCTTGCTCTTGTGTTTTTGGAGTCCAGACTTACTTCTTTCTTCTTCCTTGTCTTCAAGCCTCCATTTCCATGATCCTTGCTCAACTTATTCCTTCAAAAACAAGATTAAAAACTTAATTTCTAAGCAAAATTTCTACAATTGCTAAAATAACTACATATGTAAACAAACTTCAATTCCTTCTTTTTTTTTCTAAGTTTTCTGCTTTCTTCATATATTTTTCTTATTAATTGTGTTAGAATTATGCTAAAATATCAGTAAAAATATTGATTCATCAAAAGCCTTCCTTTGAGTCCTAGTACTGTTATTCAAGGAGTTTCAGTGGCCTGAGACAAGTTTAGCACGTCTTCCTTTGCCGGTAAGCAAAAGGGGACTAAAAGAGACCAAAACTAGAACTTGGGTCCAAAAGCGCCAGAAAGTGCCAGTAGGGGAGAAGCTGGTGTGAAAGCCTTCCTTTGAGCCCTAGTACTAATATTCAAGGAGTTTTAGTGGCCTGAGACGAGTTCGCACGTCTTCCTTTGCCGGTAAGCAAAATGGAACCAAAACTGGAACTTGGGTCCTAAAGCGCCAGAAAGTGCCAAAAGGGGAGAAGGTGGTGAGATAGCCTTCCTTTGAGTGCTAGTACTGATATTCAAGGAGTTTCAGCAGCCTGAGACAAGTTTCGCACGTCTACCTTTGCTGGTAAGCAAAACGGGACCAAAAGAGACCAAATCTGGAACTTGGGTCTAAAGGTTCCAGAAAGTGCCAAAAGGGGAGAAGCTAGTGAGAAAGCCTTCCTTTGAGTCCTGATACTGATATTCAAGGAGTTTCAGTGGCCTGAGACGAGTTTCGCACGTCTTCCTTTGCCGATAGGCAAAAGGGGACCACAAGAGACCAAATCTGGAACTTGCGTCTAAAGGTTCCAGAAAGTGCCAAAAGGGGAGAAGCTGGTGAGAAAGCCTTCCTTTGAGTCTTGATACTGATATTCAAGGAGTTTCAGTGGCCTGAGACAAGTTTCGCACGTCTACCTTTGCCGGTAAGCAAAAGGGGACCAAAAGAGACCAAGTCTGGAACTTGGGTTCAAAAGTGCCAGAAAGTGCCAAAAGGGGAGAAGGTGGTGAGATAGCCTTCCTTTGAGTCCTACGAGTGATATTCAAGGAGTTTCTGTGGCCTGAGACAAGTTTCGCACATCTTCCTTTGCCGGTAACCAAAATGAGACCAAAAGAGACCAAAACTGGAACTTGGGTCTAAAGGTTCCAGAAAGTGCCAAAAGGGGAGAAGCTGGTGAGAAAGCCTTCCTTTGAGTCCTGATACTGATATTCAAGGAGTTTCAGTGGCCTGAGACGAGTTTCGCACGTCTTCCTTTAACGAGAGGCAAAAAGGGACCAAAAGAGACCAAATCTGGATCTTGGGTTCAAAAGTGCCAGAAAGTGCCAAAAGGGGGAAAAGCTGGTGTGAAAGCCTTCCTTTGAGTCCTAGTACTGATATTCAAGGAGTTTCAGTGGTCTGAGACGATTTTCGCACGTCTTGCATTGCTGGTAAGCAACAGGGGACCAAAAGACACCAAATCTGGAACTTGGGTCTAAAGGTTCCAGAAAGTGCCAAAAAGGGAGAAGCTGGTGAGAAAGCCTTCCTTTGAGTCCTGATACTGATATTCAAGGAGTTTCAGTGGCCTGAGACGAGTTTCGCACGTCTTCCTTTGCCGGTAAGCAAAAGGGGACCAAAAGAGACCAAGTCTGGAACTTGGGTTCAAAAGTGCCAGAAAGTGCCAAAAGGGGAGAAGGTGGTGAGATAGCCTTCCTTTGAGTCCTAGGAGTGATATTCAAGGAGTTTCTGTGGCCTGAGACGAGTTTCGCACATCTTCCTTTGCCGGTAACCAAAATGAGACCAAAAGAGACCAAAACTGGAACTTGGGTCTAAAGGTTCCAGAAAGTGCCAAAAGGGGAGAAGCTGGTGAGAAAGCCTTCCTTTGAGTCCTGATACTGATATTCAAGGAGTTTCAGTGGCCTGAGACGAGTTTTTCATGTCTTCCTTTGCTGATAAGCAAAAGGGGACCAAAAGAGAAGCCTTCCTTTGAGTCCTGATACTGATATTCAAGGAGTTTCAGTGGCCTGAGACGAGTTTCGCACGTCTTTCTTTGCCGATAAGCAAAAGGGGACAAAAAGAGACCAAATCTAGAACTTGGGTCTAAAGGCGCCAGAAAGTGCCAAAAGGGGAGAAGCTGGTGAAAAAGCCTTCCTTTGAGTCCAAGTACTGATATTGAAGGAGTTTCACTGGCCTGAGATGAGTTTCGCACGTCTTCCTTTGCCGGTAAGCAAAAGGAACCAAAACTAGAACTTGGGTTCAAAAGTGCCAGAAAGTGCCAAAAGGGGAGAAGCTGGTGTGAAAGCCTTCTTTTAAGTCCTAGTACTGATATTCAAGAAGTTTCATCGGCCTGAGACAAGTTTTGCACGTTTACCTTTGCTGGTAAGCAAAAAGGGACCAAAAGAGACCAAATATGGAACTTGGGTCTAAAGGTTCCAGAAAGTGTCAAAAGGGGAGAAGCTGGTGAGAAAGCCTTCCTTTGAGTCCTGATACTGATATTCAAGGAGTTTCAGTGGCCTGAGACGAGTTTCGCACGTTTTCCTTTGCCAGTAAGCAAAAGGGGACCAAAAGAGACCAAATCTGGAACTTGGCTTCAAAAGTGCCAGAAAGTGCCAAAAGGGGAGAAGGTGGTGAGATAGCCTTCCTTTGAGTCCTACGAGTGATATTCAAGGAGTTTCTGTGGCCTGAGACGAGTTTCGCACATCTTCCTTTCCCGGTATGCAAAACGAGGCCAAAAGAGACCAAAACTAGAACTTGGGTCTAAAGGTTCGAGAAAGTGCCAAAAGGGGAGAAGCTGGTGAGAAAGCCTTCCTTTGAGTCCTGATACTGATATTCAAGGGGTTTCAGTAGCCTGAGACGAGTTTCGCACGTCTTCCTTTGCCGATAAGCAAAAGGAACCAAAACTAGAACTTGGGTTCAAAAGTGCCAAAAAGTGCCAAAAGGGGAGAAGCTGGTGTGAAAGCCTTCTTTTAAGTCCTAGTACTGATATTCAAGGAGTTTCAGCGGCCTGAGACGAGTTTCGCACGTCTACCTTTGCTGGTAAGCAAAAAGGGACCAAAAGAGGCCAAAACTGGAACTTGGGTCCAAAAGTGCCAGAAAGTGCCAGAAGGGGAGAAGCTGGTGTGAAAGCCTTCCTTTGAGTCCTAGTACTGATATTCAAGGAGTTTCAGTGGCCTGAGACGAGTTTCGCACGTCTTCCTTTGCCGCTAAGCAAAAGGGGACCAAAAGAGACCAAAACTGGAACTTGGGTCCAAAAGCGCCAGAAAGTGACAAAAGGGGAGAAGGTGGTGAGAAAGCCTTCCTTTGAGTTCTAGGAGTTATATTCAAGGAGTTTCAGTGGCCTGAGACGAGTTTCGCACATCTTCCTTTGCCGGTAAGCAAACCAGGACCAAAAGACACCAAAACTGGAACTTGGGTTCAAAAGTGCCAGAAAGTGACAAAATGGGAGAAGCTGGTGTGAAATCCTTCCTTTGACTCCTAGTATTAATATTCAAGGAGTTTCAGTTGCCTAAGACGAGTTTCGCACGTCTTCCTTTGCCGGTAAGCAAATAGGGACCAAAAGAGACCAAAACTAGAACTTGGGTCCAAAAGTGCCAGAAAGTGCCAAAATGGGAGAAGGTTGTGAGAAAGCATTCCTTTGAGTCCGAGTACTGATATTCAAGGAGTTTCAGCGGCCTGAGACAAGTTTCGCACATCTTTCTTTGCCGATAAGCAAAAGGGGACCAAAAGAGACCAAAACAGGAAATTGGGTGCAAAGGTGCCAGAAAGTTTCAGAAGGGCAGAAGCTGGTGAGAAAGCCTTCCTTTGAGTCCTAGTACTGATATTCAAGGAGTTTCAGTGGCCTGAGACGAGTTTCGCACTTCTTGCATTGCCGGTAAGCAAAAGGGGACCAAAAGATACCAAAACTGGAACTTGGGTCTAAAGGTGCCAGAAAGTGCCAAAAGGGGAGTAGCTGGTGAAAAAGCCTTCCTTTGAGTCCTGATACTGATAATGAAAGAGTTTCAGTGGCCTGAGAGGAGTTTCGCACGTCTTCCTTTGCGGGTAAGCAAAAGGGGACCAAAAGAGACCAAAACTGGAACTCGGGTTCAAAAGTGCCAGAAAGTGCCAAAAGGGGAGAAGCTGGTGTGAAAGCCTTCCTTTGAGTCCTAGGAGTAATATTCAAGGAATTTCAGTGGCCTGAGACGAGTTTCGCACGTCTTCATTTGCCGGTAAGTAAAAGGGGACCAAAAGAGACCAAAACTGGAACTTGGGTGCAAAAATGCGAGAAAGTGCCAAAAGGGGAATAGGTGGGGAGAAAGCCTTCCTTTGAGTCCTAGAAGTGATATTCAAGGAGTATCAGTGGCCTAAGACGAGTTTCGCATGTCTTGCATTGCCGGTAAGCAAAAGGGGACCAAAAGACACCAAAACTGGAACTTGGGTCTAAAGGTGCCAGAAAGTGCCAAAAGGGGAGTAGCTGGTGAAAAAGCCTTCCTTTGAGTCCTGATACTGATAATGAAGGAGTTTCAGTGGCCTGAGAGGAGTTTCGCACGTCTTCCTTTTCCGATAAGCAAAAGGGGACCAAAAGAGACCAAATCTCGAACTTGGGTCTAAAGGTGCCAGAAAGTGCCAGAAGGGGAGAAGGAGGTGAGGAAGCCTTCCTTTAAGTCCTGGTACTGATATTCAAGGAGTTGTAGTGGCCTGAGACCAGTTTTGCATGTCCTCGTTTGCCGGTAAGCAAAAGGGGACCAAAAGAGACCAAAACTGGAACTTGGGTCTAAAGGTGCCAGAAAGTGCCAAATGGGGAGAAGCTGGTGAGAAAGCCTTCCTTTGAGTCCTGGTACTGATATTCAAGGAGTTGCAGTGGCCTGAGACCAGTTTTGGAGGTCTTCTTTTGCCGGTAAGCAAAAAGGGACCAAAAGAGACCAAAACTGGAACTTAGGTCTAAAGGTGCGAGAAAGTGCCAAAAGGGGAGAAGCTGGTGAAAAAGCCTTCCTTTGAGTCCTGGCACTGATATTCAAGGAGTTTCAGCGGCCTGAGACGAGTTTCACACGTCTTCCTTTGCCGGTAAGCAAAAAGGGACCAAAAGAAACCAAAACTGAAACTTAGGTCCAAAAGCGCCAGAAAGTGCCAAAAGGGGAGAAGCTGGTGTGAAAGCCTTCTTTTGAGTCCTAGTACTGATATTCAAGGAGTTTTAGTGGCCTAAGAGGAGTTTCGTACATCTCCCTTTGCCGGTAAGCAAAAGGGGACCAAAATAGACCAAAACTGGAACTTGGGTCCAAAAGCGCCAGAAAGTTCCAAAAGGGGAGAAGCTGGTGTGAAACCCTTCTTTTGAGTCTGACTACTGATATTCAAGGTGTTTCAGCGGCCTGAGACGAGTATCGCACATCTTCCTTTGCCGATAAGCAAAAAGGGAGCAAAGGAGACCAAAACAGGAACTTGGGTCTATAGGTGCCAGAAAGTGCCAGAAGGAGAGAAGCTGGTGTGAAAGCCTTCCTTTGACTCCCAGTATTAATATTCAGGGAGTTTCAGTGGCCTGAGACAAGTTTCGCACGTCTTTCTTTGCCGGTAAGCAAAAGGGGACCAAAAGAGACCAAAACGGGAACTTAGGTCTAAAGGTGCGAGAAAGTGCCAAAAGGGGAGAAGCTGGTGAAAAAGCCTTCCTTTGAGTCCTGGCACTGATATTCAAGGAGTTTCAGCGGCCTGAGACGAGTTTCACACGTCTTCCTTTGTCGGTAAGCAAAAAGGGACCAAAAGAAACCAAAACTGAAACTTAGGTCCAAAAGCGCCAGAGAGTGCCAAAAGGGGAGAAGCTGGTGTGAAAGCCTTCTTTTGAGTCCTAGTACTGATATTCAAGGAGTTTCAGTGGCCTGAAACGAGTTTCGCACGTCTTGCATTGTGGGTAAGCAAAAGGGGACCAAAAGAGACCAAAACTGGAACTTGGGTCTAAAGGTGCTAAAAGTGCCAAAAAGGGAGAAGCTTGTGTAAAAGCCTTCTTATTAGTCCTAGTACTGATATTCAAGGAGTTTCAGTGGCCTGAGACGAGTTTCGCACGTCTTTCTTTGCCGGTAAGCAAATGGGGACCAAAAGAGACCAAAACTAGAACTTGGGTCCAAAAGCGCCAGAAAGTGCCAAAATGGAAGAAGGTTGTGAGAAAGCCTTCCTTTGAGTCCGAGTACTGATATTCAAGGAGTTTCAGCGGCCTAAGACGAGTTTCGCACATCTTTCTTTGCCGATAAGCAAAAGGGGACCAAAAGAAACCAAAACAGGAAATTGGGTGCAAAGGTGCCAGAAAGTTTCAGAAGGGCAGAAGCTGGTGTGCAAGCCTTCCTTTGAGTCCTAGTACTGATATTCAAGGAGTTTCAGTGGCCTGAGATGAGTTTCGCACGTCTTTATTTGCCGGTAAGTAAAACGGGACCAAAAGAGACCAAAATTGGAACTTGGGTCCAAAAATGCGAGAAGGTGCCAAAAGGGGAATAGGTGGGGAGAAAGCCTTCCTTTGAGTCCTAGAAGTGATATTCAAGGAGTATCAGTGGCCTAAGACGAGTTTCGCACGTCTTGCATTGCCGGTTAGCAAAAGGGGACCAAAAGACACCAAAACTGGAACTTGGGTCTAAAATTGCCAGAAAGTGCCAAAAGGGGAGTAGCTGGTGAAAAAGCCTTCCTTTGAGTCCTGATACTGATAATGAAGGAGTTTCTGTGGCCTGAGAGGAGTTTCGCACCTCTTCCTTTTCCGATAAGCAAAAGGGGACCAAAAGAGACCAAAACTCGAACTTGGGTCTAAAGGTGCCAGAAAGTGCCAAAAGGGGAGAAGCTGGTGAAAAAGCTTCCTTTGAGTCCTGGCACTGATATTCAAGCAGTTTCAGTGGCGTAAAAGGAGTTTCGTACATCTCCCTTTGCCGGTAAGCAAAAGGGGACCAAAACTGGAACTTGGGTCCAAAAGCGCCAGAAAGTTCCAAAAGGGGAGAAGCTGGTATGAAACCCTTCTTTTGAGTCCGACTACTGATATTCAAGGTGTTTCAGCGGCCTGAGACGAGTATCGCACATCTTCCTTTGCCGATAAGCAAAAGGGGACCAAAAGAAACCAAAACAGGAACTTGGGTCCAAAAGCGCCAGAAAGTGCCAAAAGGAGAGAAGCTGGTGTGAAAGCCTTCCTTTGACTCCTACTATTAATATTCAAGGAGTGTCAGTGGCCTGAGACGAGTTTCGCACGTCTTTCTTTGCCGGTAAGCAAAAGGGGACCAAAAGAGAAAAAAATTGGAACTGGGTCTAAAGGTGCCAGAAAGTTCCAGAAGGGGAAAAGCTGGTGTGAAAGCCTTTGTTTGAGTCCGACTATTGATATTCAAGGAGTTTCAGCGGCCTGAGACGAGTTTCGCACATCTTCCTTTGCCAGAAAGCAAAAGGGGAGCAAACGAGTCCAAAACTTGAACTTGGGTCTAAAGGTGCCAGAAAGTGCCAGAAGGAGAGAAGCTGGTGTGAAAGCCTTCCTTTGACTCCCAGTATTAATATTCAAGGAGTTTCAGTAGCCTGAGACGAGTTTCGCACGTCTTTCTTTGCCGGTAAGCAAAAGGGGACCAAAAGAGACCAAAACGGGAACTTGGGTCTAAAGGTGCCAGAAAGTTCCAGAAGGGGAAAAGCTGGTGTGAAGGCCTTCCTTTGAGTCCTAGTAATGATATTCAAGGAGTTTCAGTGGCCTGAAGCGAGTTTCGCACGTCTTGCATTGCGGGTAAGCAAAAGGGGACCAAAAGAGACCAAAACTGGAACTTGGGTCTAAAGGTGCTAGAACGTGCAAAAAAGGGAGAAGCTTGTGTGAAAGCCTTCTTATTAGTCCTAGTACTGATATTCAAGGAGTTTCAGTGGCCTGAGACGAGTTTCGCACGTCTTCCTTTGCCGATAAGCAAAAGGGCACCAAAAAAGTCCAAAACTGGAACTTGGGTCCAAAAGCTCCAGAAAATACCAAAAGGGGAGAAGGTGGGGAGAAAGCCTTCCTTTGAGTCCTAGGAGTAATATTCAAGGAATTTCAGTGGCCTGAGACGAGTTTCACACGTCTTCCTTTGCCGGTAAGCAAAATGGGACCAAAAGAGACCAAAACTGGAACTTGGGTCCAAAAGCTCCAGAAAGTACCAAAAGGGGAGAAGGTGGGGAGAAAGCCTTCCTTTGAGTCCTAGGAGTAATATTCAAGGAATTTCAGTGGCCTGAGACGAGTTTCACACATCTTCCTTTGCCGGTAAGCAAAAGGGGACCAAAAGAGACCAAAACTGGAACTTGGGTCAAAAAGCGTCAGAAAGTGCCAAAAGGGGAGAAGCTGGTGTGAAAGCCTTGTTTTTAGTCCTAGTACTGATATTCAAGGAGTTTCAGTGGCCTGAGATGAGTTTCGCACGTCTTCCTTTGCCAGTAAGCAAACGAGACCAAAACTAGAACTTGGGTCCAAAAGAGCCAGAAAGTGCCAAAATGGGAGAAGGTGGTGAGAAAGCCTTCCTTTGAGATCTAGGAGTGATATTCAAGGAGTTTCAATGGCCTGAGATGAGTTTCGCATGTCTTCCATTGCCGGTAAGCAAAAGGGGACCAAAAGAGACCAACACTGGAACTTAGGTCCAAAAGACCTAGAAAGTGCCAAAAAGGGAGAAGCTGGTGTGAAAGCCTTCCTTTGACTCCTAGTACTGATATTCAAGGAATTTTAGCGGCATGAGACAAGTTTCGCACGTCTTCCTTTGCCGGTAAGCAAAAGGGGACCAAAAGATAGCAAAACTGGAACTGGGGTTGAAAAGTGCCAGAAAGTGCCAAAAGGGGAGAAGCTGGTGTGAAAGCCTTGTTTTTAGTCCTAGTACTGATATTCAAGGAGTTTCAGTGGCCTGAGACGAGTTTCGCATGTCTTCCTTTGCCGGTAAGCAAAAAGGGACCAAAAGAGACCAAAAGAGACCAAAAGTGGAACTTGGGTCCAAAAGTGCCAGAAAGTGCCAGAAGGGGAAAAGCTGGTTAGAAAGCCTTCTTTTGAGTCCTAGTACTTATATTCAAGGAGTTTCAGCGGCCTGAGACAAGTTTCGCACGTCTTCCTTTGCCGGTAAGCAAAAGGGGACCAAAAGAGACCAAAACTTGAACTTGGGTCCAAAAGCGCCAGAAAGTGCCAATAGGGGAAAAGCTGGTGTGAAAGCCTTCTTTTGAGTCCTAGTACTGATATTCAAGGAATGTCAGCGGCCTGAGACGAGTTTCGCACGTCTTTCTTTGCCGGTAAGCAAAATGGGACCAAAAGAGACCAAAACTGGAACTTGGGTCCAAAAGCTCCAGAAAGTACCAAAAGGGGAGAAGGTGGGGAGAAAGCCTTCCTTTGAGTCCTAGGAGTAATATTCAAGGAATTTCAGTGGCCTGAGACGAGTTTCACACATCTTCGTTTGCCGGTAAGCAAAAGGGGACCAAAAGAGACCAAAACTGGAACTTGGGTCAAAAAGCGTCAGAAAGTGCCAAAAGGGGAGAAGCTGGTGTGAAAGCCTTGTTTTTAGTCCTAGTACTGATATTCAAGGAGTTTCAGTGGCCTGAGACGAGTTTCGCACGTCCTCCTTTGCCAGTAAGCAAAAGAGACCAAAACTAAAACTTGGGTCCAAAAGCGCCAGAAAGTGCCAAAATGGGAGAAGGTGGTGAGAAAGCCTTCCTTTGAGATCTAGGAGTGATATTCAAGGAGTTTCAATGGCCTGAGATGAGTTTCGCATGTATTCCATTGCCGGTAAGCAAAAGGGGACCAAAAGAGACCAACACTGGAACTTAGGTCCAAAAGACCTAGAAAGTGCCAAAAAGGGAGAAGCTGGTGAGAAAGCCTTCCTTTGAGTCCTGGTACTGTTATTCAAGGAGTTGCAGTGGCCTGAGACCAGTTTGGGAGGTCTTCCTTTGCCGGTAAGCAAAAAGGGACCAAAAGAGACGAAAACTGGAACTTGGGTCCAAAAGCGCCAGAAAGTGCCAGAAGGGGAGAAGCTGGTGTGAAAGCCTTCTTTTTAGTCCAAGGACTGATATTCAAGGGGTTTCAGTGGCCTGAGACGAGTTTCGTACATCTCCCTTTGACGGTAAGGAAAAGGGGGCCAAAAGAGACCAAAACGGGAACTTGGGTCCAAAGGCGCCAGAAAGTGCCAAAAGGGGAGAAGTTGGTGTGAAAGCCTTCTTTTGAGTCCGACTACTGATATTCAAGGAGTTTCAGCGGCCTAAGACGAGTTTCGCACATCTTCCTTTGCCGGTAAGCAAAAGGGGACCAAAAGAGACCAAAAGTGAAACTTGGGTCCAAAACTATCAGAAAGTGCCAAAAGGGGAGAAGCTGTTGTGAAAGCCTTCTTTTTAGTCCTAGTACTGATATTCAAGGAGTTTCAGCGGCTTGAGACGAGTTTCGCATGTATTCCTTTCCCAGTAAGCAAAAAGGGACCAAAAGAGATGAAAACTGGAACTTGGGTCCAAAAGCGCCAGAAAGTGCCAAAAGGAGAGAAGCGGGTGTGAAAGCCTTCCTTTGACTCCTAGTATTAATATTTAAGGAGTTTTTGTGGCCTAAGACGAGTTTCGCATGTCTTTCTTTGCCTGTAAGCAAAAGGGGACCAAAAGAGACCAAAACTGGAACTTGGGTTCAAAGGTGCCAGAAAGTTCCAGAAGAGGAGAAGCTGGTGTGAAAGCCTTCCATTGAGTCCTAGTACTGATATTCAAGTAGTTTCAGTGGCCTGAGACGAGTTTCACACGTCTTCCTTTGCCGGTAAGCAAAAGGGGACCAAAAGAAATGAAAACTAGAACTTGGGTCCAAAAGCGTAGAAAGTGCCAAAAGGGGAATTGGTGGGCAGAAAGCCTTCCTTTGAGTCCTAGGAGTGATATTCAAGGAGTTTCAGTGGCCTGAGACAAGTTTCACACGTCTTCCTTTGCCGTTAAGCAAAAGGGGACCAAAAGAGACCAAAACTGGAACTTGGGTCCAAAAGCTCCAGAAAGTGCCAGAAGGGGAGAAGGTGGGGAGAAAGCCTTCCTTTGAGTCCTAGGAGTAATATTCAAGGATTTTCAGTGGCCTGAGACGAGTTTCACACATCTTCCTTTGCCAGTAAGCAAAACGGGAGCAAAAGAGACCAAAACTGGAACTTGGGTCAAAAAGCGTCAGAAAGTGCCAAAAGGGGAGAAGCTGGTGTGAAAGCCTTGTTTTTAGTCCTAGTACTGATATTCAAGGAGTTTCAGTGGCCTGAGACAAGTTTCGCACGTCCTCCTTTGCCAGTAAGGAAAAGAGACCAAACTAGAACTTGGGTCCAAAAGCGCCAGAAAGTGCCAAAATGGGAGAAGGTGGTGAGAAAGCCTTCCTTTGAGTCCTAGGAGTGATATTCAAGTAGTTTCAATGGCCTGAGATGAGTTTCGCATGTCTTCAATTGCCGGTAAGCAAAAGGGGACCAAAAGAGACCAAAACTGTAACTTGGGTCCAAAAGACCTAGAAAGTGCCAAAAGGGGAGAAGCTGGTGTGAAAGCCTTCCTTTGACTCCTAGTATTGATATTCAAGGAGTTTCAGTGGCCTGAGACGAGTTTTGCACGTCTTCCTTCGTCGATAAGCAAAAAGTGACCAAAAGTGAAACTTGGGTGCAAAAGCGTCAGAAAGTGCCAAGAGGGTAGAAGCTGGTGTGAAAGCCTTGTTTTTAGTCCTAGTACTGATATTCAAGGAGTTTCAGCGGCCTGAGACGAGTTTCGCACGTCTTCCTTTGCCGGTAAGCAAAAGGGGACCAAAAGAGACGAAAACTGGAACTTATGTCCAAAAGCGCCAGAAAGTGCCAGAAGGGGAGAAGCTGGTGTGAAAGCCTTCCTTTGAGTCCTAGTACTGATATTCAAGGAGTTTCAGTGGCCTGAGACGAGTTTCGCACATCTTCCTTTGCCGGTAAGCAAAAGGAGACCAAAACAGACCAGAACTGGAACTTGGGTCCAAAAGCGCCAGAAAGTGCCAAAAGGGGAATAGGTGGGCAGAAAGCCTTCCTTTGAGTCCTAGGAGTGATATTCAAGGAGTTTCAGTGGCCTGAGACGAGTTTCGCACGTCTTCCTTTGCCGGAAAGCAAAAGGGGACCAAAAGAGACCAAAACTGGAACTTGGGTCCAAAAGCTCCAGAAAGTGCCAAAAGGGGAATAGGTGGGGAGAAAGCCTTCCTTTGGGTCCTAGGAGTGATATGCAAGGAGTTTCAGTGGCCTGACACAAGTTTCGCACGTCTTGCTTTGCCGGTAAGCAAAACGGGACTAATGGAGGCCAAAACTGGAACTTGTGTCCAAAAGCGCCAGAAAGTGCAAGAAGGGGAGAAGCTGGTGTGAAAGCCTTGTTTTTAGTCCTAGTACTGATATTCAAGGAGTTTCAGTGGCCTGAGATGAGTTTCGCACGTCTTCCTTTTCAAGTAAGCAAAAGAGACGAAAACTAGAACTTGGGTCCAAAAGCGCCAGAAAGTGCCAAAATGGGAGAAGGTGTTGAGAAAGCCTTCCTTTGAGTCCTAGCAGTGATATTCAAGGAGTTCAATGGCCTGAGATGAGTTTCGCACGTCTCCCATTGCCGGTAAGCAAAAGGGGACCAAAAGAGACCAAAACTGGAACTTGGTCTAAAGGTGCCAGAAAGTGCCAAAAGGGGAGAAGCTGGTGAAAAAGCCTTGTTTTTAGTCCTAGTACTGATATTCAAGGTGTTTCAGTGGCCTGAGACTAGTTTCGCACGTCTTCCTTTGCCGATAAGCAAAAGGGGACCAAAAGAGACCAAAAGAGACCAAAACTGGAACTTGGGTCCAAAAGCGTCAGAAAGTGCCAAAAGGGGAAAAGCTGGTGTGAAAGCCTTCTTTTGAGTCCTAGTACTAATATTCAAGGAGTTTCAACGGCCTGAGACGAGTTTCGCGCGTCTACCTTTGCCGGTAAGCAAAAGGGGACTAAAAGAGACCAAAACTGGAACTTGGGTCCAAAAGCACCACAATAGTGCCAAAAGGGGAACAGGTGGGGAGAAAGCCTTCCTTTGAGTCCTAGGAGTGATATTCAAGGAGTTTCAGTGGCCTAAGACGAGTTTCGCACAACTTCCTTTGACGCTAAGCAAAAGGGAGCAAAAGAGACCAAAACTGGAACTTGGGTCCAAAAGTGTCAGAAAGTTCCAAAAGGGGAGAAGCTAGTGTGAAAGCCTTGTTTCTAGTCCTAGTAGTGATATTCAAGGAGTTTCAGTGGGCTGAGACGAGTTTCGCACGTCTTCCTTTGCCGGTAAGCAAAAGGCGACCAAAAGAGACCAAACCTAGAACTTGGGTCTAAAGGTTCCAGAAAGTGCCAGAAGGGGAGAAGCTGCTGAGAAAGGCTTCCTTTGAGTCCTGGTACTGATATTCAAGGAGTTTCAGTGGCCTGAGACGAGTTTCACACGTCTTCATTTGCCGGTAAGCAAAACGGGACCAAAAGAGGCCAAAACTGGAACTTGGTCCAAAAGCGCCAGAAAGTGCCAGAGGGGAGAAGGTGGGGAGAAAGCCTTCCTTTTAGTCCTAGTATTGATATTCAAGGAGTTTCAGTGGCCTGAGACGACTTTCGTACGTCTCCCTTTGCCGGTAAGCAAAAGGCGACCAAAAGAGAGCAAAACTGGAACTTGGGTCGAAAAGCGCTAGAAAGTGCCAATAGGGGAAAAACTGGTGTGAAAGCCTTCTTTTGAGTCCTAGTACTGATATTCAAGGAATTTCAGCGGCATGAGACAAGTTTCGCACGTCTTCCTTTGCCGGTAAGCAAAAGGGGACCAAAAGATACCAAAACTGGAACTGGGGTTGAAAAGTGCCAGAAAGTGCCAAAAGGGGAGAAGCTGGTGTGAAAGCCTTGTTTTTAGTCCTAGTACTGATATTCAAGGAGTTTCAGTGGCCTGAGACGAGTTTCGCATGTCTTCCTTTGCCGGTAAGCAAAAAGGGACCAAAAGAGACCAAAAGAGACCAAAAGTGGAACTTGGGTCCAAAAGTGCCAGAAGGGGAAAAGCTGGTTAGAAAGCCTTCTTTTGAGTCCTAGTACTTATATTCAAGGAGTTTCAGCGGCCTGAGACAAGTTTCGCACGTCTTCCTTTGCCGGTAAGCAAAAGGGGACCAAAAGAGACCAAAACTTGAAATTGGGTCCAAAAGCGCCAGAAAGTGCCAATAGGGGAAAAGCTGGTGTGAAAGCCTTCTTTTGAGTCCTAGTACTGATATTCAAGGAATGTCAGCGGCCTGAGACGAGTTTCGCACGTCTTTCTTTGCCAGTAAGCAAAAGGGGACTAAAAGAGACAAAAAGTGGAACTTGGGTCTAAAGGTGCCAGAAAGTGCCAAAAGGGGAGAAGTTGGTGAAAAAGCCTTCCTTTGAGTCCTAGTACTGATATTGAAGGAGTTTCAGTGGCCTGATATGAGTTTCGCACGTTTTGCTTTGCCGGTAAGCAAAAGGGGACCAAAAGAGACCAAAACTTGAACTTGGGTTGAAAAGTGCCAGAAAGTGCCAAAAGGGGAGAAGCTGGTGTGAAAGCCTTGTCTTTAGTCCTAGTACTGATATTCAAGGAGTTTCAGTGGCATGAGACGAGTTTCGCATGTCTTCCTTTGCCGGTAAGCAAAAGGGGACCAAAAGAGACCAAAACTTGAAATTGGGTCCAAAAGCGCCAGAAAGTGCCAATAGGGGAAAAGCTAGTGTGAAGGCCTTCTTTTGAGTCCTAGTACTGATATTCAAGGAATTTCAGCGGCCTGAGACGAGTTTCGCACGTCTTCCTTTGCCGGAAAGCAAAAAGGGGACCAAAAGAGACCAAAACTGGAACTTGGGTCTAAAGGTACCAGAAAGTGCCAAAAGGGGAGAAGCTGGTGAGAAAGCCTTCTTTTTTAGTCCAAGTACTGATATTCAAGGAGTTTCAGTGGCCTGAAACGAGCTTCACATGTCTTCCTTTGCCGGTAGGCAAAAGGGGACCAAAAGAGACCAAAACTGGAACTTGGGTCTAAAGGTGCCAGAAAGTGCCAGAAGGGGAGAAGCTGGTAAGAAAGCCTTCCTTTGAGTCCTGGTACTGATATTCAATGAGTTTCAGTGGCCTGAGATGAGTTTCACACGTCTTCCTTTGCCAGTAAGAAAAAGGCGAACAAAAGAGATCAAAACTGGAACGTGGGTCTAGAGGTGCCAGAAAGTGCCAAAAGGGGAGAAGCTGGTGTGAAAGCCTTGTTTTTAGTCCTAGTACTGATATTCAAGGAGTTTCAGTGGCCTGAGACGAGTTTCGCATGTCTTCCTTTGCCGGTAAGCAAAAAGGGACCAAAAGAGACCAAAAGAGACCAAAAGTGGAACTTGGGTCCAAAAGTGCCAGAAAGTGCCAGAAGGGGAAAAGCTGGTTAGAAAGCCTTCTTTTGAGTCCTAGTACTTATATTCAAGGAGTTTCAGCGGCCTGAGACAAGTTTCGCACGTCTTCCTTTGCCGGTAAGCAAAAGGGGACCAAAAGAGACCAAAACTTGAAATTGGGTCCAAAAGCGCCAGAAAGTGCCAATAGGGGAAAAGCTGGTGTGAAAGCCTTCTTTTGAGTCCTAGTACTGATATTCAAGGAATGTCAGCGGCCTGAGACGAGTTTCGCACGTCTTTCTTTGCCAGTAAGCAAAAGGGGACTAAAAGAGACAAAAAGTGGAACTTGGGTCTAAAGGTGCCAGAAAGTGCCAAAAGGGGAGAAGTTGGTGAAAAAGCCTTCCTTTGAGTCCTAGTACTGATATTGAAGGAGTTTCAGTGGCCTGATATGAGTTTCGCACGTTTTGCTTTGCCGGTAAGCAAAAGGGGACCAAAAGAGACCAAAACTGCAACTTGGGTCTAAAGGTGCCAGAAAGTGCCAAAAGGGGAGAAGTTGGTGAGAAAGCCTTCCTTTGAGTCCTGGTACTGATATTGAATAAGTTTCAGTGGCCTGAGATGAGTTTCACACGTCTTCCTTTGCCAGTAAGAAAAAGGCGAACAAAAGAGATCAAAACTGGAACGTGGGTCTAGAGGTGCCAGAAAGTGCCAAAAGGGGAGAAGCTGGTGTGAAAGCCTTATTTTTAGTCTTACTACTGATATTCAAGGAGTTTCAGTGCCCTGAGAGGAGTTTCGCATACCTTCCTATGCCGGCAAGCAAAAGGGGACCAAAAGAGACCAAAACTGGAACTTGGGTCCAAACACGCCAGAAAAGTGCCAAAAGGGGAATAGGTGGGGAGAAAGCCTTCCTTTGAGTCCTAAGAGTGATATTCAAGGAGTTTCAGTGGCCTAAGACGAGTTTCGCACGTCTTCCGTTGCCGGTAAGCAAAAGGGGACCAAAAGAGACCAAAACTAGAACCTGGGTCTAAAGGTGCCAGAAAGTGCCAAAAGGGGAGAAGCTGGTGTGAAAGCCTTCCTTTGACTTCTAGTATTGATATTGACAGAGTGTCAGTGGCCTGATACGAGTTTCGCACGTCTTCCATTGCCGATAAGCAAAAGGGGACAAAAGTGACGAAAACTAGACCTTGGGTTCAAAAGCGCCAGAATGTTCCAAATAGGGAGGAGGTGGTGAGAAAGCCTTCCTTTGAGTCCTTGGACTGATCTTCAAGGAGTTTTAGTGGCCTGAGACAAGTTTCGCACGTCTTCCGTTGCCGGTAAGCAAAAGGGGACCAAAAGAAACCAAAACTGGAACTTGGGTCTAAAGGTGCCAGAAAGTGCCAAAAGGGGAGAAGATGGTGAAAAAGCCTTGTTTTTAGTCCTAGTACTGATATTCAAGGTGTTTCAGTGGCCTGAGACTAGTTTCGCACGTCTTCCTTTGCCGATAAGCAAAAGGGGACCAAAAGAGACCAAAACTTGAACTTGGGTCCAAAAGCGTCAGAAAGTGCCAAAAGGGGAGAAGCTGGTGAGAAAGCCTTCTTTTTAGTCCTAGTACTGATATTCAAGGAGTTTCAGTGGCCTGAAACGAGCTTCACATGTCTTCCTTTGCCGGTAAGCAAAAGGTGACCAAAAGAAACCAAAACTGCAACTTGGGTCTAAAGGTGCCAGAAAGTGCCAGAAGGGGAGAAGTTGGTGAGAAAGCCTTCCTTTGAGTCCTGGTACTGATATTGAATGAGTTTCAGTGGCCTGAGATGAGTTTCACACGTCTTCCTTTGCCGGTAAGAAAAAGGCGAACAAAAGAGACCAAAACTGGAACGTGGGTCTAGAGGTGCCAGAAAGTGCCAAAAGGGGAGAAGCTGGTGTGAAAGCCTTATTTTTAGTCCTACTACTGATATTCAAGGAGTTTCAGTGCCCTGAGAAAAGTTTCGCACACCTTCCTATGCCGGCAAGCAAAAGGGGACCAAAAGAGACCAAAACTGGAACTTGGGTCCAAACACGCCAGAAAAGTGCCAAAAGGGGAATAGGTGGGGAGAAAGCCTTCCTTTGAGTCCTAAGAGTGATATTCAAGGAGTTTCAGTGGCTTGAGACGAGTTTCGCACGTCTTCCTTTGCCGGTAAGTAAAAGGGGACCAAAAGAGACCAAAACTAGAACTTGGGTCCAAAAATGCCTGAAAGTGCCAAAAGTGCAGAAGGTGGGGTGAAAGCCTTCCTTTGAGTCCTAGGACTGATATTCAAGGAGTTTCAGTAGCCTGAGACGAGTTTCGCATGTCTTCCTTTGCCGGCAAGCAATAGGGGACCAAAAGAGACCTAAACAGAAACTTGGGTCCAAAAGCGCCAGAAAGTGTCAAAAGGGGAGAAGCTGGTGTGAAAGCCTTCCTTTGAGTCCATGTACTGATATTCAAGGAGTTTCAGTGGCCTAAGACGAGTTTCGCACGTCTTCCTTTGTAGGTAAGCAAAAGGGGACCAAAAGAGACCAAAACTGAAACTTGGGTCCAAAAGCGCCAGAAAGTGTCAAAAGGGGAGAAGCTGGTGTGAAAGCCTTCCTTTGACTTTTAGTATTGATATTGAAGGAGTTTCAGTGGCCTGAGACGAGTTTCGCACGTCTTCCATTGCCGATAAGCAAAAAGGGACCAAAAGAGACGAAAACTAAACCTTGGGTTCAAAAGCGCCAGAAAGTTCCAAATAGGGAGGAGGTGGTGAGAAAGCCTTCCTTTGAGTCCTAGGAGTGATCTTCAAGGAGTTTCAGTGGCCTGAGACGAGTTTCGCACGTCTTCCATTGCCGGTAAGCTAAAAGGAACCAAAAGAGATGAAAACTGGAACTTGGGTCCAAAAGCGCCAGAAAGTGCCAAAAGGGGAGAAGCTGGTGTGAAAGCCTTCCTTTGAGTCCTAGTATTGATATTCAAGGAGTTTCAGTGGCCTGAGACGATTTTCACATGTCTCCCTTTGCCGGTAAGCAAAAGGGTACCAAAAGAAACCAAAATCGGAACTTGGGTCAAAAAGCGCCAGAAAGTGCCAGAAGGGGAGAAGCTGGTGTGAAAGCCTTCTTCTGAGTCCTAGTACTGATATTCAAGGAGTTTCATTGCCCTGAGACGAGTTTCGCACGTCTCTCTTTGCAGTAAGCAAAAGGGGACTAAAAGAGACCAAAACTGGAACTTGGGTCTAAAGGTGCCAGAAAGTTCCAAAAGGGGAGAAGCTGGTGAAAAAGCCTTCCTTTCAGTCCTAGTACTGATATTGAAGGAGTTTCAGTGGACTGAGATGAGTTTCGCACGTCTTCCTTTACCGGTAAGCAAAAGAGTACCAAAAGAAACCAAAACTGGAACTTGGGTCAAAAAGCGCCAAAAAGTGCGAGAAGGGGAGAAGCTGCTAAAAAAACCTTCCTTTGTGTCCTAGTACTGATATTGAAGGAGTTTTAGTGGACTGAGATGAGTTTCGCACGTCTTCCTTTGCCGGTAAGCAAAACGGTACCAAAAGAGACCAAAACTGGAACTTGGGTCCAAAAGCGCCAGAAAGTTCCAAATAGGGAGGAGGTGGTGAGAAAGCCTTCCTCTGTGTCCTAGGAGTATTCTTCAAGGAGTTTCAGTGGCTTGAGACGAGTTTCGCACGTCTTCCTTTGCCGGTAAGTAAAAGGGGACCAAACGAGACCAAACCTGGAACTTGGGTCCAAAAGTGCCTGAAAGTGCCAAAAGGGGAAAAGCTGGTGTGAAAGCCTTCTTCTGAGTCCTAGTACTGATATTCAAGGAGTTTCAGTGCCGTGAGACGAGTTTCGTAAGTCTTCCTTTACCGGTAAGCAAAAGAGGACCAAAAGAGACCAAAACTCGAACTTGGGTCCAAAAGCGCCAGAAAAGTGTCAAAAGGGGAATAGGTGGGGAGAAAGCCTTCCTTTGAGTCCTTTGGGTGATATTCAAGGAGTTTCAGTGCCCTGAGACGAGTTTCGCACGTCTCCCTTTGCGGTAAGCAAATGGAGACCAAAAGAGACCAAAACTGGAACTTGGGTCCAAAGTGCTAGCAAGTGCCCAAGGGGAGAAGCTGGTGTGAAAGCCTTCTTTTTAGTGCTAGTACTAATATTCAAGGGGTTTCAGTGAGCTGAGACGAGTTTCGCACGTCTCCCTTTGCCGGTAAGCAAATGGGGACCAAAAGAGACCAAAATTGGAACTTGGGTCTAAAGGTGCCAGAAAGTGCCAAAAGGTGAGAAGCTGGTGAAAAAGCCTTCCTTTCAGTCCTAGTACTGATATTGAAGGAGTTTCAGTGGACTGAGATGAGTTTCGCACGTCTTCCTTTACCGGTAAGCAAAAGGGTACCAAAAGAAACCAAAACTGGAACTTGGGTCAAAAAGCGCCAAAAAGTGCCAAAAGGGGAGAAGCTGGTAAAAAAAACCTTCCTTTGTGTCCTAATACTGATATTGAAGGAGTTTTAGTGGACTGAGATGAGTTTCGCACGTCTTCCTTTGCCGGTAAGCAAAAGGGTAGCAAAAGAAACCAAAACTGGAAATTGGGTCCAAAAGCGCCAGAAAGTACCAAAAGGGGAAAAGCTGCTGTGAAAGCCTTCTTCTGAGTCCTAGTACTGATATTCAAGGAGTTTCAGTGCCCTGAGACGAGTTTCGTACGTCTCCCTTTACCGATAAGCAAAAGGGGACCAAAAGAGACCAAAACTGGAACTTGGGTCCAAAAGCGCTAGAAAGTGTCAAAAGGGGAAAAGGTGTGGTGAAAGCCTTCTTTTGAGTACTAGGAGTGATATTTAAGGAGTTGGAATGGCCTGAGACGAATTTCGCACGTCTTCCATTGCCGGTAAGCAAGAGGCGACCAAAAGAGACCAAAACTGGAACTTGGGTCCAAAAGCGCCACAAAGTGCCAAAAGGGGAAAAGCTGGTGTGAAAGCCTTCCCTTGACTCCTAGTATTGATATTCAAGGAGTTTCAGTGGCCTGAGATGAGTTTCGCACGTCTTCCTTTTCAAGTAAGCAAAAGAGACGAAAACTAGAACTTGGGTCCAAAAGCGCCAGAAAGTGCCAAAATGGGAGAAGGTGTTGAGAAAGCCTTCCTTTGAGTCCTAGCAGTGATATTCAAGGAGTTCAATGGCCTGAGATGAGTTTCGCACGTCTCCCTTTGCCGGTAAGCAAAAGGGGACCAAAAGAGACCAAAAGTGGAACTTGAGTCCAAAAGCGTCAGAAAGTGCCAAAAGGGGAGAAGCTGGTGTGAAAGCCTTTTTTTTAGTCCTAGTACTGATATTCAAGGATTTTCAGTGGCCTGAGACGAGTTTCGCACGTCTTGCGTTGTCGGTAAGCAAAAGGGGACCAAAAGAGACCAAAACTGGAACTTGGGTCCAAAAGAGCCTGAAAGTGTCAGAAGGGGAGAAGCTGGTGTGAAAGCCTTCCTTTGAGTCCTAGTATTGATATTAAAGGAGTTTCAATGGCCTGAAACGAGTTTCGCACGTCTCGCTTTGCCGGTAAGCAAAAGGGGACCAAAAGAGACCAAAACTGGAACTTGAGTCCAAAAGCGTTAGAAAGTGCCAAAAGGGGAGAAGCTGGTGTGAAAGCCTTTTTTTTAGTCCTAGTACTGATATTCAAGGATTTTCAGTGGCCTGAGACGAGTTTCGCACGTCTTGCATTGTCGGTAAGCAAAAGGGGACCAAAAGAGACCAAAACTTGAACTTGGGTCCAAAAGCGCCTGAAACTGTCAGAAGAAGAGAAGCTGGTGTGAAAGCCTTTCTTTGAGTCCTAGTATTGATATTGAAGGAGTTTCAATGGCCTGAAACGAGTTTCGCACGTCTCGCTTTGCCGGTAAGCAAAAGGGGACCAAAAGAGACCAAAACTGGAACTTGGGTCCAAAAGCGCCAGAAAGTGTCAGAAGGGGAGAAGCTGGTGTGAAAGCCTTCCTTTGAGTCCTAGTATTGATATTCAAGGAGTTTCAGTGGCCTGAAACGAGTTTCGCACGTCTCGCTTTGCCGGTAAGCAAAAGGGGACCAAAAGAGACCAAAACTTGAACTTGGGTCCAAAAGCGCCTGAAACTGTCAGAAGGGGAGAAGGTGGGGTGAAAGCCTTCCTTTGAGTCCTAGGAGTGATATTGAACGATTTTCAGTGGCCTGAGACGAGTTTCGCACGTCTTCCATTGTCGATAAGCAAAAGGGGACCAAAAGAGACCAAAACTGGAACTTGGGTCCAAAAGAACCAGAAAGTGTCAGAAGGGGAGAAGGTGGGGTGAAAGCCTTCCGCATATTTGTACATGATTTTACAATTCTGCAACTGCTAGATTTAAGTTTCTATATGCTTTTACTGATAGATTTTACATGAATTTTGTTGTACATTTCTGAGTATCAATTGTAGTTTAATTTTGCTTCAACTTGATTTGTATATGCGTGGTAAAAACAAGAATAAATCAATTCTGGTCTTTGATCCTGACATAGACATAACTTTGAGAAGATTGAGAAAAGAGTCTAGAGCAGAAAAAAAACATAGGGAGTGATAGTGAGTTAAAAGCTGTCCATTCTCCAGAATCTTAGAGTAATTCTAGAGTGAAAAGAACATCTACACCCTTGAGACAACCAAATCCAGCAATAGAAATGGTAGAACAGAACAGATTTAGAACATTAGGGGACTATGCTATTCCTAACATGCAAGGTTTTAACTCTTCTATAATTAGGCCAACTATTCAAGCAAACCATTTTGAGATTAAACCTGCCCTACTACATTTAGTCCAACAGGATCAGTTTGCTGGAGGAAATTCTGATGATCCTAACCTGCATATTTCAAATTTTCTGCAGCTATGTGACACCATAAGAATGAATGGAGTTAGTGAAGAAGCTATCAGATTAAGACTATTTCCTTTTTCTTTGAGAGATAGAGCAAAATGTTGGTTACAAGCTCAACCACAAGGAAGCATCACAACCTGGACAGAACTTGTGAATAAGTTTTTAACTAAGTACTTCCCTCCATCCAAAGCTGCTAAGTTGAGAGGAGAAATTACATCTTTTGTACAGCAAGAAGGAGAATCATTGTATGAAGCATGGGAAAAATACAAAGAACTGCTTAGGAGGTGTCCACATCATTGTATTCCAGATTGGATGCAATTGGAGACTTTTTATAATGGGATGAATGCAGTAACAAGAACAATGGTTGATGCTGCTGCTGGAGGTTCATTAAATACAAAGTCCTTGGAAGAAGCTCAAAGGATTATTGACATGATGGCATCTTCAATGTATCAGAATTCAAACTCAAGGAATCAAGGAAGAAACTCTGGTCATGAAGCTAAAGTTCTGGAAACTGTTCTTGCACAAAATCAGCTACAAAATCAATTGTTTTCAGAACAATTAGCTGCCTTAACACAACAAATCAACAATCTGCAAACAGGGAGTACGCCTACCAGTCAGCTAAGTTGTGATTTTTGTGGAGGAAACCATGCAAATGGTGCATGTGAGGCATCCACAAGTGAATCACAAGAGCAAGTGAATTATATGAATAATTTTCAGAGACAACAGCAATCATATCCCCCTGGATTTCAATTTTTGAATAATAGAACTCAGCAGTATTCTAATTGGAATAATCAATATTCTGCTGCAAAGAATTCTAACTTAACTTTGCCTTTTTCTAATGCAGGTCCAGCAACACAACAGCCTTATTTTCAGAGAAATTCGTCCACTCAACCTCAAGGAAATCAGAAATTTTCCAAGCCTATGAATGAGAGGTTGACTGAGATGGAAGAGACTATGCTGCAATTCATGAAGGTGACTCAAACAAACTTCAAAAACCAAGAAGCCTCCATGAAGAAACTAGAGACACAGATCGGACAATTAGCTGAACAACTATCCAGCAGGGATGAAGGAAGATTTCCAAGCAATACAGTAATCAATCCTAAAGAACAATGTCAAGCCATAACTACAAGGAGTGGAGCTGTAGTTGCAAGCCCTAAACCAGCAGAAAAGAAAGTGAATGGTGCAGCAGAGAGAAAAAATGAACAAGATCTGCAACAAGGAAATTTTAAGCTATTGAAGAAAGACCATTCAGAAGAAAAAGTAGATATTCCTATGAATTCTGAAAGGAAAACCAAAAAGCAACTCTTTGAGGAAGCTTGTAAGCCAATAGACCCAGAAAAATACAAGAGGCTGCCCTATCCTCAAAGAGTCCAAAATCCTAAACAAGAGGAACAATTTGAAAGGTTTATGAATGTCTTTAAGAAATTACAAATTAACATTCCTTTTGCAGAAGCTTTGGAGCAAATGCCTTCATATGCAAAGTTCATGAAAGAACTACTTTCCAGAAAAAGAAAGCTAGAGCATGACAAAATAGTACCTTTGACAGAGGAGTGCAGTGCCATTCTCAAGAGAAAGCTTCCTCAAAAGCTGAAAGATCCTGGATCATTTAGCATTCCTTGTGAAATAGGAAACTGCACTGTGGGAAGAGCATTGTGTGACTTGGGAGCAAGCATAAATCTGATGCCATTGGCTGTTCTACAGAAACTTGGCATAGAGGAAGTGAAGCCCACCAACATTACACTGCAGCTAGCTGATAGATCATACACTTATCCATATGGAGTTGTTGAAGATTTATTAGTTAAAGTTGACAAGTTCATTTTTCCTGCAGATTTTGTAATTCTAGACATGGAGGTGGATTCTAACATTCCTTTGATCCTAAGGAGACCATTTCTTGCAACAGGGAGAGCTTTAATAGATGTGCAGAAAGGTGAACTTATGCTTAGAGTTCAAGATGAGAAGGTAGTGTTTAATGTGTTTGAAGCTTTAAAATATCCAATTGAAGATAGCACATGTATGAAGGTAGATATACTGGATGCTTTCATTACACAACGCCATATTAATGAAATTGATGAACTTGCGGTGTTAGAAGAAATAATATCTGCAGGGAGCAATAAATCTGAACTTCTGCATGAAGAATACATTATGGAAGTGCAGTAGCAACTAGAAGCTCTGCCAATTCGAAAATCTGCAGAAAATTCAGTGAAGGAGAAGCTAGAAAAGGATGATAAAGAAGAGGAAAAGCAAAGGCTAGAACTGAAACAACTTCCTTCACACCTGAGGTATGCATTTCTGGATGAGAAACATGAAAATCCAGTTATCATCAATAATGAACTTAAGGAAGAACAAGAGGAAAAATTGCTCAGAATTTTGAGAGAACACAAATCTGCAATTGGATGGAGTATTGCAGACCTGAAAGGTATAAATCCTTCATTTTGTAAGCACAGAATTTTATTTGAAGAGAATTTCAAACCTGTTGTGCAGCCACAAAGGAGGTTAAATCCAGCCATGAAAGAGGTAGTTAAAAAAGAGGTCATAAAGCTGTTAGATGCAGGAATAATATACCTAATTTCTGACAGCAATTGGGTAAGTCCAGTCCAAGTTGTTCCAAAGAAAGGTGGTATGACAGTTGTACCTAATGAAAAGAATGAACTTGTCCCTACTAGGACTGTGACTAGTTGGAGAATGTGCATAGACTATAGGAAATTAAATGATGCAACCAGAAAAGATCATTTCCCACTACCATTTGCAGATCAAATGCTAGAAAGACTTGCTGGATATTCATTTTATTGTTTTCTTGATGGGTATTCAGGATATAATCAAATAGCTGTAGATCCTTTAGATCAAGAGAAAACTGCATTTACATGTCCATTTGGAGTCTTTGCATATAGGAGAATGCCATTTGGTTTGTGTAATGCCCCTGCCACTTTCCAAAGATGCATGCTTTCTATTTTTTCTGATTTGGTAGAAAACATCATAGAAGTATTCATGGATGATTTCTCTGTTTTTGGTGATTCTTTTGATGATTGTTTAGCCAATCTATCCACTGTTTTGCAGAGATGTCAAGACACTAATCTTGTGTTAAATTGGGAAAAGTGCCATTTCATGGTACAAGAAGGCATTGTCCTTGGTCACAAAATTTCAGAGAAAGGAATGGAGGTGGACCAAGCTAAAATAGAAGTCATTAGTAAATTGCCTCCACCTATCAATGTTAAGGGAGTTAGAAGTTTTTTAGGACATGCTGGTTTTTATAGAAGATTCATAAAAGATTTTTCCAAGATTTCTAAACCCTTGAGTAATTTACTTATAAAGGATGCAGATTTCATATTTGATGATAATTGTTTGCATGCATTTTCTGTTTTAAAGAAGAAACTGATTTCTGCACCTATTCTTGCAAAACCAGATTGGAAACTACCTTTTGAACTCATGTGTGATGCAAGTGATAGTGCAGTGGGTGCTGTGTTAGGACAGAGGAAAGATAGGAAATTACATGCTATCTATTATTCAAGCAAAGTGTTAAATCCTACACAAGTGAATTACACAACAACAGAAAAAGAACTTTTAGCTGTTGTATATGCTTTTGATAAGTTCAGATCATATTTAATGGGTTCAAAAGTGATTGTATACACTGATCATGCTGCTCTTAAATATCTTTTGACAAAACAGGATGCAAAGCCCAGATTATTAAGATGGATTCTACTACTCCAAGAATTTGAGCTAGAGATCAAAGACAAAAAAGGGAAAGAGAACAGTGTTGCTGACCACCTATCTAGGAGAGTTCACCCACTGAATCATTGGAAATAAATGAAGAATTTTCAGATGAAAAGCTGTTTGCAGTGGATAACATGCCTTGGTTTGCTGACATTCCAAATTTTAAAGCCACTCAATTCATTCCAAAGAGGTTTACTTGGCAGCAAAAGAAGAAGTTCTTACATGACAGCATATTCTATGTGTGGGAAGACCCATACCTGTTCAAAATTGGAGTAGATGGGTTACTTAGAAGATGCATTCCACAAAGTGAGCAAGCTGAGATATTATGGCATTGTCATAATTTAGAATATGGAGGCCACCATGCAAGTTCAAGAACTGCTGCAAAAGTTTTGCAAGCAGGTTTCTTTTGGCCTACACTCTTCAAAGATGCCAAGAGGTATGTAGAAAACTGTGACAAATGTCAAAAAACTGGAAATATATCAAGAAGACATGAGCTGCCATTAACCAACATCTTAGAAGTGGAATTATTTGATGTATGGGGGATTGATTTCATGGGACCATTTCCCCCATCATTTTCACACGAATACATTCTAGTGGCAGTGGATTATGTGTCTAAATGGGTAGAAGCAATTCTCACCAGATCAAATGATGCAAAGGTAGTGATTTCTTTTATAAGAAAGAACATTTTTTCAAGATTTGGTGTGCCTAGAGTGCTAATAAGTGATGGAGGTACTCACTTCTGCAACAAGTATCTTGAAGCTGTATTAATGAAATATGGTGTGAAGCATAAGGTTGCTACTCCTTACCATCCACAAACAAGTGGACAAGTGGAGGTTTCAAATAGAGAAATCAAGCAAATTCTGGAGAAAGTAGTGAACAGCTCAAGGAAGGATTGGTCAAAGAGGCTGGATGATTCATTGTGCGCATACAGAACTGCTTTTAAAACTCCAATTGGTATGTCTCCATATCAGTTAGTATTTGGAAAGGCCTGTCACCTACCCCTAGAGCTGGAACATAGAGCATATTGGACTACAAAATGGCTTAATTTCGATCTGTCAAGTGGTGGAAGGAATAGAGTTCTGCAGCTACATGAATTGGAGGAATTCAGACAGCAAGCATATGAGAATGCAAAATTGTACAAAGAAAGAACCAAGAGAATCCATGACAAGTTCATTCTGCAAAAAGATTTCAGACCTGGCCAGCAAGTGCTGTTATTCAATTCAAGGTTAAAATTGTTCCCAGGGAAATTGAAATCTAGATGGTCTGGACCATTTTTAATAAAGGAGACCTCTCCCTTTGGAGCAATTCTTATAGAAGATCAGAAAACAGGAAGGGAATTCAAGGTCAATGGCCAAAGATTGAAGATCTATCATGGAGAAGAGTTTGCAAGAAACATATCATGCTTGAAATTGGCTCCTCTTGAGTGAGGAACAACTAATGTCAAGCTAGTGACATTAAAGAAGCGCTTTGTGAGAGGCAACTCACATTTCTAACCTAGATTAAGTTTTCTATAATGTTTTTAGAATTTTGCATATTATTGTTCTGTAAATTTCTGATATGCTGCAAAAATTCTACACAAATACTGCTGAATCTGAGTTTCTGAGGTGCATTTGGTTGCTTAATCTGAGAATTGATGAGGTGAATGTGTAGTTAAGAGTTTAAAATTCTGCATAATCTGATTTTACCAATTTCTGGAAGTTTCTGCATAATGTATGTGAATATTCTACTGAATCTGATTTTCTGAGGCATAATTGAGATACTTGAACTAAGATTCAATGTGGAGAGTGTGTATTTGATGGATTCAAGAGTGAAAATTGAATTAATTGAGGTTTTAGAGGTATTTGATTAATGAGAGGAGTCACTTTATTGCAGAAAAGAAGCTACGCAAAGAATGCAATTTGAGGTTTTCTGCTGGAACAATCACTTTTACTGATAAAAGTGATCACGCAGAGACAGATGAGAAAATAAGTTCTCTGGAACGCTTCCTTTTTCTGTCAAGAGTGACTACGCACAGGTAAGTAAACTTCTAATATCTCTGCGTTAGTACTTTTATTGAAAAAAGTGATAACGCGCGTCTCACCTTGAAAAAAATCACTCTCTGGAACATTCACTCTTTTGAATAATAGTGATTACGCTGGGATCAATTAATTTTACATTGTTCATTTCTTTTAAAAAAAAAAATTGTCACGTGCCCAGCGTAACCATATATAATCCCTAACCTGAGCACGCACACACACTTTTCTGTCAAGAGTGACTACGCACAGGTAAGTAAACTTCTAATATCTCTGCGTTAGTACTTTTATTGAAAAAAGTTATCACTTTGCTGCGCGTTATCACTTTGCTCAGCAATAGTGATAACGCGTGCCTCACTCTGAAAAATCCACTCTCTGGAACATTCACTCTTACGAATAATAGTGATAACGCTGGGAATTTTAATAACATCAAAGTCACTTTTATTCTCCAAAGTAGTCACGTGCTTGGGCATGCCTATAAATATTGCTAAGGGTGAATACGCACATACGTTTTTAAATCAAAAATCCCTTCCCTCTCTGAGAGCTCTCCACTTATCAATCTCCACATTGCGATTCAGAAGCTTCTTCTTCCTTGTTCGAACATCATTTCTGCATCTCAACCAAGGTACACTTCCCTCACTTCTAAAATCTATGATTGGGGTTTTTGTATTTGTTTAAATACTTTAGGGAAGTTGCTGAAAAAAAGGGTAACTAAGAATGTTCGAGGCATTTAAATCAATTTGGGGATAGAAAATACTGAGATTAGGTTTTGCTGTAATGAGAGTTCTCTGAGAAAATTCAATTCTGCATTGCACTTTTCACATTAACAAACTTTTGCAGAAATTGATTTGACCTAAAAGACTTTAATAACAATGTTCTGATTGAAAGATATTGAATTTGGAAGTCTGAAATTATCTATTGTACTGTGTTCTGCATGTACTGTTTTGGAAAATGTCAAAATGAGTGTTGGGAAACTATTTTGATAATAGTTGCTTCAAGAATGGACAATTTTGGATCGATCTTTCCCTGTCAACTATGACATTTCTGCTGGGATAATTGAAACTGCATTGCATATTATATGTATCACAGTCTGCAGCATTTTAATTGATTTAAATTGAAGTATGTGAATTGGTTGATTGGAAATTTCTGAATATGACTAATTGAAATTACCTGTTGTGATGATTGAGCATCTATTCTGTGCATATGTATAATACATGTTCTGACAGCAAACTTAAATTTAAATTCTGAGGCTATTTGGTTCAAAATAGAATGGATAATAATTCAGATAGTTGTTCTCTGTCAACTATGTTAGTTTGATGGGATAGTTGAAATTACATTGCATTATATGAACCACATTTCTGCAGAATCTGAACTGATAGCAACAGAACTTTCTGAAACTATGGAATTGAAAATTAGAATACATAGCTGTGCTAAAATTGAGTTAGACATTAAATTGGGACTATCTGAAATGCATATTTGATTGCAAAAATGAATACAACTTGCGAATTTTGGCTGTCAGCGAAAAATCAGTTTGAAATTTTGGTCAAGACATGTAATTATCTTTCTGCGTTACCCTGATAATTGATAAGAGTGTGCACTCTGAAATTTTACTGTTAGATTTTGCATGTTTTGAATAAGTTGTGTAATTGGATGTTGGTACTATTAGCAGACTGCATGATGAGAAGTATTAGAAAATTTTAATTTCTGCAAAACTGTTTGATTGAATTTTCTGTAGTATAGGATTATTCTTTGATTCTAAAATTTTAAACTGACAATTACTCCTTCAATGTAGAAAATTCCAAAATGGTTAGGACTTCATTCAACACACCTGTAGGTCCTCCTAAGAAGAAGCAAGCTGCATCTTCTACCACTCCTAAGAAGAAACGAGCTGCATATTCCACAACCCCAACAAGAAGATCCAGCCAAAATCTCCAAGCTGCTGCATCAAAGAGGGCCAGAACTGATAGTGTCTCAAGCTCTTCACCTATTCAGATCTCTGAACCCTCACCTTCTCCCTCACCTCAGACAAGATCATCTGCACCTACATCTGAACTTTCACCTTCTCCACCACCTTCGACAAGATCTCCTGCACCTGCACCCTCACCTACACCATCACCCCCACCAAGAACAGCTGTACCTTCAGGATCCTCACCACCAGCTACACATGATCCGAGATTCAGAAGTTTGGCTCATGAAAACTTTTTCAGAGCCAATATTCTAAGAAGAAAAATTGTTCATGACAGAGCATTCCAAATAGCTGGGAACAACTATCCTGAATTTAAGGAGGAAATCCAGAAAAGAGGCTGGGAATTCTTCTATGCAACAGCTGGCCTGGGTTGGAGGGAAATAACTCAGGAATTCTATGCCAATGCCATGAGGTTTAAAGGGAAAGAAACCCCTAAGTTCAGCTCCATGGTCAAGGGCATGAGAATTGACTTCTCACCAGCAAATATCAACAGGGTGCTGGAAATTAATTCTGCACAACATGCTGCACCGCTAGACTTCAAAACATTTAAGGAAAGTCCAGATATTGATTTTGTGCAAATTCTGGAAAGGATTGGGAAACCAGGCACCACATGGGAGCTCAACCAATCTAAGAAGCCAAAGCATATTGTCACCAAGAATCTTCTGCCCTTTGCCAAAGTATGGAGCATGTTTATCTTAAATTCTTTCATGCCTGTCAAACATAGCTCCACACTAGCTGTGAAGAGGACTGCTCTGCTTTTTGCCATATTCTCCGACATCTACATAGATGTGGGAGAAGTAATAAGTGAATGTATCTTGGGAATACTGAAGACAAAAAGGGATTCATTAGCCTTTCCTTCAGTAATTACACTACTTTGTGAAGATGCAGGAGTAGAGTTTGGTGATTATCAAGAGAAAATCAGAGCTGCACCATCCATTTCTGCAAAATACCAAAATACCAAAATACCAAATCAGAACTGCCATGAAAGGGGGGTTTCATTCTCTACCTCTTATTCATGTGTAGCCTCACATTACACTGAATTGTTGTTGAAAAACACCAAAATACTAGAATAGATAATAAACTGCTGGCTGTGAATTCTGTGTGAATTTCTTTTTAAGTTGTTTTTCCCATTCTCAAAATGAGATCACACTTGTATTTTCAAAAATGAGGCAATTGCCACTAGGTGCATATATTTCTGAAATGTACATTGTGTTTTCATTAATCCACATGATCACTTATAAATGCCTAGTGAGACTTGAGCTACCTACTTCTTTCCTTGTGTGATTAATCAGATTTTACTGCATTTTCTAGAACTTGCCCTTGTTCTTAATTGAATATGCATGTTACAGTCCTCACACACATGATAGAGGCCATGTTTGATATACTTAGTTAGCCTAAAATGCCTTCCCTTATGATTAATTGCCCTAGTTTACCCCTTTTGAGCTTAATATTCCCTTTTCTTGAGTTAACTTCATTACACGCCTTGCTGAAAAACCAATTTTACCATTCAAATTGATCAAAGGCATTGTGAGTTTAATCAAGAATGAGTTTTTAAAACTAAGTTTGGGGTAGCATCAAATTAAGTTGCTTGAGGACAAGCAAAATTTTAAGTTTGGGGTAGGGGAGTAGCAAGCTATCCAAGTTTGAGTTCAAAAAGTTAGAACGAAAGAACAAAAGTGCTGCAGAAAAATTAAAAATTATGCAGCAAAACTATGGAAGAGTTAAACATGTTGCAATAAACTGTTGAAAAATAGAATCTGAGTTGAAAAGAGCAAAATGTAGATCAAAAAGAAGAAATTAGCAGTAAACTGTTGCAGAGAAGAAGAAAAAGGAAAATAAAAAATTCTGCTGCACAAAAACGATTAGTCTGCTGCATAACTGAGGAATTTAATGTGAATTGATGCTAAACCGACTAGTTTTAAAGTCATTCACTCAAAATGCTTCTGATCTTTTGAAATTGCAACTTCTTTCTTATTTTGTTCAGTATCTACCTTAACCTAAGCCCTGTTATAAACTGTAAAAAGTCCTCTTGATGTATGATTGGCTGTATTAAGCAGAGGAGATAGAGAAATTGGGCAAGCATATGGTAGAGTGTAGCTGAGTTGATGATTAAAGAGAGAAAACAGTACTTAAACACTGCCGAGAATTGAGGGAAACACTGTCCAGTGAGAAGTGATCATGATTTTAATGTTTTTCACATGAACCTGACTGATATATTCACTTAGATAGCAATTCTTGCTTAAAATTTGATGAATGCATTGTGATTGCAATGATGAGTAACTGGATGAATATCTTGATTGAAAATTTTGCAGAGAACACAGAATTGCAAATTGAAAAATTCTGATATAGCAGTTGTGAAATGGTTTCTGAAAAGTGGAAGAATTACCCTTGGTTTAATTTGATTTGCTTGAGGACAAGCAAAAATTCAAGTTTGGGGTAGTGATGAATCGATATTTTGACTGATATTTTAGCATAATTCTAACACAAATGATAAGAAAAATATATAAAGAAAGCAGAAAAACTTAGAAAAAGAGAAGGAATTGAATTTTGTTTACATATGTAGTTATTTTAGCAATTGTGAAATTTTTGCTTAGGAATTAAGTTTTTAATCTTGTTTTTGTAGGAATAAATTGAGCAAGGATCATATTCATGGAAGTTTGATGACAAGGAAGAGGAAAGAAGCAAGTCTGGACTCCAAAAACTCAAGAATAAGAAATTGCAGACTGGGCGTGATCACTATTGTCAATGAAAGTGATCACTTCAGAGCTCAAAGAAGAAGTGAAGCCTGGGCGTTACCACTTTTATCATTAAAAGTGGTAGTTCCAGAGAGGCAAAATATCAGGAAAGCTCTGCGTAACCACTATTGTCATCAAAAGTGATCGTTCCAGAGAGTCTTCAACTTGGCGAGCTGCGCGTAGTCACTTTTATCAGAAAAAGTGATAACGCGCAACTACCTTGGCTCTGCGTTGTAACTTTTATAATTAAGAGTGATAGTTCCAGAGAGCTCTCAATATCAGGAAAATGCGCGTGGCCACTATTTCTGGGAAAAGTGTTAACGCGCAACCAAAAACTCTATGCGTAACTACTATTTCTCATAAAAGTGATGACGTGAAAATCTGGGAAATTCTATAAATACCAGAAACGATCCGAAAAAAAGGGGATTCTGTTCATTTTCAGTTTTGTTAGTTAGTTTCTGGTTAGAGGAAGTGAGAGAGAGGAGTGGGGATTCAGATCTTGGAGCTTCACGAAGAGGAATTGGAGTGGAGCAAGCTTCCATGGCGTTTCTAAGTTTCTTCTTTTCTTCTTCTCTTTCTTTTTCTTCTTCTGCTGCCATGGCTGTGTAATTCGTTCATAGTTAGGGATTGTAGATCTGAAACGAACATGTTGAATTGATTTGGATCTGAATTTCAAGCTTTGGAATAGATTGAGTGATTGATTCTGCACTTCACGTGGAAATTGAATGGAAATTTAATTAACTAAATTCAGAGGAACTCTTGTCAATGGAAATTGAATTTGTTCTTCAGATCTGAACCAATCACCGAGATTATAGTTTTCTTAGGGATAAGAGGCTTTGATCTTGCAATCTTCTGGTTTCTACACTTAAAGCAACATTAAATTGAATCAGATCTAAGGCATTAGAATGGTTTAATTGAATGTTAGGTTCACTGAGTTAAGGAATTAACCTCTGAATAATATAATGTGAAACTGATTGTCATTCTTTCCAATTGCTTGTTAATTCGGAACTTTATTGATTAAACATTGGAGTTTTGGTGAAGCAATTCCCTAGCTATGGTTTCTCCCTCTGTTATCACATAATTGTGTGTTCATTGTTCTGTTTTCTGCAAGTTCATTTTACTTTCAATTGTTCTAGTTTGCTGTATTACATGTTACTACTCTCCTTACAATTTTGAAAAAGCGAAAATGGTTATAATTCTATGAAGTGATACTTGAATCTAAATTCCCTATGGGGACGATATTTGGATCTTAAATTTACTCATTACTTGCTGCAATCCTAGTGCACTTGCTAGTGTAGATTGCTAACAACATTGCACGTTAACACTTTTCTCAGAAATTATGGCTACGCGCATTTTCCTGATATTGAGAGCTCTCTGGAACTATCACTCTTGATGATAAAAGTGACAACGCAGAGCCAAGGTAGTTGCGCGTTATCACTTTTTCTGATAAAAGTGACTACGCGCAACTCGCCAAGTTGAAGACTCTCTGGAACGATCACTTTTGATGACAATAGTGGTTACGCAGAGCTTTCCTGATATTTTGCCTCTCTGGAACTACCACTTTTAATGATAAAAGTGGTAACGCCCAGGCTTCACTTCTTCTTTGAGCTCTGAAGTGATCACTTTCACTGACAATAGTGATCACGCCCAGTCTGCAATTTCTTATTCTTGAGTTTTTGGAGTCCAGACTTGCTTCTTTCCTCTTCCTTGTCATCTAACTTCCATGAATATGATCCTTGCTCAATTTATTCCTACAAAAACAGGATTAAAAACTTAATTCCTAAGCAAAAATTTCACAATTGCTAAAATAACTACATATGTAAACAAAATTCAATTCCTTCTCTTTTTCTAAGTTTTTCTGCTTTCTTTATATATTTTTCTTATCATTTGTGTTAGAATTATGCTAAAATATCAGTCAAAATATGGATTCATCACTACCCCAAACTTGAATTTTTGCTTGTCCTCAAGCAAATCAAATTAAACCAAGGGTAATTCTTCCACTTTTCAGAAACCATTTCACAACTGCTATATCAGAATTTTTCAATTTGCAATTCTGTGTTTTCTGCAAAATTTTCAATCAAGATATTCATCCAATTACTCATCATTGCAATCACAATGCATTTATCAAATTTTAAGCAAGAATTGCTATCTAAGTGAATATATCAGTCAGGTTCATGTGAGAAACATTAAAATCATGATCACTTCTCACTGGACAGTGTTTCCCCCAATTCTTGGTAGTGTTTAAGTACTGTTTTCTCTCTTTAATCATCAATTCAGCTGCACTCTACCATATGCTTGCCCAATTTCTCTATCTCCTCTGCTTAATACAACCAATCACACATCAAGAGGACTTTTTACAGTTTATAACAGGGCTTAGGTTAAGGTAGATACTGAACAAAATAAGAAACAAGTTGCAATTTCAAAAGATCAGAAGCATTTTGAGTGAATGACTTTAAAACTAGTCTGGTTTAGCATCAATTCACATTAAATTCCTCAGTTATGCAACAGACTATTCGTTTTTGTGCAGCAGAATTTTTATTTTCCTTTTTCTTCTTCTCTGCAACATTTTACTGCTAATTTCTTCTTTTTGATCTCCATTTTGCTCTTTTCAACTCAGATTCTATTTTTCAACAGTTTACTACAACATGTTTAACTCTTCCATAGTTTTGCTGCATAATTTTTAATTTTTCTGCAGCACTTTTGTTCTTTCGTTCTAACTTTTTGAACTCAAACTTGGATAGCTTGCTACTCCCCTACCCCAAACTTAAAATTTTGCTTGTCCTCAAGCAACTTAATTTGATGCTACCCCAAACTTAGTTTTAAAACTCATTCTTGATTAAACTCACAATGCCTTTGATCAATTTGAATGGTAAAATTGGTTTTTTAGCAAGGCGTGTAATGAAGTTAACTCAAGAAAAGGGAATATTAAGCTCAAAAGGGGTAAACTAGGGCAATTAATCATAAGGGAAGGCATTTTAGGCTAACTAAGTATATCAAACATGGCCTCTATCATGTGTGTGAGAACTGTAACATGCATATTCAATTAAGAACAAGGGCAAGTTCTAGAGAATGCAGTAAAATCTGATTAATCACACAAGGAAAGAAGTAGGTAGCTCAAGTCTCACTAGGCATTTATAAGTGATCATGTGGATTAATGAAAACACAATGTACTTTTCAGAAATAAATGCACCTAGTGGCAACTACCTCATTTTTGAAAATACAAGTGTGATCTCATTTTGAGAATGGGAAAAACAACTTAAAAAGAAATTCACACAGAATTCACAGTCAACAATTTATTATCTATTCTAGTATTTTGGTGTTTTTCAACAACAATTTAGTGTAATGTGAGGCTACACATGAATAAGAGGTAGAGAATGAAGCCCCCCTTTCATGGCAGCTTGTGCAAGAGTCACCATCCAATGTGTGTGAGTGTTGTGTCTGATATTCTCTGCACAAAAACACCAGAATTCCATTAACTCGCAGCAAGATAAAGGTAATTAGTTAAGAAGCTAATATAATTGCAAAATAGGTAAGTGAAAATTAAACCAAATTGTACCAATTAGTGATTACAACCCAAAAAGTTTAAACTACCAGAAATTTACAAAAATCAAATAACAGAAATTAAATTCCTAGACTAATATTCTGCTGCATCTTCTTCCTCTGAGCTTTCCTCTTCATAACCTTCTTCTTCTTCTTCTTCTTCCACTACCTCTTCAAATGGTGGCTGAGGAAAGTGGGTTCTGTATATTGGCATATTCTTGAAAACAGAAGAACGAAGGCACTGGGCATTCTCTGCTAAGTCTGGAGTATGATACATTTCTTCTTTAGTCATTCCCAATTTCTGACCAATATTCAGCATAATACATTCCATTAACATGACTCCAGCTTTGAGGCTATTATACAGCTCAGTCTACCTTTCAGCAAGTTGATTCTGCCCTTCAGCTAGCTGCTTCAGAGTGTCCTTCATCATCATTGGTTTCTCTTTCTTGAATTGTGAAGGAATTGGGGCTGCAGAGGTGCAGGAGATATTTGCATAAATCTCTTTGATCAGAGCTGCAGAAATGGATGGTGCAGCTCTAATTTTTTCTTGATAATCACCAAACTCTACTCCTGCATCTTCACAAAGTAGTGTAATTACTGAAGGAAAGGCTAATGAATCCCTTTTTGTCTTCAGTATTCCCAAGATACATTCACTTATTACCTCTCCCACATCTATGTAGATGTCGAAGACTATGGCAAAAAGTAGAGCAGCCCTCTTCACAGCTAGTGTGGAGCTATGTTTAACAGGCATGAAAGAATTTAAAATAAACATGCTCCATACTTTGGCAAAGGGCAGAAGATTCTTGGTGACAATATGCTTTGACTTCTTAGATTGGTTGAGCTCCCATGTGGTGCCTGGTTTCCCAATCCTTTCCAGAATTTGCACAAAATCAATATCTGGACTTTCCTTAAATGTTTTGAAATCCAGCTGTGTAGCATGTTGTGCAGAATTAATTTCCAGCATCTTGTTGATATTTGCTGGTGAGAAGTCAATTCTCATGCCCTTGACCATGGAGTTGAACTTAGGGGTTCCCTTCCTTTTAAACCTCATGGCATTGGCATAGAATTCTTGAGTTATTTCCCTCTAACCCAGGCCAGCTGTTGCACAGAAGAATTCCAGCCTCTTTTCTGGATTTCCTCCTTAAATTCAGGATAGTTGTTCCCAGCTATTTGGAATGCTCTGTCAGGAACAATTTTTCTTCTTAGAATATTGGCTCTGAAAAAGTTTTCATGAGCTAAACTTCTGAATCTCGGATCTTGTGTGGCTGGTGGTGAGGATCCTGAAGGTACAGCTGTTCTTGGTGGGGGTGATGGTGTAGGTGAGGGTGCAGGTGCAGTAGATCTTGTCGAAGGTGGTGGAGAAGGTGAAAGTTCAGATGTAGGTGCAGATGATCTTGTCTGAGGTGAGGGAGAAGGTGAGGGTTCAGAGATTTGAATAGGTGAAGAGCTTGAGACACCATCAGTTCTGACCCTCTTTGATGCAGCAGCTTGGAGATTTCGGCTGGATCTTCTTGTTGGGGTTGTGGAATATGTAGCTCGTTTCTTCTTAGGAGTGGTAGAAGATGCAGCTTGCCTCTTCTTAGGAGTGGTAGAAGATGCAGCTTGCTTCTTCTTAGGAGGACCTACAGGTGTGTTGAATGAAGTCCTAACCATTTTGGAATTTTCTGCATTGAAGGAGTAATTGTCAGTTTAAAATTTTAGAATCAAAGAATAATCCTATACTGCAGAAAATTCAATCAAGCAATTTTGCAGAAATTAAAATTTTCTAATACTTCTCATCATGCAGTCTGCTAATAGTACCAACACCCAATTGCACAACTTATTCAAAACATGCAAAATCTAACAGTAGAATTTCAGAGTGCACACTCTTATCAATTATCAGGGTAACGCAGAAAGATAATTACATGTCTTGACCAAAATTTCAAACTTATTTTGCGCTGACAGCCAAAATTCCCAAGTTGTATTCATTTTTGCAATCAAGTATGCATTTCAGATAGTCTCAATTTAATGTCTAACTCAATTTCAGCATAGCTATGTATTCTAATTTTCAATTCCATAGTTTCAGAAAGTTCTGTTGCTATCAGTTTAGATTCTGCAGAAATGTGGTTCATATAATGCAATGTACTTTCAACTATCCCATCAAACTAACATACATGATAGAGAATAGCTATCTGAAGTATTATCCATTATATTTTGAACCAACTAGCCTCAGAGTTTGAAATTAAGTTTGCTGTCAGAACATGTATTATACATATGCACAGAATAGATGCTCAACATTAATTCATCACATTCAGAGAAATTTAGATACTCTTAAGCTAAAAATTCAAGATATGTTCACTATTATTAAAAATTAGGGTAGCGCAGAGCAATATTTTCAAGTTTCAACCAATTTTCAAACATAATTTGTAACCCAATCATTCTCAGCAAAAAGTTATTCCATCATAGTAGTGTAGAATTACTTGTCCTGGTATTTTCCTAACATTCGATTGCATTACATGCAGTGTATGGTTGCAATTAATCTCATTCAACAGTCTTAGCTCAAACAACTTTTCACTGAATTCTGTTTAGGTCATCCTAATTTTTTTTTCCAGAACTTTTATTCAAATATGTACAATGCAGATTCGAATGCTCCATAAATGACAGGGAAGACTTCTTCAGTGTATTGCTCCTACAGTGCCTCAGTACCCTATTCTACATTTTTCCAAGTTTTTAAACACAGAAAACCCTAGCTACAGTTATAGAGGGATGAGAGTAAGTGTACCTTGCAGGAAGATGTAGTATTGAATGAGAAATGCTGGTTGATTCTAGGTCGACGCACACAGAGAGTGAGATTTGCAGAGAAAACTTAGACAGAGATGAAGTTTCAAGCATGAAAAGTGTGTGTGCGTGCTCAGGTTAGGGATTATATATGGTTACTGGGCACGTGACAATTTTTTTTTTTTAAAAGAAATGAACGTTGTAAAATTAATTGATCCCAGTGTAATCACTATTATTCAAAAGAGTGAATGTTCCAGAGAGTGATTTTTTTCAAGGTGAGATGCGCGTTATCACTATTACTGAGAAAAGTGATAATGCGCAGCAAAGTGATAACTTTTTTCAATAAAAGTACTAACGCAGAGATATTAGAAGTTTACTTACCTGTGCGTAGTCACTCTTGACAGAAAAAGGAAGCGTTCCAGAGAACTCATTTTCTCATCTGTCTCTGCATGATCACTTTTATCAGTAAAAGTGATTGTTCCAGCAGAAAACCTCAAATTGCATTCTCTGCGTAGCTTCTTTTCTGCAATAAAGTGACTCCTCTCATTAATCAAATACCTCTAAAACCTCAATTAATTCAATTTTCACTCTTGAATCCATCAAATACACACTCTCCACATTGAATCTCAGTTCAAGTATCTCAATTATGCCTCAGAAAATCAGATTCAGTAGAATATTCACATACATTATGTAGAAACTTCCAGAAATTGGTAAAATCAGATTATGCAGAATCTTAAACTCTTAACTACACATTCACCTCATCAATTCTCAGATTAAGCAACCAAATGCACCTCAGAAACTCAGATTCAGCAGTATTTGTGTAGAATTTTTGTAGCATATCAGAAATTTACAGAACAATAATATGCAAAATTCTAAAAACATTATAGAAAACTTAAATTGGGTTAGAAATGTGAGTTGCCTCTCACAAAACGCTTCTTTAATGTCACTAGCTTGACATTAGTTGTTCCTCACTCAAGAGGAACCAATTTCAAGCATGATATGTTTCTTGCAAACTCTTCTCCATGATAGATCTTCAATCTTTGGCCATTGACCTTGAATTCCCTTCCTGTTTTCTGATCTTCTATAAGAATTGCTCCAAAGGGAGAGGTCTCCTTTATTAAAAATGGTCCAGACCATCTAGATTTCAATTTCCCTGGGAACAATTTTAACCTTGAATTGAATAACAGCACTTGCTGGCCAGGTCTGAAATCTTTTTGCAGAATGAACTTGTCATGGATTCTCTTAGTTCTTTCTTTGTACAACTTTGCATTCTCATATGCTTGCTGTCTGAATTCCTCCAATTCATGCAGCTGCAGAACTCTATTCCTTCCAACACTTGACAGATCGAAATTAAGCCATTTTGTAGTCCAATATGCTCTATGTTCCAGCTCTAGGGGTAGGTGACAGGCTTTTCCAAATACTAACTGATATGGAGACATACCAATTGGAGTTTTAAAAGCAGTTTTGTATGCCCACAATGAATCATCCAGCCTCTTTGACCAATTCTTCCTTGAGTTGTTCACTACTTTCTCCAGAATTTGCTTGATTTCTCTATTTGAAACCTCCACTTGTCCACTTGTTTGTGGATGATATGGAGTAGCAACCTTATGCTTCACACCATATTTCATTAATACAGCTTCAAGATACTTGTTACAGAAGTGAGTACCTCCATCACTTATCAGCACTCTAGGCACACCAAATCTTGAAAAAATGTTCTTTCTTATAAAAGAAATCACTACCTTTGCATCATTTGATCTGGTGGGAATTGCTTCTACCCATTTAGACACATAATCCACTGCCACTAGAATGTATTCGTGTGAAAATGATAGGGGAAATGGTCCCATGAAATCAATCCCCCATACATCAAATAATTCCACTTCTAAGATGTTGGTTAATGGCAGCTCATGTCTTCTTGATATATTTCCAGTTCTTTGACATTTGTCACAGTTTTCTACATACCTCTTGGCATCTTTGAAGAGTGTAGGCCAAAAGAAACCTGCTTGCAAAACTTTTGCAGCAGTTCTTGAACTTGCATGGTGGCCTCCATATTCTGAATTATGACAATGCCATAATATCTCAGCTTGCTCACTTTGTGGAATGCATCTTCTAAGTAACCCATCTACTCCAATTTTGAACAGGTATGGGTCTTCCCACACATAGAATTTGCTATCATGTAAGAACTTCTTCTTTTGCTGCCAAGTAAACCTCTTTGGAATGACTTGAGTGGCTTTAAAATTTGCAATGTCAGCAAACCAAGGCATGTTATCCACTGCGAACAGCTTTTCATCTGGAAATTCTTCATTTATTTCCAGTGATTCAATGGGTGAACTCTCCAAAGGTAATCTGGATAGGTGGTCAGCAACACTATTTTCTTTCCCTTTTTTGTCTTTGATCTCTAGCTCAAATTCTTGGAGGAGTAGAATCCATCTTAATAATCTGGGCTTTGCATCCTGTTTTGTCAAAAGATATTTAAGAGCAGCATGATCAGTGTATACAATCACTTTTGAACCCATTAAATATGATCTGAACTTATCAAAAGCATATACAACAGCTAAAAGTTCTTTTTCTGTTGTTGTGTAATTCACTTGTGCAGGATTTAACACTTTGCTTGAATAATAGATAGCATGTAATTTCCTATCTTTCCTCTGTCCTAACACAACACCCACTGCACTATCACTTGCATCACACATGAGTTCAAAAGGTAGTTTCCAATCTAGTTTTGTAAGAATAGGTGCAGAAATCAATTTCTCTTTTAAAACAGAAAATGCATACAAACAATTATCATCAAATATGAAATTTGCATCCTTTATAAGTAAATTACTCAAGGGTTTAGCAATCTTGGAAAAATCTTTTATGAATCTTCTATAAAAACCAGCATGTCCTAAAAAACTTCTAACTCCCTTAACATTGATAGGTGGAGGCAATTTACTAATGACTTCTATTTTAGCTTGGTCCACCTCCATTCCTTTCTCTGAAATTTTGTGACCAAGGACAATGCCTTCTTGTACCATGAAATGGCACTTTTCCCAATTTAACACAAGATTAGTGTCTTGACATCTCTGCAAAACAGTGGATAGATTAGCTAAACAATCATCAAAAGAATCACCAAAAACAGAGAAATCATCCATGAACAATTCTATGATGTTTTCTACCAAATCAGAAAAAATAGAAAGCATGCATCTTTGGAAAGTGGCAGGGGCATTACACAAACCAAATGGCATTCTCCTATATGCAAAGACTCCAAATGGACATGTAAATGCAGTTTTCTCTTGATCTAAAGGATCTACAACTATTTGATTATATCCTGAATACCCATCAAGAAAACAATAAAATGAATGTCCAGCAAGTCTTTCTAGCATTTGATCTGCAAATGGTAGTGGGAAATGATCTTTTCTGGTTGCATCATTTAATTTCCTATAGTCTATGCACATTCTCCATCCAGTCACAGTCCTAGTAGGGACAAGTTCATTCTTTTCATTAGGTACAACTGTCATACCACCTTTCTTTGGAACAACTTGGACTGGACTTACCCAATTGCTGTCAGAAATTGGGTATATTATTCCTGCATCTAACAGCTTTATGACCTCTTTTTTAACTACCTCTTTCATGGCTGGATTTAACCTCCTTTGTGGCTGCACAACAGGTTTAAAATTCTCTTCAAATAAAATTCTGTGCTTACAAAATGAAGGATTTATACCTTTCAGATCTGCAATACTCCATCCAATTGCAGATTTGTGTTCTCTCAAAATTCTGAGCAATTTTTCCTCTTGTTCTTCCTTAAGTTCATTATTGATGATAACTGGATTTTCATGTTTCTCATCCAAAAATGCATACCGCAGGTGTGAAGGAAGTTGTTTCAGTTCTAGCCTTTGCTTTTCCTCTTTTTTATCATCCTTTTCTAGCTTCTCCTTCACTGAATTTTCTGCAGATTTTCGAATTGGCAGAGCTTCTAGTTGCTGCTGCACTTCCATAATGTATTCTTCATGCAGAAGTTCAGATTTATTGCTCCCTACAGATATTATTTCTTCTAACACCGCAAGTTCATCAATTTCATTAATATGGCATTGTGTAATGAAAGCATCCAGTATATCTACCTTCATACATGTGCTATCTTCAATTGGATATTTTAAAGCTTCAAACACATTAAACACTACCTTCTCATCTTGAACTCTAAGCATAAGTTCACCTTTCTGCACATCTATTAAAGCTCTCCCTGTTGCAAGAAATGGTCTCCCTAGGATCAAAGGAATGTTAGAATCCACCTCCATGTCCAGAATTACAAAATCTGCAGGAAAAATGAACTTGTCAACTTTAACTAATAAATCTTCAACAACTCCATATGGATAAGTGTATGATCTATCAGCTAGCTGCAGTGTAATGTTGGTGGGCTTCACTTCCTCTATGCCAAGTTTATGCAGAATAGCCAATGGCATCAGATTTATGCTTGCTCCCAAGTCACACAATGCTCTTCCCACAGTGCAGTTTCCTATTTCACAAGGAATGCTAAATGATCCAGGATCTTTTAGCTTTTGAGGAAGCTTTCTCTTGAGAATGGCACTGCACTTCTCTGTCAAAGGTACTGTTTTGTCATGCTCTGGCTTTCTTTTTCTGGAAAGTAGTTCTTTCATGAACTTTGCATATGAAGGCATTTGCTCCAAAGCTTCTGCAAAAGGAATGTTAATTTGTAATTTCTTAAAGACATTCATAAACCTTTCAAATTGTTCCTCTTGTTTAGGATTTTGGACTCTTTGAGGATAGGGCAGCCTCTTGTATTTTTCTGGGTCTATTGGCTTACAAGCTTCCTCAAAGAGTTGCTTTTTGGTTTTCCTTTCAGAATTCATAGGAACATATACTTTTTCTTCTGAATGGTCTTTCTTCAATAGCTTAAAATTTCCTTGTTGCAGATCTTGTTCAATTTTTCTCTCTGCTGCACCATTCACTTTCTTTTCTGCTGGTTTAGGGCTTGCAACTACAGCTCCACTCCTTGTAGTTATGGCTTGACATTGTTCTTTAGGATTGATTACTGTATTGCTTGGAAATCTTCCTTCATCCCTGCTGGATAGTTGTTCAGCTAATTGTCCGATCTGTGTCTCTAGTTTCTTCATGGAGGCTTCTTGGTTTTTGAAGCTTGTTTGAGTCACCTTCATGAATTGCAGCATAGTCTCTTCCATCTCAGTCAACCTCTCATTCATAGGCTTGGAAAATTTCTGATTTCCTTGAGGTTGAGTGGACGAATTTCTCTGAAAATAAGGCTGTTGTGTTGCTGGACCTGCATTAGAAAAAGGCAAAGTTGAGTTAGAATTCTTTGCAGCAGAATATTGATTATTCCAATTAGAATACTGCTGAGTTCTATTATTCAAAAATTGAAATCCAGGGGGATATGATGGCTGTTATCTCTGAAAATTATTCATATAATTCACTTGCTCTTGTGGTTCACTTGTGGATGCCTCACATGCACCATTTGCATGGTTTTCTCCACAAAAATCACAACTTAGCTGACTGGTAGGCATACTCCATGTTTGCAGATTGTTGATTTGTTGTGTTAAGGCAGCTAATTGTTCTGAAAACAATTGATTTTGTAGCTGATTTTGTGCAAGAAAAGTTTCTAGAACTTTAGCTTCATGACCAGAGTTTATTCCTTGATTCCTTGAGTTTGAATTCTGATACATTGAAGATGCCATCATGTTAATAATCCTTTGAGCTTCTTCCAAGGACTTTGTATTTAATGAACCTCCAGCAGCAGCATCAACCATTGTTCTTGTTACTGCATTCATCCCATTATAAAGAGTCTCCAATTGCATCCAATCTGGAATACAATGATGTGGACACCTCCTAAGCAGTTCTTTGTATCTTTCCCATGCTTCATACAATGATTCTCTTTCTTGCTGCACAAAGGATGTAATTTCTCCTCTCAACTTTGCAGCTTTGGATGGAGGGAAGTACTTAGTTAAAAACTTATTCACAAGTTCTGTCCAGGTTGTGATGCTTCCTTGTGGTTGAGCTTGTAACCAACATTTTGCTCTATCTCTCAAAGAAAAAGGAAATAGTCTTAATCTGATAGCTTATTCACTAACTCCATTCATTCTTATGGTGTCACATAGCTGCAGAAAATTTGAAATATGCAGGTTAGGATCATCAGAATTTCCTCTAGCAAACTGATCCTGTTGGACTAAATGTAGTAGGGCAGGTTTAATCTCAAAATGGTTGGCTTGAATAGTTGGCCTAATTATAGAAGAGTTAAAACCTTGCATGTTAGGAATAGCATAGTCCCCTAATGTTCTAAATCTGTTCTATTCTGCCATTTCTATTGCTGGATTTGGTTGTCTCAAGGGTGTAGATGTTCTTTTCACTCTAGAATTACTCTGAGATTCTGGAGAATGGACAGCTTCTAACTCACTATCACTCCCTATGGCTTTTTCTGCTCTAGACTCTTTTCTCAATCTTCTCAAAGTTATGTCTATGTCAGGATCAAAGACCAGAATTGATTTATTCTTGTTTTTACCACGCATATACAAATCAAGTTGAAGTAAAATTAGACTACAATTGATACTCAAAAATGTACAACAGAATTCATGCAAAATCTATCAGTAAAAGCATATAGAAACTTAAATCTAGCAGTTGCAGAATTGTAAAATCATGTACAAATATGCAGAATGACAATTACAACTATGAAGAACAATGAAAACTGAAATTATGCAGATAACAAGATGTAAAAATTCTATGCAGCAGACAGAAATATTATGCAGAATATCACACAAGGTGCAGTAAAATTATGCAGAAAGCAATTTGAACGCAAAACAACAAATTAAATGCTCAATCTAGTTACTTTTCTACTACTAATGATATTGAAATGCAAAATTCCCCGGCAACGGCGCCAAAAACTTGTTGTTCGCAATCTACACTAGCAAGTGCACTAGGATTGCAGCAAGTAATGAGTAAATTTAAGATCGAAATATCGTCTCCACAGGGAATTTAGATTCAAGTATCACTTCATAGAATTATAACCATTTAAGTTTTTTCGAAATTGTAAGGAGAGTGGTAACATCTAATAACAGCAAACTGGAACAATTAAAAGTAAAATGAACTTGCAGAAAACAAAATAATGAACACACAATTATGTGATAACAGAAGAAGAAACCATAGCTAGGGAATTGCTTCACCAAAACTCCAATGTTTAATCAATAAAGTTCTAAATTAACAAGCAATTGGAAAGAATGACAATCAGTTTCACATTATACTATTCAGAGGTTAATTCCTTAACTCAGTGAACCTAACATTCAATTAAACCATTCTAATTCCTTAGATCTAATTCAATTCAATGTTGCTTTAAGTGTAAGAAACCAAAAGATTGCAAGATCAAAGTTTCTTATCCCTAAGAAAACTAAAATCTCGGTGATTGGTTCAGATCTGAAGAACAAATTCAATTTCCATTGACAAAGGTTCCTCTGAATTTAGTTAATCAAATTTCCATTCAATTTCCACGTGAAGTTCAGAATCAATCACTCAATCTATTCCAAAGCTTGAAATTCAGATCCAAATCAATTCAACATGTTTATTTCAGATCTACAATCCCTAACTATGAACGAATTACACAGCCATGGCAGCAGAAGAAGAAAAAGAAAGAGAAGAAGAAAAGAAGAAACTTAGAAACGCCATGGAAGCTTGCTCCACTCCAATTCCTCTTCGTGAAGCTCCAAGATTTGAATCCCCACTCCCCTCTCTCACTTCCTCTAACCAGAAACTAACTAACAAAACTGAAAATGAACAGAATCCCCTTTTTTTTGGATCGTTTCTGGTATTTATAGAATTTCCCAGATTTTCACGTCATCACTTTTATGAGAAATAGTAGTTACGCAGAGAGTTTTTGGTTGCGCGTTAACACTTTTCCCAGAAATAGTGGCCACGCGCATTTTCCTGATATTGAGAGCTCTCTGGAACTATCACTCTTAATTATAAAAGTTACAACGCAGAGCCAAGGTAGTTGCGCGTTATCACTTTTTCTGATAAAAGTGACTACGCGCAGCTCGCCAAGTTGAAGACTCTCTGGAACGATCACTTTTGATGACAATAGTGGTTACGCAGAGCTTTCCTGATATTTTGCCTCTCTCGAACTACCACTTTTAATGATAAAAGTGGTAACGCCCAGGCTTCACTTCTTTTTTGAGCTCTGAAGTGATCACTTTCACTGACAATAGTGATCACGCCCAGTCTGCAATTTCTTATTCTTGAGTTTTTGGAGTCCAGACTTGCTTCTTTCCTCTTCCTTGTCATCAAACTTCCATGAATATGATCCTTGCTCAATTTATTCCTACAAAAACAAGATTAAAAACTTAATTCCTAAGCAAAAATTTCACAATTGCTAAAATAACTACATATGTAAACAAAATTCAATTCCTTCTCTTTTTCTAAGTTTTTCTGCTTTCTTTATATATTTTTCTTATCATTTGTGTTAGAATTATGCTAAAATATCAGTCAAAATATGGATTCATCAGCTGGTGTGAAAGCCTTCCTTTGAGTCCTAGTATTGATATTCAAGGAGTTTCAGTGGCCTGAGACGATTTTCGCATGTCTCCCTTTGCCGGTAAGCAAAAGGGGACCAAAAGAGACCAAAACTGGAACTTGGGTCCAAAAGTGCCAGAAAGTGCCAAAAGGGCAGAAGGTGGGGTGAAAGCCTTCCTTTGAGTCCTAGGAGTGATATTCAAGGAGTTTCAGTGGCCTGAGACGAGTTTCAAACGTCTTCCTTTGCCGGTAAGCAAAAGGGGACCAAAAGAGACCAAAAGTGTAACTTGGGTCCAAAAGCGCCAGAAAGTGCCAAAAGGGGAGAAGCTGGTGTGAAAGCCTTTTTTCTAGTCCTAGTATTGATATTCAATGAGTTTCAGTGGCCTGAGACATGTTTCGCACGTCTTCCTTTGCAGGTAAGCAAAAGGGGACCAAAAGAGAACAAAACTGGAACCTAGGTCCAAAAGCGCCAGAAAGTGTCAAAAGGGGAGAAGCTGGTGTGAAAGCCTTCGTTTGACTCCTAGTATTGATAATCAAGGAGTTTCAGTGGCCTGAGACGAGTTTCGCACATCTTCCATTGCCGATAAGCAAAAAAGGACCAAAAGAAACGAAAACTGGACCTTGGGTTCAAAAGCGCCAGAAAGTTCCAAATAGGGAGGAGGTTGTGAGAAAGCCTTTCTTTCAGTCCTAGGAGTGATCTTCAAGGAGTTTCAGTGGCTTGAGATGAATTTCGCACGTCTTCCATTGCCGGTAAGTAAAAGGGGACCAAAAGAGACCAAAACTGGAACTTGGGTCCAAAAGTGCCAGAAAGTGCAAAAAGTGCAGAAGGTGGGGTGAAAGTCTTCCTTTGAGTCCTAGGAGTGATATTCAAGGAGTTTCAGTGGCCTGAGACGAGTTTCGCACCTCTTCCATTGCTGGTAAGCAAAAGGGGACCAAAAGAGACGAAAACTGGAACTTGGGTCCAAAAGTGCCAGAAAGTGCCAAAAGTGCAGAAGCTGGTGTGAAAGCCTTTCTTTGACTCCTAGTATTGATATTCAAGGAGTTTTAGTGGCCTGAGATGAGTTTCGCACGTCACCCTTTGCCGTAAGCAAAAGGGGACCAAAAGAGACCAAAACTGGAACTTGGGTCCAAAAGCACCAGAAAGTGCCAGAAGGGGAGAAGCTGGTGTGAAAGCCTTCCTTTTTGTCCTAGTACTGATATTCAAGGAGTTTCAGTGACCTGAGACGAGTTTCGCACGTCTGCCTTTTCCGGAAAGCAAAAGGTGACCAAAAGACACCAAAACTGAAACTTGGGTCCAAAAGTGCCAGAAGAGGAGAAGGTGGTGTGAATGCCTTCTTTTCAGTCCTAGTACTGATATTGAAGGAGTTTCAGTGGCCTGAGACGAGTTTCGCATCTCTTCTATCGCCGGTAAGCAAAAGGGGACCAAAAGAGATCAAAACTGGAACTTGGGTCCAAAAGTGCCAAAAGGGCAGAAGGTGGGGTGAAAGCCTTCCTTCGAGTCCTAGGAGTGCTATTCAAGGAGTTTCAGTGGCCTGAGACGAGTTTCGCACGTCTTCCATTGCCGGTAAGCAAAAGGGGACCAAAAGAGACCAAAACTGAAACTTGGGTCAAAAATTGCCAGAAAGTGCGACAAGGGGAAAAGCTGGTGTGAAAGCCTTCCTTTGACTCCTAGTATTGATATTCAAGGAGTTTCAGTGGCCTGAGATGAGTTTCGCACGTCACCCTTTGCCGTAAGCAAAAGGGGACCAAAAGAGACCAAAACTGGAACTTGGGTCCAAAAGCACCAGAAAGTGCCAGAAGGGGAGAAGCTGGTGTGAAAGCCTTCCTTTTTGTCCTAGTACTGATATTCAAGGAGTTTCAGTGACCTGAGACGAGTTTCGCACGTCTGCCTTTTCCGGAAAGCAAAAGGTGACCAAAAGACACCAAAACTGAAACTTGGGTCCAAAAGTGCCAGAAGAGGAGAAGGTGGTGTGAATGCCTTCTTTTCAGTCCTAGTACTGATATTGAAGGAGTTTCAGTGGCCTGAGACGAGTTTTGCATCTCTTCTATCGCCGGTAAGCAAAAGGGGACCAAAAGAGATCAAAACTGGAACTTGGGTCCAAAAGTGCCAAAAGGGCAGAAGGTGGGGTGAAAGCCTTCCTTCGAGTCCTAGGAGTGCTATTCAAGGAGTTTCAGTGGCCTGAGACGAGTTTCGCACGTCTTCCATTGCCGGTAAGCAAAAGGGGACCAAAAGAGACCAAAACTGAAACTTGGGTCAAAAATTGCCAGAAAGTGCGACAAGGGGAGAAGCTGGTGTGAAAGCCTTCCTTTGACTCCTAGTATTGATATTCAAGGAGTTTCAGTGGCCTGAGATGAGTTTCGCACGTCACCCTTTGCCGTAAGCAAAAGGGGACCAAAAGAGACCAAAACTGGAACTTGGGTCCAAAACTGCCAGAAAGTGCCATAAGGGCAGAAGCTGGGGTGAAAGCCTGCTTTTGAGTCCTAGGAGTGATATTCAAGGAGTTTTAGTGGCCTGAGACGAGTTTCGTATGTCTTTCATTGCCGGTAAGCAAAAGGGGACCAAAAGAGACCAAAACTGCAACTTGGGTCCAAAAGCGCCCGAAAGTGCCAAAATGGAGAAGCTGCTGAGGAAGCTTTCCTTTGAGTATTAGGAGTGATATAGACGGAACTTCAGTGGCCTGAGATGAGTTTCGCACGTCTTCCATTGCCGATAAGGAAAAGGGGACCAAAAGAGATGAAGACTGGAACTTGGGTCCAAAAGCGCCAGAAAGTGCCAAAAGGGGAGAAGGTGGTGAGAAAGCCTTCCTTTGACTCCTAGTATTGATATTAAAGGAGTTTCAGTGGCCTGAGACGAGTTTCGCACGTCTCCCTTTGCCGGTAAGCAAAAGGGGAGCAAAAGAGACCAAAACTAGAACTTGGGTCCAAGAGCGCCAGAGAGTGCCACAAGGGGAGAAGCTGGTGTGAAAGCCTTCCTTTGACTCCTAGTATTGATATTAAAGGAGTTTTAGTGGCCTGAGACGAGTGTCGCACGTCTTCCATTGCCGGTAAGCAAAAGGGGACCAAAAGAGACCAAAACTGGAACTTGGGTCCAAAAGTACCAGAAAGTACCACAAGGGAAGAAGCTGGTGTGAAAGCCTTCCTTTGAGTCCTAGTAGTGATATTCAAGAAGTTTCAGTGACCTGAGACGAGTTTCGCACGTCTCCCTTTGCCGGTTAGCAAAAGGGGACCAAAAGTGACCAAAACTGGAACTTGGGTCCAGAAGTGCCAGAAAGTGCCAAAAGGGCAGAAGGTGGGGTGACAGCCTTCTTTTGAGTCCAAGGAGTGATATTCAAGGAGTTGCAGTGGCCTGAGACGAGTTTCGCACGTCTTCCATTGCCGATAAGCAAATGGGGACCAAAAGAGACCAAAACTGGAACTTGGGTCCAAAAGCGCCCGCAAGTGCCAAAATGGAGAAGCTGCTGAGAAAGCTTTCCTTTGAGTATTAGGAGTGATATAGACGGAACTTCAGTGGCCTGAGATGAGTTTCGCACGTCTTCCATTGCTGGTAAGGAAAAGGGGACCAAAAGAGATGAAAACTGAAACTTGGGTCCAAAAGCGCCAGAAAGTGCCAAAAGGGGAGAAGGTGGTGAGAAAGCCTTCCTTTGAGTCCTAGGAGTGATATTCAAGGAGTTTCAGTGCCCTAAGACAAGTTTCGCACGTCTCCCTTTGCCGGTAAGCAAAAGGGGACCAAAAGAGATCAAAACTGGAACTTGGGTCCAAAAGTGCCAAAAGGGCAGAAGGTGGGGTGAAAGCCATTCTTCGAGTCCTAGGAGTGCTATTCAAGGAGTTTCAGTGGCCTGACACGAGTTTCGCACGTCTTCCATTGCCGGTAAGCAAAAGGGGACCAAAAGAGACCAAAACTGAAACTTGGGTGAAAAATTGCCAGAAAGTGCGACAAGGGGAGAAGCTGGTGTGAAAGCCTTCCTTTGACTCCTAGTATTGATATTCAAGGAGTTTCAGTGGCCTGAGATGAGTTTTGCACGTCACCCTTTGACGTAAGCAAAAGGGGACCAAAAGAGAGCAAAACTAGAACTTGGGTCCAAAACTGCCAGAAAGTGCCAAAAGGGCAGAAGGTGGGGTGAAAGCCTGCTTTTGAGTCCTAGGAGTGATATTCAAGGAGTTTCAGTGGCCTGAGACGAGTTTCGCATGTCTTCCATTGCCGGTAAGCAAAAGGGGACCAAAAGAGACCAAAACTGCAACTTGGGTCCAAAAGCGCCAGAAAGTGCCAAAAGGGGAGAAGCTGGTGTGAAAGTCTTCCTTTGACTCCTAGTATTGATATTAAAGGAGTTTCAGTGGCCTGAGACTAGTTTTGCACGTCTGCCTTTGCCGGAAAGCAAGAGGTGACCAAAAGACACCAAAACTGAAACTTGGGTCCAAAAGTACCAGAAGAGGAGAAGGTGGTGTGAATGCCTTCTTTTGAGTCCTAGTACTGATATTGAAGGAGTTTCAGTGGCCTGAGACGAGTTTCGCGTCTCTTCTATCGCCGGTAAGCAAAAGGGGACCAAAAGAGAGCAAAAGTGGAACTTGGGTCAAAAGGTTCTAGAAAGTGCTAGAAGGGGTGAAGCTGGTGTGACAGCCTTCCTTTGAGTCCTAGTATTGATATTCAAGGAGTTTTAGTGGCCTGAGACGAGTTCCGCATCTCTTCTATCGCCGGTAAGCAAAAGGGGATCAAAAGAGACCAAAACTGAAACTTGGGTCAAAAAGTGCCAGAAAGTGCCACAAGGGGTGAAGCTGGTGTGAAAGCCTTCCTTTGACTCCTAGTATTGATATTCAAGGAGTTTCAGTGGCCTGAGACGAGTTTCGCACGTCTCCCTTTGCCGGTAAGCAAAAGGGGACCAAAAGAGATCAAAACTGGAACTTGGGTCCAAAAGTGCCAAAAGGGCAGAAGGTGGGGTGAAAGCCTTCCTTCGAGTCCTAGGAGTGCTATTCAAGGAGTTTCAGTGGCCTGAGACGAGTTTCGCACGACTTCCATTGCCGGTAAGCAAAAGGGGACCAAAAGAGACCAAAACTGAAACTTGGGTCAACAATTGCCAGAAAGTGCGACAAGGGGAGAAGCTGGTGTGAAAGCCTTCCTTTGACTCCTAGTATTGATATTCAAGGAGTTTCAGTGGCCTGAGATGAGTTTTGCACGTCACCTTTTGCCGTAAGCAAAAGGGGACCAAAAGAGACCAAAACTGGAACTTGGGTCCAAAACTGCTAGAAAGTGCCAAAAGGGCAGAAGGTGGGGTGAAAGCCTGCTTTTGAGTCCTAGGAGTGATATTCAAGGAGTTTCAGTGGCCTGAGACGAGTTTCGCACATCTCCCTTTGCCGATAAGCAAAAGGGGACCAAAAGAGACCAAAACTGGAACTTGGGTCCAAAATTGCCAGAAAGTGCCAAAAGGACAGAAGGTGGGGTGAAAGCCTGCTTTTGAGTCCTAGGAGTGATATTTAAGGAGTTTCAGTGGCCTAAGACGCGTTTCGCACGTCTCCCTTTGCCAGTAAGCAAAAGGGGACCAAAAGAGACCAAAACAGGAACTTGGGTCTAAATGTGCCAGAAAGTGCCAGATAGGGAGAAGCTGGTGGGAAAGCCTTCATTTTAGTCCTAGTACTGATATTCAAGGAGTTTCAGTGCCCTGAGACGAGTTTCGCACGTCTTCCTTTGCCGGTAAGCAAAAGGGGACCAAAAGAGTCCAAACTTGGAACTTGGGTCCAAAAGCGCCTGAAAGTGCCACAAGGGGTGAAGCTGGTGTGAAAGCCTTCCTTTGAGTCCTAGGAGTGATATTCAAGGAGTTTCAGTGGCCTGAGATGAGTTTCGCACGTCTTCCATTGCCGGTATGCAAAAAGGGAGCAAAAGGGACCAAAAGTGGAACTTGGGTCCAAAAGCGTCAGAAAGTTCCAAAAGGGGAGAAGCTGGGGTGAAAGCCTTTTTTTTAGTCCTAGTACTGATATTCAATGAGTTTCAGTGGCCTGAGACGAGTTTCGCACGTCTCCCTTTGCCGGTAAGCAAAAGGGGACCAAAAGAGATCAAAACTGGGACTTGGGTCCAAAAGTGCCAGAAAGTGCCAAAAGGGCAGAAGGTGGGGTGAAACCCTTTTTTTTAGTCCTAGTACTGATATTCAATGAGTTTCAGTGGCCTGAGATTAGTTTCGCACGTCTCCCTTTGCCGGTAAGCAAAAGGGAACCAAAAGAGACCAAAACTGGAACTTGGGTCCAAAAGAACCAGAAAGTGCCAAAAGGGGAGAAGGTGGTGAGAAAGCCTTCCTTTGCGTCCTAGGAGTGATATTCAAGGAGTTTCAGTGGCCTGGGACGAGTTTCGCACATCTCCCTTTGCCGGTAAAGAAAAGGGGACCAAAAGAGATCAAAACTTGAACTTGGGTCCAAAATTGCCAGAAAGTACCAAAAGGGCAGAAAGTGGAGTGAAAGCCTTCCTTCGAGTCCTAGGAGTGATATTCAAGGAGTTTCAGTGGCCTGAGACGAGTTTCGCACGTCTTCCATTGCCGGTAAGCAAAAGGGGACCAAAAGAGACCAAAACTGGAACTTATGTCCAAAAGCGCGAGAAAGTGCTAAAAGGGGAAAGGCTATGTGTAAGCCTTCTCTTGACTCCTAGTATTGATATTCAAGGAGTTTCAGTGGCCTGAGACGAGTTTCGCTCGTCTCCCTTTGCCGGTAAGCAAAAGGGGAACAAAAGAGACCAAAACTGGAACTTGGGTCCAAAAGCGCTAGAAAGTGCAAAAAGGGGAGAAAGTGGTGAGGAAGCCTTCCTTTGAGTCCTAGGAGTGATATTCAAGGAGTTTCAGTTGCCTGAGACGAGTTTCGCACGTCTCCCTTTGCCGGTAAGCAAAAGGGGACCAAAAGAGACCAAATATGGAACTTGGGTCCAGAAGCGTCAAAAAGTGCCAAAAGGGGAGAAGGTGGTGTGAAAGCCTTCTTTTTACTCCTAGTACTGATATTCAGGGAGTTTCAGTTGCCTGAGACGAGGTTCGCACGGCTTCCTTTGCCGGTAAGCAAAAGGGGACCAAAAGGGACCAAAAGTGGAACTTGGGTCCAAAAGCGTCAGAAAGTTCCAAAAGGGGAGAAGCTGGGGTGAAAGCCTTTTTTTTAATCCTAGTACTGATATTCAAGAGTTTTAGTGGCCTAAGACGAATTTCGCACGTCTTCCTTTGCCGGTAAGTAAAAGGGAACCAAAAGAGACCAAAACTGGAACTTGGGTCCAAAAGCACCAGAAAGTGCCAAAAGGGAGAAGCTGCTGAGAAAGCTTTTGTTTGAGTCCTAGTACTGATATTAAAGGAGTTTCAGTGGCCTGAGACGCGTTTCGCACGTTTTCCTTTGCCGGTAAGCAAAAGGGGACCAAAAGAGACCAAAAGTGAAACTGGGGTCCAGAAGCGTCAGAAAGTGCCAAAAGGGGAGAAGCTGATGTGAAAGCCTTCTTTTTAGTCCTAGTACTGATATTCAAGGAGTTTTAGTGGCCTGAGACGAATTTCGCACGTCTTCCTTTGCCGGTAAGTAAAAGGGAACCAAAAGAGACCAAAACTGGAACTTGGGTCCAAAAGAACCAGAAAGTGCCAAAAGGGGGGAAGGTGGTGAGAAAGCCTTCCTTTGCGTCCTAGGAGTGATATTCAAGGAGTTTCAGTGGCCTGAGACGAGTTTCGCACGTCTCCCTTTGCCGGTAAGCAAAAGGGGACCAAAAGAGACCAAATATGGAACTTGGGTCCAGAAGCGTCAGAAAGTGCCAAAACGGGAGAAGGTGGTGTGAAAGCCTTCTTTTTACTCCAAGTACTGATATTCAAGAAGTTTGAGTGGCTTGAGACGAGTTTTGCACGTCTCCCTGTGCCGGTAAAGAAAAGGGGACCAAAAGAGATCAAAACTGGAACTTGGGTCCAAAAGGGCCAGAAAGTGGCAAAAGGGAGAAGCTTCTGAGAAAGCTTTCCTTTGAGTATTAGGAGTGATATTGACGAAACTTCAGTGGCCTGAGACGAGTTTTGCATGTCTTCCATTGCCGGTAAGCAAAAGGGGACCAAAAGAGACCTAAACTAGAACTTGGGTCGAAAAGCGTCAGAAAGTGCCAAAAGGGGAGAAGCTGGAGTGAAAGCTTTCCTTTGAGACCTAGTACTGATATTGAAGGAGTTTCAGTGGCCTGAGACGAGTTTCGCACGTCTTCCATTGCCGGTAAGCAAAAGGGGACCAAAAGAGACCAAAACTAGAACATGGGTCCAAAAGCGCAAGAAAGTGCTAAAAGGGGAAAGGCTATGTGTAAGCCTTCTCTTGACTCCTAGTATTGATATTCAAGAAGTTTGAGTGGCTTGAGATGAGTTTTGCACGTCTCCCTTTGCGAGTAAAGAAAAGGGGACCACAAAAGATCAAATCTGGAACTTGGGTCCAAAAGCGCTAGAAAGTGCCAAAAGGGAAGAAGGTGGTGAGGAAGCCTTCCTTTGAGTCCTAGTACTAATATTCAAGGAGTTTCAGTGGCCTGAGACGAGTTTCGCACGTCTTCCTTTACTAGCAAGCAAAAGGGGACCAAAAGAGACCAAAACTGGAACTTGGGTCCAAAAGCACCAGAAAGTGCCAAAAGTGGGGAAGCTAGTGTGAAAGCCTTCCTTTGACTCCTAGTATTGATATTCAAGGAGTTTTGGTGGCCTGAGACAATTTTCGCATGTCTCCCTTTGCCGGTAAGCAAAAGAGGACCACAAGAGACCAAAACTAGAAGTTGGGTCCAAAAGCGCCAGAAAGTGCCAAAAGGGGAGAAGGTGGTGAGAAAGCCTTCCTTTGAGTCCTACGAGTGATATTCAAGGAGTTTCAGTGGCCTGAGACAAGTTTCGCACATCTATCTTTGCCAGTAAGCAAAAAGGGACCAAAAGAGACCAAAACAAAAACTTGGGTCCAAAAGTGCCAAAAAGCGCCAAAAGGGGAGAAGCTGGTGTGAAAGCCTTCCTTTGAGTCCTAGGAGTGATATTCAACGAGTTTCAGTAGCCTGAGACGAGTTTTGCACGTCTTCCATTGCCAGTAAGCAAAAGGGGACCAAAAGAGACCAAAACTGGAACACGGGTCCAAAAGCGCGAGAAAGTGGTAAAAGGGGAAAGGCTATGTGTAAGCCTTCTCTTGACTCCTAGTATTGATATTCAAGGAGTTTGAGTGGCTTGAAATGAGTTTTTCACGTCTCCCTTTGCGAGTAAAGAAAAGGGGACCACAAAAGATCAAATCTGGAACTTGGGTCCAAAAGTGCCAGAAAGTGCCAAAAGGGGAGAAGGTGGGGTGAAAGCCTTCCTTTGAGTCCTAGGAGTGATATTCAAGGAGTTTCAGTGGCCTGAGACGAGTTTCGCTCGTCTTCCTTTGCCGGTAAGCAAAAGGGGACCAAAAGAGACCAAAACTGGAACTTGGGTCCAAAAGCGCTAGAAAGTGCCAAAAGGGGAGAAGGTGGTGAGGAAGCCTTCCTTTGAGTCCTAGTACTAATATTCAAGGAGTTTCAGTGGCCTGAGACGAGTTTCGCACTTCTTCCTTTACTAGTAAGCAAAAGGAGACCAAAAGAGACCAAAACTGGAACATGGGTCTAAAAGCGCGAGAAAGTGCTAAAAGGGGAAAGGCGTAAGCCTTCTCTTGACTCCTAGTATTGATATTCAAGGAGTTTCAGTGGCCTGAGACGAGTTTCGCTCGTCTTCCTTTGCCGGTAAGCAAAAGGGGACCAAAAGAGACCAAAACTGGAACTTGGGTCCAAAAGCGCTAGAAAGTGCCAAAAGGGGAGAAGGTGGTGAGGAAGCCTTCCTTTGAGTCCTAGGAGTGATATTCAGGGAGTTTCAGTGGCCTGAGACGAGTTTCGCATGTCTCCCTTTGCCGGTAAGCAAAAGAGGACCAAAAGAGACCAAATATGGAACTTGGGTCCAGAAGCGTCAGAAAGTGCAAAAAGGGGAGAAGCTGGGGTGAAAGCCTTTTTTTTAGTCCTAGTACTGATATTCAAGGAGTTTCAGTGGCCTGAGACGAATTTCGCACGTCTTCCTTTGCCGGTAAGCAAAAGGGGACCAAAAGAGACCAAAACTGGAACTTGGGTCAAAAGGTTCCAGAAAGTGCCAGAAGGGGAGAAGCTGGTGAGAAAGCTTTTGTTTGAGTCCTAGTACTGATATTCAAGGAGTTGCAGTGGCCTGAGACGCGTTTCGAACGGCTCCCTTTGCCGGTAAGCAAAAGGGGACCAAAAGAGACCAAAACTGGAACTTGGGTCCAAAAGCGCCAAAAAGTTCCAAAAGGGGAGAAACTGGTGTGAAAGCCTTCCTTTGACTCCTAATAGTGATATTCAAGGAGTTTTAGTGGCCTGAGACATGTTTCGCACGTCTCCCTTTGCCGGTAAGCAAAAGGGGACCAAATGAGACCAAAACTGGAACTTGGGTCCAAAAGCGGCAGAAAGTTCCAGAAGGGGAGAAGCTGGTGTGAAAGCCCTCCTTTGAGTCCTAGGAGTGATATTCAACGAGTTTCAGTAGCCTGAGACGAGTTTTGCACGTCTTCCATTGCCGATAAGCAAAAGGGGACCAAAAGAGACCAAAACTGGAACTTGGGTCCAAAAGCGCCAGAAAGTGCCAAAAGGGGAGAAGCTAGTGCGAAAGCCTTCCTTTGACTCCTAGTATTGATATTCAAGGAGTTTTGGTGGCCTGAGACGAGTTTCGCATGTCTCCCTTTGCCGGTAAGCAAAAGGGGACCAAATGAGACCAAAACTGGAACTTGGGTCCAAAAGCGGCAGAATGTTCCAAAAGGGGAGAAGCTGGTGTGAAAGCCTTCCTTTGAGTCCTACGAGTGATATTCATGGAGTTTCAGTGGCCTGAGACACGTTTCGCACATCTCCCTTTGTCGGTAAGCAAAAAGGGACCAAAAGAGACCAAAACTGAAACTTGAGTCCAAAAGTTACAAAAAGTGCCAAAAGGGGAGAAGCTGGTGTGAAAGCCTTCCTTTGAGTCCTAGTACTGATATTCAAGGATTTTTAGAGGCCTGAGACGAGTTTCGCACGTCTTCCATTGCCGATAAGCAAAAGGGGACCAAAAGAGACCAAAACTGAAACTTGGGTCCAAAAGTGACAAAAAGTGCCAAAAGGGGAGAAGATGGTGTAAAAGCCTTCCTTTGACTCCTAGTAGTGATATTCAAGGAGTTTCAGTGTCCCGAGACTAGTTTCGCACGTTTCCCTTTGTTGGTCAGCAAAAGGCAGACCAAAAGAGACCAAAACTGGAACTTGGCTCCAAAAGCGTAAGAAAGTGCCAAAAGGGAGAGAAGCTGGAGTGAAAGCCTTCCTTTGAGTCCTAGTACTGATATTGAAGGAGTTTCAGTGGCCTGAGATGACTTTCTCAAGTCTTCCTTTGTCGGTAAGGAAAGGGGGACCAAAAGAGACCAAAACTGGAACTTGGGACCAAAAGCGCCAGAAAGTGCCAAAACGGGAGAAGCTGGTTTGAAAGCCTTCATTTGAGTCCTAGTATTGATATTCAAGGAGTTTCAGTGGCCTGAGACAATTTTCGCATGTCTCCCTTTGCCGGTAAGCAAAAGGGGACCAAAAGAGACCAAAAGAGACCAAAACTGGAAGTTGGGTCCAAAAGCGCCAGAAAGTGCTAAAAGGGGAGAAGATGGTGAGAAAGCCTTCCTTTGAGTCCTACGAGTGATATTCAAGGAGTTTCAGTGGCCTGAGACAAGTTTCGCACATCTCCCTTTGCCGGTAAGCAAAAGGGGACCAAAAGAGACCAAAACTGGAACTTGGGTCCAAAAGTGCCAGAAAGTGCCAAAAGGGGAGAAGCTGGTGTGAAAGCCTTCCTTTGAGTCCTAGGAGTGATATTCACCGAGTTTCAGTAGCCTGAGACGAGTTTTGCACGTCTTCCATTGCCGGTAAGGAAAAGGGGACCAAAAGAGACCAAAACTGGAACTTGGGTCCAAAAGCGCCAGAAAGTGCCAAAAGGGGAGAAGCTAGTGCGAAAGCCTTCCTTTGACTCCTAGTATTGATATTCAAGGAGTTTTGGTGGCCTGAGACGAGTTTCGCACGTCTCCTTTTGCCGGTAAGCAAAAGGGGACCAAATGAGACAAAAACTGGAACTTGGGTCCAAAAGCGGCAAAATGTTCCAAAAGGGGAGAAGCTGGTGTGAAAGCCTTCCTTTGAGTCCTAGTATTGATATTCAACGAGTTTCACACGTCTTCCATTGCCGGTAAGCAAAAGGGGACCAAAAGAGACCAAAACTGGAACTTGGGTCCAAAAGTGCCAGAAAGTGCCAAAAGTGCAGAAGGTGGGGTGAAAGCCTTCCTTTGAGTCTTAGGAGTGATATTCAACGAGTGTCAGTGGCCTGAGACGAGTTTCGCACGTCTTCCTTTGCCGGTAAGCAAAAGGGGACCAAAAGAGACCAAAACTGGAACTTGGGTCCAAAAGCGTCAGAAAGTGCCAGAAGGGGAGAAGCTGGTGTGAAAGCGTTCCTTTGACTCCTATCAGTGATATTCATGCAGTTTAAGTGGCCTGAGACAAGTTTCGCACGTCTGCCTTTCTCAGAAAGCAAAAGGGGACCAAAAGACACCAAAACTGAAATTGGGTCCAAAAGTACCAGAAAGTGCCAGAAGGCGAGAAGGTGGTGTGAATGCCTTCTTTTGGGTCCTAGTACTGATATTGAAGCAGTTTCAGTGGCCTGAGACGAGTTTCGCATCTCTTCTATCGCCGGTAATCAAAAGGGGACCAAAAGAGACCAAAACTAAAACTTAGGTCAAAAAGTGGCAGAAAGTGCCAGAAGGGGAGAAGCTGGTGTGAAACCCTTCTATTTAGACCTGGTACTGATATTCAAGGAGTGTCAGTGGCCTGACACGAGTTTCGCACCTCTTCTTTTGCCGGTAAGCAAAAGGGGACCAAAAGAGACCAAAACTAGACCTTGGGTCCAAAAGCGCTAGAAAGTGCCAAAAGGGGAGAAGCTAGTGTAAAAGCCTTCCTTTGACTCCTAGTAGTGATATTCAAGGAGTTTCAGTGTCCCGAGACTAGTTTCGCACGTTTCCCTTTGTCGGTTAGCAAAAGGCAGACCAAAAGAGACCAAAACTGGAACTTGGCTCCAAAAGCGTCAGAAAGTGCCAAAAGGGAGAGAAGCTGGAGTGAAAGCCTTCCTTTGAGTCCTAGTACTGATATTGAAGGAGTTTCAGTGGCCTGAGATGACTTTCTCAAGTCTTCCTTTGTCGGTAAGGAAAGGGGGACCAAAAGAGACCAAAACTGGAACTTGGGACTAAAAGCGCCAGAAAGTGCCAAAACGGGAGAAGCTGGTTTGAAAGCCTTCATTTGAGTCCTAGTATTGATATTCAAGGAGTTTCAGTGGCCTGAGACAATTTTCGCATGTCTCCCTTTGCCGGTAAGCAAAAGGGGACCAAAAGAGACCAAAACTGGAAGTTGGGTCCAAAAGCGCCAGAAAGTGCCAAAAGGGGAGAAGGTGGTGAGAAAGCCTTCCTTTGAGTCCTAGGAGTGATATTCAAGGAGTTTCAGTGGCCTGAGACAAGTTTCGCACATCTCCCTTTGCCGGTAAGCAAAAGGGGACCAAAAGAGACCAAAACTGGAACTTGGGTCCAAAAGTGCCAAAAAGTGCCAAAAGGGGAGAAGCTGGTGTGAAAGCCTTCCTTTGAGTCCTAGGAGTGATATTCAACGAGTTTCAGTGGCCTGAGACGAGTTTCGCACGTCTTCCATTGCCGGTAAGCAAAAGGGGACCAAAAGAGACCAAAACTGGAACTTGGGTCCAAAAGCGCCAGAAAGTGCCAAAAGGGGAGAAGCTAGTGCGAAAGCCTTCCTTTGACTCCTAGTATTGATATTCAAGGAGTTTTGGTGGCCTGAGACGAGTTTCGCATGTCTCCCTTTGCCGGTAAGCAAAAGGGGACCAAATGAGACCAAAACTGGAACTTGGGTCCAAAAGCGGCAGAATGTTCCAAAAGGGGAGAAGCTGGTGTGAAAGCCTTCCTTTGAGTCCTAGTATTGATATTCAAGGAGTTTCAGTGGCCTGAGACAATTTTCGCATGTCTCCCTTTGCCGGTAAGCAAAAGGGGACCAAAAGATACCAAAACTGGAACTTGGGTCCAAAAGCGCCAGAAAGTGCCAAAAGGGGAGAAGGTGGTGAGAAAGCCTTCCTTTGAGTCCTAGGAGTGATATTCAAGGAGTTTCAGTGGCCTGAGACAAGTTTCGCACATCTCCCTTTGCCGGTAAGCAAAAGGGGACCAAAAGAGACCAAAACTGAAACTTGGGTCCAAAAGTGCCAGAAAGTGCCAAAAGGGGAGAAGGTGGTGTGAAAGCCTTCCTTTGAGTCCTAGTACTGATATTCAACGAGTTTTAGTGGCCGGAGACGAGTTTCGCACGTCTTCCTTTGCCGGTAAGCAAAAGCGGACCAAAAGAGACCAAAACTAGAACTTGGGTCCAAAAGAGCCAGAAAGTGTCAAAAGGGGAGACGCTGGTGTGAAAGTCTTCCTTTGACTCCTAGTATTGATATTCAAGGAGTTGCAGTTGCCTGAGACGAGTTTTGCACGTCTTCCATTGTCGGTAAGCAAAAGGGGACCAAAAGAGACCAAAACTGGAACTTGGGTCCAAAAGCTCCAGAAAGTTCGAAATAGGGAGGAGGTGGTGAGAAAGCCTTCCTTTGAGTCCTAGGAGTTATCTTCAAGGAGTTTCAGTGGCTTGAGACGAGTTTCACACGTCTTCCATGGTCGGTAAGTAAAAGGGGACCAAAAGAGACCAAAACTGGAACTTGGGTCCAAAAGTGCCAGAAAGTGCCAAAAGTGCAGAAGGTGGGGTGAAAGTCTTCCTTTGACTCCTAGTATTGATATTCAAGGAGTTTCAGTGGCCTGAGACGAGTTTCGCACGTCTCCCTTTGCCGGTAAGCAAAAGGGGACCAAATTAGACCAAAACTGGAACTTGGGTCCAAAAGCGGCAGAGAGTTCCAGAAGGGGTGAAGCTGGTGTGAAAGCCTTCCTTTGAGTCCTACGAGTGATATTCATGGAGTTTCAGTGGCCTGAGACACGTTTCGCACATCTCCCTTTGCCGGTAAGCAAAAGGGGACCAAAAGAGACCAAAACTGGAACTTGGGTCCAAAAGTGCCAAAAAGTGCCAAAAGGGGAGAAGCTGGTGTGAAAGCCTTCCTTTGAGTCCTAGGAGTGATATTCACCGAGTTTCAGTAGCCTGAGACGAGTTTTGCACGTCTTCCATTGCCGGTAAGCAAAAGGTGACCAAAAGAGACCAAAACTGGAACTTGGGTCCAAAAGCGCCAGAAAGTGCCAAAAGGGGAGAAGCTAGTGCGAAAGCCTTCCTTTGACTCCTAGTATTGATATTCAAGGAGTTTTGGTGGCCTGAGACGAGTTTCGCACGTCTCCCTTTGCCGGTAAGCAAAAGGGGACCAAATGAGACAAAAACTGGAACTTGGGTCCAAAAGCGGCAAAATGTTCCAAAAGGGGAGAAGCTGGTGTGAAAGCCTTCCTTTGAGTCCTAGTATTGATATTCAAGGAGTTTCAGTGGCCTGAGACAATTTTCGCATGTCTCCCTTTGCCGGTAAGCAAAAGAGGACCAAAAGATACCAAAACTGGAACTTGGGTCCAAAAGCGCCAGAAAGTGCCAAAAGGGGAGAAGGTGGTGAGAAAGCCTTCCTTTGAGTCCTACGAGTGATATTCATGGAGTATCAGTGGCCTGAGACAAGTTTCGCACATCTCCCTTTGCCGGTAAGCAAAAGGGGACCAAAAGAGACCAAAACTGAAACTTGGGTCCAAAAGTGACAAAAAGTGCCAAAAGGGGAGAAGGTGGTGTGAAAGCCTTCCTTTGAGTCCTAGTACTGATATTCAAGGAGTTTTAGAGGCCTGAGACGAGTTTCGCACGTCTTCCATTGCCGATAAGCAAAAGGGGACCAAAAGAGACGAAAACTGAACCTTGGGACAAAAGCGCCAAAAAGTTCCAAATAGGGAGGAGGTGGTGAGAAAGCCTTCCTTTAGGTCCTAGGAGTGATCTTCAAGGAGTTTCAGTGGCTTGAGACGAGTTTCGCACGTCTTCCATTGCCGGTAAGTAAAAGGAGACCAAAAGAGACCAAAACTTGAACTTGGGTCCAAAAGTGCCAGAAAGTGCCAAAAGTGCAGAAGGTGGGTGAAAGCCTTCCTTTGAGTCCTAGGAGTGATATTCAACGAGTTTCACACGTCTTCCATTGCCGGTAAGCAAAAGGGGACCAAAAGAGACCAAAACTGGAACTTGGGTCCAAAAGTGCCAGAAAGTGCCAAAAGTGCAGAAGGTAGGGTGAAAGCCTTCCTTTGAGTCTTAGGAGTGATATTCAACGAGTTTCAGTGGCCTGAGACGAGTTTCGCACGTCTTCCTTTGCCGGTAAGCAAAAGGGGACCAAAAGAGACCAAAACTGGAACTTGGGTCCAAAAGCGTCAGAAAGTGCCAGAAGGGGAGAAGCTGGTGTGAAAGCGTTCCTTTGACTCCTATCAGTGATATTCATGCAGTTTAAGTGGCCTGAGACAAGTTTCGCACGTCTGCCTTTCTCAGAAAGCAAAAGGGGACCAAAAGACACCAAAACTGAAATTGGGTCCAAAAGTACCAGAAAGTGCCAGAAGGCGAGAAGGTGGTGTGAATGCCTTCTTTTGGGTCCTAGTACTGATATTGAAGCAGTTTCAGTGGCCTGAGACGAGTTTCGCATCTCTTCTATCGCCGGTAATCAAAAGGGGACCAAAAGAGACCAAAACTAAAACTTAGGTCAAAAAGTGGCAGAAAGTGCCAGAAGGGGAGAAGCTGGTGTGAAACCCTTCTATTTAGACCTGGTACTGATATTCAAGGAGTGTCAGTGGCCTGACACGAGTTTCGCACCTCTTCTTTTGCCGGTAAGCAAAAGGGGACCAAAAGAGACCAAAACTAGACCTTGGGTCCAAAAGCGCTAGAAAGTGCCAAAAGGGGAGAAGCTAGTGTAAAAGCCTTCCTTTGACTCCTAGTAGTGATATTCAAGGAGTTTCAGTGTCCCGAGACTAGTTTCGCACGTTTCCCTTTGTCGGTTAGCAAAAGGCAGACCAAAAGAGACCAAAACTGGAACTTGGCTCCAAAAGCGTCAGAAAGTGCCAAAAGGGAGAGAAGCTGGAGTGAAAGCCTTCCTTTGAGTCCTAGTACTGATATTGAAGGAGTTTCAGTGGCCTGAGATGACTTTCTCAAGTCTTCCTTTGTCGGTAAGGAAAGGGGGACCAAAAGAGACCAAAACTGGAACTTGGGACTAAAAGCGCCAGAAAGTGCCAAAACGGGAGAAGCTGGTTTGAAAGCCTTCATTTGAGTCCTAGTATTGATATTCAAGGAGTTTCAGTGGCCTGAGACAATTTTCGCATGTCTCCCTTTGCCGGTAAGCAAAAGGGGACCAAAAGAGACCAAAACTGGAAGTTGGGTCCAAAAGCGCCAGAAAGTGCCAAAAGGGGAGAAGGTGGTGAGAAAGCCTTCCTTTGAGTCCTACGAGTGATATTCAAGGAGTTTCAGTGGCCTGAGACAAGTTTCGCACGTCTCCCTTTGCCGGTAAGCAAAAGGGGACCAAAAGAGACCAAAACTGGAACTTGGGTCCAAAAGTGCCAAAAAGTGCCAAAAGGGGAGAAGCTGGTGTGAAAGCCTTCCTTTGAGTCCTAGGAGTGATATTCAACGAGTTTCAGTAGCCTAAGACGAGTTTTGCACGTCTTCCATTGCCGGTAAGCAAAAGGGGACCAAAAGAGACCAAAACTGGAACTTGGGTCCAAAAGCGCCAGAAAGTGCCAAAAGGGGAGAAGCTAGTGAGAAAGCCTTCCTTTGACTCCTAGTATTGATATTCAAGGAGTTTTAGTGGCCTGAGACGAGTTTCGCATGTCTCCCTTTGCCGGTAAGCAAAAGGGGACCAAATGAGACCAAAACTGGAACTTGGGTCCAAAAGCGGCAGAAAGTTCCAAAAGGGGAGAAGCTGGTGTGAAAGCCTTCCTTTGAGTCCTAGTATTGATATTCAAGGAGTTTCAGTGGCCTGAGACAAGTTTCGCACGTCTCCCTTTGCCGGTAAGCAAAAGAGGACCAAAAGATACCAAAACTGGAACTTGGGTCCAAAAGCGCCAGAAAGTGCCAAAAGGGGAGAAGGTGGTGAGAAAGCCTTCCTTTGAGTCCTACGAGTGATATTCATGGAGTTTCAGTGGCCTGAGACAAGTTTCGCACATCTCCCTTTGCCGGTAAGCAAAAGGGGACCAAAAGAGACCAAAACTGAAACTTGGGTCCAAAAGTGACAAAAAGTGCCAAAAGGGGAGAAGGTGGTGTGAAAGCCTTCCTTTGAGTCCTAGTACTGATATTCAAGGAGTTTTAGTGGCCGGAGACGAGTTTCGCACGTCTTCCTTTGCCGGTAAGCAAAAGCGGACCAAAAGAGACCAAAACTAGAACTTGGGTCCAAAAGAGCCAGAAAGTGTCAAAAGGGGAGACGCTGGTGTGAAAGTCTTCCTTTGACTCCTAGTATTGATATTCAAGGAGTTGCAGTTGCCTGAGACGAGTTTTGCACGTCTTCCATTGTCGGTAAGCAAAAGGGGACCAAAAGAGACCAAAACTGGAACTTGGGTCCAAAAGCTCCAGAAAGTTCGAAATAGGGAGGAGGTGGTGAGAAAGCCTTCCTTTGAGTCCTAGGAGTTATCTTCAAGGAGTTTCAGTGGCTTGAGACGAGTTTCACACGTCTTCCATGTTCGGTAAGTAAAAGAGGACCAAAAGAGACCAAAACTGGAACTTGGGTCCAAAAGTGCCAGAAAGTGCCAAAAGTGCAGAAGGTGGGGTGAAAGTCTTCCTTTGACTCCTAGTATTGATATTCAAGGAGTTTCAGTGGCCTGAGACGAGTTTCGCACGTCTCCCTTTGCCGGTAAGCAAAAGGGGACCAAATGAGACCAAAACTGGAACTTGGGTCCAAAAGCGGCAGAGAGTTCCAGAAGGGGAGAAGCTGGTGTGAAAGCCTTCCTTTGAGTCCTACGAGTGATATTCATGGAGTTTCAGTGGCCTGAGACACGTTTCGCACATCTCCCTTTGTCGGTAAGCAAAAAGGGACCAAAAGAGACCAAAACTGAAACTTGAGTCCAAAAGTTACAAAAAGTGCCAAAAGGGGAGAAGCTGGTGTGAAATCTTTCCTTTGAGTCCTAGTACTGATATTCAAGGAGTTTTAGAGGCCTGAGACGAGTTTCGCACGTCTTCCATTGCCTATAAGCAAAAGGGGACCAAAAGGGACCAAAACTGGAACTTAGGTCCAAAAGCGCCAGAAAGTGCCAAAAGGGGAGAAGCTAGTGCGAAAGCCTTCCTTTGACTCCTAGTATTGATATTCAAGGAGTTTTGGTGGCCTGAGACGAGTTTAGCACGTCTCCCTTTGCCGGTAAGTAAAAGGGGACCAAATGAGACCAAAACTGGAACTTGGGTCCAAAAGCGGCAGAAAGTTCCAAAAAGGGAGAAGCTGGTGTGAAAGCCTTCCTTTGAGTCCTAGTATTGATATTCAAGGAGTTTCAGTGGCCTGAGACAATTTTCGCATGTCTCCCTTTGCCGGTAAGGAAAAGAGGACCAAAAGAGACCAAAACTGGAAGTTGGGTCCAAAAGCGCCAGAAAGTGCCAAAAGGGGAGAAGGTGGTGAGAAAGCCTTCCTTTGAGTCCTACGAGTGATATTCATGGAGTTTCAGGAGCCTGAGACAAGTTTCGCACATCTCCCCTTGCCGGTAAGCAAAAGGGGACCAAAAGAGACCAAAATTGAAACTTGGGTCCAAAAGTGACAAAAAGTGCCAAAAGGGGAGAAGGTGGTGTGAAAGCCTTCCTTTGAGTCTTAGTACTGATATTCAAGGAGTTTTAGAGGCCTGAGACGAGTTTCGCACGTCTTCCATTGCCGATAAGCAAAAGGGGACCAAAAGAGACGAAAACTGAACCTTGGGTTCAAAAGCGCCAAAAAGTTCCAAATAGGGAGGAGGTGGTGAAAAAGCCTTCCTTTAGGTCCTAGGAGTGATCTTCAACGAGTTTCAGTGGCTTGAGACGAGTTTCGCACGTCTTCCATTGCCGGTAAGTAAAAGGAAACCAAAAGAGACCAAAACTGGAACTTGGGTCCAAAAGTGCCAGAAAGTGCCAAAAGTGCAGAAGGTGGGGTGAAAGCCTTCCATTGAGTCCTAGGAGTGACATTCAACGAGTTTCAGTGGCCTGAGACGAGTTTCGCACGTCTTCCATTGCCGGTAAGCAAAAGGGGACCAAAAGAGACCAAAACTGGAACTTGGGTCCAAAAGCACCAGAAAGTGCCAGAAGGGGAGAAGCTGGTGTGAAAGCGTTCCTTTGACTCCTATCAGTGATATTCATGCAGTTTAAGTGGCCTGAGACAAGTTTCGCACGTCTGCCTTTCTCAGAAAGCAAAAGGGGACCAAAAGACACCAAAACTGAAATTGGGTCCAAAAGTACCAGAAAGTGCCAGAAGGCGAGAAGGTGGTGTGAATGCCTTCTTTTGGGTCCTAGTACTGATATTGAAGCAGTTTCAGTGGCCTGAGACGAGTTTCGCATCTCTTCTATCGCCGGTAATCAAAAGGGGACCAAAAGAGACCAAAACTAAAACTTAGGTCAAAAAGTGGCAGAAAGTGCCAGAAGGGGAGAAGCTGGTGTGAAACCCTTCTATTTAGACCTGGTACTGATATTCACCGAGTTTCAGTAGCCTGAGACGAGTTTTGCACGTCTTCCATTGCCGGTAAGCAAAAGGGGACCAAAAGAGACCAAAACTGGAACTTGGGTCCAAAAGCGCCAGAAAGTGCCAAAAGGGGAGAAGCTAGTGCGAAAGCCTTCCTTTGACTCCTAGTATTGATATTCAAGGAGTTTTGGTGGCCTGAGACGAGTTTCGCACGTCTCCCTTTGCCGGTAAGCAAAAGGGGACCAAATGAGACAAAAACTGGAACTTGGGTCCAAAAGCGGCAAAAAGTTCCAAAAGGGGAGAAGCTGGTGTGAAAGCCTTCCTTTGAGTCCTAGTATTGATATTCAAGGAGTTTCAGTGGCCTGAGACGAGTTTCGCATGTCTCCCTTTGCCGGTAAGCAAAAGAGGACCAAAAGATACCAAAACTGGAACTTGGGTCCAAAAGCGCCAGAAAGTGCCAAAAGGGGAGAAGGTGGTGAGAAAGCCTTCCTTTGAGTCCTACGAGTGATATTCATGGAGTATCAGTGGCCTGAGACAAGTTTCGCACATCTCCCTTTGCCGGTAAGCAAAAGGGGACCAAAAGAGACCAAAACTGAAACTTGGGTCCAAAAGTGACAAAAAGTGCCAAAAGGGGAGAAGGTGGTGTGAAAGCCTTCCTTTGAGTCCTAGTACTGATATTCAAGGAGTTTTAGAGGCCTGAGACGAGTTTCGCACGTCTTCCATTGCCGATAAGGAAAAGGGGACCAAAAGAGACGAAAACTGAACCTTGGGACAAAAGCGCCAAAAAGTTCCAAATAGGAAGGAGGTAGTGAGAAAGCCTTCCTTTAGGTCCTAGGAGTGATCTTCAAGGAGTTTCAGTGGCTTGAGACGAGTTTCGCACGTCTTCCATTGCCGGTAAGTAAAAGGAGACCAAAAGAGACCAAAACTGGAACTTGGGTCCAAAAGTGCCAGAAAGTGCCAAAAGTGCAGAAGGTGGGTGAAAGCCTTCCTTTGAGTCCTAGGAGTGATATTCAACGAGTTTCACACGTCTTCCATTGCCGGTAAGCAAAAGGGGACCAAAAGAGACCAAAACTGGACCTTGGGTCCAAAAGCGCTAGAAAGTGCCAAAAGGGGAGAAGCTGGTGTGAAAGCCTTCCTTTGACTCCTAGTAGTGATATTCAACGAGTTTCAGTGGCCTGAGACGAGTTTCGCACGTCTTCCTTTGCCGGTAAGCAAAAGGGGACCAAAAGAGACCAAAACTGGAACTTGGGTCCAAAAGCGCCAGAAAGTGCCAGAAGGGGAGAAGCTGGTGTGAAAGACTTCCTTTGAGTCCTAGTACTGATATTCAAGGAGTTTCAGTGGCCTGAGACGAGTTTCGCATGTCTTCCTTTGCCGGTAAGTAAAAGGGGACCAATAGAGACCAAAACTGGAACTTGAGACCAAAAGCGCCAGAAAGTGCCAAAACGGGAGAAGCTGGTGTGAAAGCCTTCCTTTGAGTCCTCGTATTGATATTGAAGGAGTTTCAGTGGCCTGAGATGATTTTCGCATGTCTCCCTTTGCCGGTAAGCAAAAGGGGAGCAAAAGAGACCAAAACTGAAACTTGGGTCCAAAAGTCCCAAAAAGTGCCAAAAGGGCAGAAAGTGGGGTGGAAGCCTTCCTTTTAGTCCTAGGAGTGATATTCAAGGAGTTTCAGTGGCCTAAGACGAGTTTCGAACGTCTCTCTTTGCCGGTAAGCAAAAGGGGACCAAAAGAGACCAAAAGTGGAACTTGAGTCCAAAAGCGTCAGAAAGTGCCAAAAGGGGAGAAGCTGGTGTGAAAGCCTTTTTTTTAGTCCTAGTACTGTTATTCAAGGAGTTTCAGTGGCCTGAGACGAGTTTCGCACGTCTTCCTTTGCTGGAAAGCAAAAGGGGACCAAAAGAGACCAAAACTGGAAATTGGGTCCAAAAGCGTCAGAAAGTGCCAAAAGGGGAGAAGCTGGTGTGAAAGCCTTTTTTTTAGTCCTAGTACTGTTATTCAAGGAGTTTCAGTGGCCTGAGACGAGTTTCGCACGTCTTCCTTTGCTGGAAAGCAAAAGGGGACCAACAGAGACCAAAACTGGAAATTGGGTCCAAAAGCGTCAGAAAGTGCCAAAAGGGGAGAAGCTGGTGTGAAAGCCTTGTTTTTAGTCCTAGTACTGATATTCAACGAGTTTTAGTGGCCGGAGACGAGTTTCGCACGTCTTCCTTTGCCGGTAAGCAAAAGCGGACCAAAAGAGACCAAAACTAGAACTTGGGTCCAAAAGAGCCAGAAAGTGTCAAAAGGGGAGACGCTGGTGTGAAAGTCTTCCTTTGACTCCTAGTATTGATATTCAAGGAGTTGCAGTTGCCTGAGACGAGTTTCGCACGTCTTCAATTGTCGGTAAGCAAAAGGGGACCAAAAGAGACCAAAACTGGAACTTGGGTCCAAAAGCGGCAGAAAGTTCCAAATAGGGAGGAGGTGGTGAGAAAGCCTTCCTTTGAGTCCTAGGAGTTATCTTCAAGGAGTTTCAGTGGCTTGAGACGAGTTTAGCACGTCTTCCATGGCCGGTAAGTAAAAGGGGACCAAAAGAGACCAAAACTGGAACTTGGGTCCAAAAGTGCCAGAAAGTACCAAAAGGGCAGATAGTGGGGTGGAAGCCTTCCTTTTAGTCCTAGGAGTGATATTCAAGGAGTTTCAGTGGCCTAAGACGAGTTTCGAACGTCTCTCTTTGCCGGTAAGCAAAAGGGGACCAAAAGAGACCAAAAGTGGAACTTGAGGCCAAAAGCGTCAGAAAGTGCCAAAAGGGGAGAAGCTGGTATGAAAGCCTTTTTTTTAGTCCTAGTATTGTTATTCAACGAGTTTCAGTGGCCTGAGACGAGTTTCGCACGTCTTCCTTTGCCGGTAAGCAAAAGGGGACCAAAAGAGACCAAAACTGGAACTTGGGTCCAAAAGCGTCAGAAAGTGCCAGAAGGGGAGAAGCTGGTGTGAAAGCGTTCCTTTGACTCCTATCAGTGATATTCATGCAGTTTAAGTGGCCTGAGACAAGTTTCGCACGTCTGCCTTTCTCAGAAAGCAAAAGGGGACCAAAAGACACCAAAACTGAAATTGGGTCCAAAAGTACCAGAAAGTGCCAGAAGGCGAGAAGGTGGTGTGAATGCCTTCTTTTGGGTCCTAGTACTGATATTGAAGCAGTTTCAGTGGCCTGAGACGAGTTTCGCATCTCTTCTATCGCCGGTAATCAAAAGGGGACCAAAAGAGACCAAAACTAAAACTTAGGTCAAAAAGTGGCAGAAAGTGCCAGAAGGGGAGAAGCTGGTGTGAAACCCTTCTATTTAGACCTGGTACTGATATTCAAGGAGTGTCAGTGGCCTGACACGAGTTTCGCACCTCTTCTTTTGCCGGTAAGCAAAAGGGGACCAAAAGAGACCAAAACTAGACCTTGGGTCCAAAAGCGCTAGAAAGTGCCAAAAGGGGAGAAGCTAGTGTAAAAGCCTTCCTTTGACTCCTAGTAGTGATATTCAAGGAGTTTCAGTGTCCCGAGACTAGTTTCGCACGTTTCCCTTTGTCGGTTAGCAAAAGGCAGACCAAAAGAGACCAAAACTGGAACTTGGCTCCAAAAGCGTCAGAAAGTGCCAAAAGGGAGAGAAGCTGGAGTGAAAGCCTTCCTTTGAGTCCTAGTACTGATATTGAAGGAGTTTCAGTGGCCTGAGATGACTTTCTCAAGTCTTCCTTTGTCGGTAAGGAAAGGGGGACCAAAAGAGACCAAAACTGGAACTTGGGACTAAAAGCGCCAGAAAGTGCCAAAACGGGAGAAGCTGGTTTGAAAGCCTTCATTTGAGTCCTAGTATTGATATTCAAGGAGTTTCAGTGGCCTGAGACAATTTTCGCATGTCTCCCTTTGCCGGTAAGCAAAAGGGGACCAACAGAGACCAAAACTGGAAGTTGGGTCCAAAAGCGCTAGAAAGTGCTAAAAGGGGAGAAGATGGTGAGAAAGCCTTCCTTTGAGTCCTACGAGTGATATTCAAGGAGTTTCAGTGGCCTGAGACAAGTTTCGCACATCTCCCTTTGCCGGTAAGCAAAAGGGGACCAAAAGAGACCAAAACAGGAACTTGGGTCCAAAAGTGCCAAAAAGTGCCAAAAGGGGAGAAGCTGGTGTGAAAGCCTTCCTTTGAGTCCTAGGAGTGATATTCAACGAGTTTCAGTAGCCTGAGACGAGTTTTGCACGTCTTCCATTGCCGGTAAGCAAAAGGGGACCAAAAGAGACCAAAACTGGAACTTGGGTCCAAAAGCGCCAGAAAGTGCCAAAAGGGGAGAAGCTGGTGTGAAAGCCTTCCTTTGAGTCCTAGTATTGATATTCAAGGAGTTTCAGTGGCCTGAGACAAGTTTCGCATGTCTCCCTTTGCCGGTAAGCAAAAGAGGACCAAAAGATACCAAAACTGGAACTTGGGTCCAAAAGCGCCAGAAAGTGCCAAAAGGGGAGAAGGTGGTGAGAAAGCCTTCCTTTGAGTCCTACGAGTGATATTCAAGGAGTTTCAGTGGCCTGAGAAAAGTTTCGCACATCTCCCTTTGCCGGTAAGCAAAAGGTGACCAAAAGAGACCAAAACTGAAACTTGGGTCCAAAAGTGACAAAAAGTGCCAAAAGGGGAGAAGGTGGTGTGAAAGCCTTCCTTTGAGTCCTAGTACTGATATTCAAGGAGTTTTAGAGGCCTGAGACGAGTTTCGCACGTCTTCCATTGCCGATAAGCAAAAGGGGACCAAAAGAGACGAAAACTGAACCTTGGGACAAAAGCGCCAAAAAGTTCCAAATAGGGAGGAGGTGGTGAGAAAGCCTTCCTTTAGGTCCTAGGAGTGATCTTCAAGGAGTTTCAGTGGCTTGAGACGAGTTTCGCACGTCTTCCATTGCCGGTAAGTAAAAGGAGACCAAAAGAGACCAAAACTGGAACTTGGGTCCAAAAGTGCCAGAAAGTGCCAAAAGTGCAGAAGGTGGGGTGAAAGCCTTCCTTTGAGTCCTAGGAGTGATATTCAACGAGTTTCACACGTCTTCCATTGCCGGTAAGCAAAAGGGGACCAAAAGAGACCAAAACTGGAAATTGGGTCCAAAAGTGCCAGAAAGTGCCAAAAGTGCAGAAGGTGGGGTGAAAGCCTTCCTTTGAGTCCTAGGAGTGATATTCAACGAGTTTCAGTGGCCTGAGACGAGTTTCGCACGTCTTCCATTGCCGGTAAGCAAAAGGGGACCAAAAGAGACCAAAACTGGAACTTGGGTCCAAAAGCGCCAGAAAGTGCCAGAAGGGGAGAAGCTGGTGTGAAAGACTTCCTTTGAGTCCTAGTACTGATATTCAAGGAGTTTTAGTGGCCTGAGACGAGTTTCGCATGTCTTCCTTTGCCGGTAAGTAAAAGGGGACCAATAGAGACCAAAACTGGAACTTGAGACCAAAAGCGCCAGAAAGTGCCAAAACGGGAGAAGCTGGTGTGAAAGCCTTCCTTTGAGTCCTAGTATTGATATTCAAGAAGTTTCAGTGGCCTGAGATGATTTTCGCATGTCTCCCTTTGCCGGTAAGCAAAAGGGGAGCAAAAGAGACCAAAACTGAAACTTGGGTCCAAAAGTCCCAAAAAGTGCCAAAAGGGCAGAAAGTGGGGTGGAAGCCTTCCTTTTAGTCCTAGGAGTGATATTCAAGGAGTTTCAGTGGCCTAAGACGAGTTTCGAACGTCTCTCTTTGCCGGTAAGCAAAAGGGGACCAAAAGAGACCAAAACTGGAAATTGGGTCCAAAAGCGTCAGAAAGTGCCAAAAGGGGAGAAGCTGGTGTGAAAGCCTTGTTTTTAGTCCTAGTACTGATATTCAACGAGTTTTAGTGGCCGGAGACGAGTTTCGCACGTCTTCCTTTGCCGGTAAGCAAAAGCGGACCAAAAGAGACCAAAACTAGAAGGAGGGTCCAAAAGAGCCAGAAAGTGTCAAAAGGGGAGACGCTGGTGTGAAAGTCTTCCTTTGACTCCTAGTATTGATATTCAAGGAGTTGCAGTTGCCTGAGACGAGTTTCGCACGTCTTCCATTGTCGGTAAGCAAAAGGGGACCAAAAGAGACCAAAACTGGAACTTGGGTCCAAAAGCTCCAGAAAGTTCGAAATAGGGAGGAGGTGGTGAGAAAGCCTTCCTTTGAGTCCTAGGAGTTATCTTCAAGGAGTTTCAGTGGCTTGAGACGAGTTTCACACGTCTTCCATGGTCGGTAAGTAAAAGGGGACCAAAAGAGACCAAAACTGGAACTTGGGTCCAAAAGTGCCAGAAAGTGCCAAAAGTGCAGAAGGTGGGGTGAAAGTCTTCCTTTGACTCCTAGTATTGATATTCAAGGAGTTTCAGTGGCCTGAGACGAGTTTCGCACGTCTCCCTTTGCCGGTAAGCAAAAGGGGACCAAAAGAGACCAAAATTGGAACTTGGGTCTAAAAGTGCCAAAAAGTGCCAGATGGGGAGAAGCTGGTGGGAAAGCCTTTTCTTTAGTCCTTGTACTGATACTCAAGGAGTTTCAGTGGCTTGAGATGAGTTTCGCTCGTCCTCCTTTGCCGGTAAGCAAAAGCGGACCAAAAGAGACCAATACTGGAACTTGGGTCCAAAAGAGCCAGAAAGTGTCAAAAGGGGAGACGTTGGTGTGAAAGTCTTCCTTTGACTCCTAGTATTGATATTCAAGGAGTTGCAGCTGCCTGAGACGAGTTTCGCACGTCTTCAATTGTCGGTAAGCAAAAGGGGACCAAACGAGACCAAAACTGGAACTTGGGTCCAAAAGCGGCAGAAAGTTCCAAATAGGGAGGAGGTGGTGAGAAAGCCTTCCTTTGAGTCCTAGGAGTTATCTTCAAGGAGTTTCAGTGGCTTGAGACGAGTTTAGCACGTCTTCCATGGCCGGTAAGTAAAAGGGGACCAGAAGAGACCAAAACTGAAACTTGGGTCCAAAAGTGCCAGAAAGTACCAAAAGGGCAGATAGTGGGGTGGAAGCCTTCCTTTTAGTCCTAGGAGTGATATTCAAGGAGTTTCAGTGGCCTAAGACGAGTTTCGAACGTCTCTCTTTGCCGGTAAGCAAAAGGGGACCAAAAGAGACCAAAAGTGGAACTTGAGGCCAAAAGCGTCAGAAAGTGCCAAAAGGGGAGAAGCTGGTATGAAAGCCTTTTTTTTAGTCCTAGTATTGTTATTCAACGAGTTTCAGTGGCCTGAGACGAGTTTCGCACGTCTTCCTTTGCCGGTAAGCAAAAGGGGACCAAAAGAGACCAAAACTGGAACTTGGGTCCAAAAGCGTCAGAAAGTGCCAAAGGAGGAGAAGCTGGTGTGAAGGCCTTGTTTTTAGTCCTAGTACTGATATTCACGGAGTTTCAGTGGCCTGAGACGAGTTTCGCACGTCTTCCTTTGCCGGTAAGCAAAAGGGGACCAAAAGAGACCAAAACTGGAACTTGGGTCCAAAAGCGCCAGAAAGTGTCAAAAGGGGAGACGCTGGTGTGAAAGTCTTCCTTTGACTCCTAGTATTGATATTCAAGGAGTTTCAGTGGCCTGAGACGAGTTTCGCACGTCTTCCTTTGCCGGTAAGAAAAAGGGGACCAAAAGAGACCAAAACTGGAACTCGGGTCTAAAAGTGGCAGAAAGTGCCAGAAGAGGAGAAGCTGGTGTGAAAACCTTGTTTTTAGTCCTAGTACTGATATTCAAGGAGTTTCAGTGGCCTGAGACGAGTTTCGCACGTCTTCCTTTGCCGGTAAGGAAAAGGGGACCAAAAGAAACCAAAACTGGAACTTGGGTCCAAAAGCGCCATAAAGTGTCAAAAGGGGAGACGCTGGTGTGAAAGTCTTCCTTTGACTCCTAGTATTGATATTCAAGGAGTTTCAGTGGCCTTAGACGAGTTTCGAACGTCTCCCTTTGCCGGTAAGCAAAAGGGGACCAAAAGAGACCAAAACTGGAACTCGGGTCTAAAAGTGCCAGAAAGTGCCAGAAGGGGAGAAGCTGGTGTGAAAACCTTGTTTTTAGTCCTAGTACTGATATTCAAGGAGTTTCAGTGGCCTGAGACGAGTTTCGCACGTCTTCCTTTGCCGGTAAGCAAAAGGGGACCAAAAGAGACCAAAACTGGAACTTGGGTCCAAAAGCGCCAGAAAGTGTCAAAAAGCCAGAAGGTGGGGTGAAAGCCTTCTTTTGAGTCCTAGGAGTGATATTCAAGGAGTTGTAGTGACCTGAGACGAGTGTCGCCGTCATTCATTGCTGGTACGCAAAAGGCGACCAAAAGAGACCAAAACTGGAACTTGGGTACGAAAGCACCATAAAGTGCCAAAAGGCGAAAAAATGGTGTGAAATCCTTCCCTTGACTCCTAGTATTGATATTCAAGGAGTTTCAGTGGCCTGAGACGAGTTTCGCACGTCTTCCATTGTCGGTAAGCAAAAGGGGACCAAAAGAGACCAAAACTGGAACTTGGATCCAAAAGCGTCAGAAAGTGCCAAAAGGGGAGAAGCTGGTGTGAAAGCCTTGTTTTTAGTCCTAGTACTGATATTCAAGGAGTTTCAGTGGCCTAAGACGAGTTTCGCACGTCTTCCTTTGCTGGAAAGCAAAAGGGGACCAACAGAGACCAAAACTGGAAATTGGGTCCAAAAGCGTCAGAAAGTGCCAAAAGGGGAGAAGCTGGTGTGAAAACCTTGTTTTTAGTCCTAGTACTGATATTCAACGAGTTTTAGTGGCCGGAGACGAGTTACGCACGTCTTCCTTTGCCGGTAAGCAAAAGCGGACCAAAAGAGACCAAAACTGAAACTTGGGTCCAAAAGTCCCAAAAAGTGCCAAAAGGGCAGAAAGTGGGGTGGAAGCCTTCCTTTTAGTCCTAGGAGTGATATTCAAGGAGTTTCAGTGGCCTAAGACGAGTTTCGAACGTCTCTCTTTGCCGGTAAGCAAAAGGGGACCAAAAGAGACCAAAACTGGAAATTGGGTCCAAAAGCGTCAGAAAGTGCCAAAAGGGGAGAAGCTGGTGTGAAAGCCTTGTTTTTAGTCCTAGTACTGATATTCAACGAGTTTTAGTGGCCGGAGACGAGTTTCGCACGTCTTCCTTTGCCGGTAAGCAAAAGCGGACCAAAAGAGACCAAAACTAGAAGGAGGGTCCAAAAGAGCCAGAAAGTGTCAAAAGGGGAGACGCTGGTGTGAAAGTCTTCCTTTGACTCCTAGTATTGATATTCAAGGAGTTGCAGTTGCCTGAGACGAGTTTCGCACGTCTTCCATTGTCGGTAAGCAAAAGGGGACCAAAAGAGACCAAAACTGGAACTTGGGTCCAAAAGCTCCAGAAAGTTCGAAATAGGGAGGAGGTGGTGAGAAAGCCTTCCTTTGAGTCCTAGGAGTTATCTTCAAGGAGTTTCAGTGGCTTGAGACGAGTTTCACACGTCTTCCATGGTCGGTAAGTAAAAGGGGACCAAAAGAGACCAAAACTGGAACTTGGGTCCAAAAGTGCCAGAAAGTGCCAAAAGTGCAGAAGGTGGGGTGAAAGTCTTCCTTTGACTCCTAGTATTGATATTCAAGGAGTTTCAGTGGCCTGAGACGAGTTTCGCACGTCTCCCTTTGCCGGTAAGCAAAAGGGGACCAAAAGAGACCAAAATTGGAACTTGGGTCTAAAAGTGCCAAAAAGTGCCAGATGGGGAGAAGCTGGTGGGAAAGCCTTTTCTTTAGTCCTTGTACTGATACTCAAGGAGTTTCAGTGGCTTGAGATGAGTTTCGCTCGTCCTCCTTTGCCGGTAAGCAAAAGCGGACCAAAAGAGACCAATACTGGAACTTGGGTCCAAAAGAGCCAGAAAGTGTCAAAAGGGGAGACGTTGGTGTGAAAGTCTTCCTTTGACTCCTAGTATTGATATTCAAGGAGTTGCAGCTGCCTGAGACGAGTTTCGCACGTCTTCAATTGTCGGTAAGCAAAAGGGGACCAAACGAGACCAAAACTGGAACTTGGGTCCAAAAGCGGCAGAAAGTTCCAAATAGGGAGGAGGTGGTGAGAAAGCCTTCCTTTGAGTCCTAGGAGTTATCTTCAAGGAGTTTCAGTGGCTTGAGACGAGTTTAGCACGTCTTCCATGGCCGGTAAGTAAAAGTGGACCAGAAGAGACCAAAACTGAAACTTGGGTCCAAAAGTGCCAGAAAGTACCAAAAGGGCAGATAGTGGGGTGGAAGCCTTCCTTTTAGTCCTAGGAGTGATATTCAAGGAGTTTCAGTGGCCTAAGACGAGTTTCGAACGTCTCTCTTTGCCGGTAAGCAAAAGGGGACCAAAAGAGACCAAAAGTGGAACTTGAGGCCAAAAGCGTCAGAAAGTGCCAAAAGGGGAGAAGCTGGTATGAAAGCCTTTTTTTTAGTCCTAGTATTGTTATTCAACGAGTTTCAGTGGCCTGAGACGAGTTTCGCACGTCTTCCTTTGCCGGTAAGCAAAAGGGGACCAAAAGAGACCAAAACTGGAACTTGGGTCCAAAAGCGTCAGAAAGTGCCAAAGGAGGAGAAGCTGGTGTGAAGGCCTTGTTTTTAGTCCTAGTGCTGATATTCACGGAGTTTCAGTGGCCTGAGACGAGTTTCGCACGTCTTCCTTTGCCGGTAAGCAAAAGGGGACCAAAAGAGACCAAAACTGGAACTTGGGTCCAAAAGCGCCAGAAAGTGTCAAAAGGGGAGACGCTGGTGTGAAAGTCTTCCTTTGACTCCTAGTATTGATATTCAAGGAGTTTCAGTGGCCTGAGACGAGTTTCGCACGTCTTCCTTTGCCGGTAAGAAAAAGGGGACCAAAAGAGACCAAAACTGGAACTCGGGTCTAAAAGTGGCAGAAAGTGCCAGAAGGGGAGAAGCTGGTGTGAAAACCTTGTTTTTAGTCCTAGTACTGATATTCAAGGAGTTTCAGTGGCCTGAGACGAGTTTCGCACGTCTTCCTTTGCCGGTAAGGAAAAGGGGACCAAAAGAGACCAAAACTGGAACTTGGGTCCAAAAGCGCCATAAAGTGTCAAAAGGGGAGACGCTGGTGTGAAAGTCTTCCTTTGACTCCTAGTATTGATATTCAAGGAGTTTCAGTGGCCTTAGACGAGTTTCGAACGTCTCCCTTTGCCGGTAAGCAAAAGGGGACCAAAAGAGACCAAAACTGGAACTCGGGTCTAAAAGTGCCAGAAAGTGCCAGAAGGGGAGAAGCTGGTGTGAAAACCTTGTTTTTAGTCCTAGTACTGATATTCAAGGAGTTTCAGTGGCCTGAGACGAGTTTCGCACGTCTTCCTTTGCCGGTAAGCAAAAGGGGACCAAAAGAGACCAAAACTGGAACTTGGGTCCAAAAGCGCCAGAAAGTGTCAAAAAGCCAGTAGGTGGGGTGAAAGCCTTCTTTTGAGTCCTAGGAGTGATATTCAAGGAGTTGCAGTGACCTGAGACGAGTGTCGCCGTCTTTCATTGCTGGTACGCAAAAGGCGACCAAAAGAGACCAAAACTGGAACTTGGGTACGAAAGCACCATAAAGTGCCAAAAGGCGAAAAAATGGTGTGAAATCCTTCCCTTGACTCCTAGTATTGATATTCAAGGAGTTTCAGTGGCCTGAGACGAGTTTCGCACGTCTTCCATTGTCGGTAAGCAAAAGGGGACCAAAAGAGACCAAAACTGGAACTTGGATCCAAAAGCGTCAGAAAGTGCCAAAAGGGAAGAAGCTGGTGTGAAAGCCTTGTTTTTAGTCCTAGTACTGATATTCAAGGAGTTTCAGTGGCCTAAGACGAGTTTCGCACGTCTTCCTTTGCTGGAAAGCAAAAGGGGACCAACAGAGACCAAAACTGGAAATTGGGTCCAAAAGCGTCAGAAAGTGCCAAAAGGGGAGAAGCTGGTGTGAAAGCCTTGTTTTTAGTCCTAGTACTGATATTCAACAAGTTTTAGTGGCCTGAGACGAGTTTCGTACGTCTTCCTTTGCCGGTAAGCAAAAGCGGACCAAAAGAGACCAAAACTGGAAGTTGGGACCAAAAGCGCCAGAAAGTGCCAAAACGGGAGAAGCTGGTGTGACAGCCTTCCTTTGAGTCCTAGTATTGATATTCAAGGAGTTTCAGTGGCCTGAGATGATTTTCGCATATCTTCCATGGCCAGTAAGTAAAAGGGGACCAAAAGAGACCAAAACTGGAACTTGGGTCCAAAAGTGCCAGAAAGTGCCAAAAGGTGGGGTGAAAGTCTTCCTTTGACTCCTAGTATTGATATTCAAGGAGTTTCAGTGGTCTGCGATGATTTTCGCATGTCTCCCTTTGCCGGTAAGCAAAAGGGGACCAAAAGACACCAAAACTGGAACTTGGGTCTAAAAGTGCCAAAAAGTGCCATATGGGGAGAACCTGATGGGAAAGCCTTTTTTTTAGTCCTAGTACTGATACTCAAGGAGTTTTAGTGGCTTGAGATAAGTTTCGCTCGTCTTCCTTTGCCGGTAAGCAAAAGCAGACCAAAAGAGACCAAAAGTGGAACTTGAGTCCAAAAGCGTCGGAAAGTTCCAAAAGGGAGAAGCTGGTGTGAAAGCCTTTTTTTTAGTCCTAGTACTGATACTCAAGGAGTTTCAGTCGCTTGAGATGAGTTTCGCGCGTCTTCCTTTGCCGGTAAGCAAAGTGGACCAAAAGAGACCAAAACTAGAAGTTGGGTTCAAAAGTGCCAGAAAGTGCGAAAAAGGGAGAAGCTGGTGTGAAGTCTTCCTTTGACTCCTAGTATTGATATTCAATGAGTTTCAGTGGCCTGAGACGAGTTTCGCGCGTCTTCCATTGCCAGTTAGCAAAAGCGGACCAAAAGAGACCAAAATTGAAACTTGGGTCCAAAAGCGCCAGAAAGTGCCAGAAGGGGAGAAGCTGGTGTGAAAGCCTTCCTTTGAGTCCTAGTATTGATATTCAAGGAGTTTTAGTGGTCTGCGATGATTTTCGCATGTCTCCCTTTGCCGGTAAGCAAAAGGGGACCAAAAGACACCAAAACTGGAACTTGGGTCTAAAAGCGCCAGAAAGTGTCAAAAGGGGAGACACTGGTGTGAAAGTCTTCCTTTGACTCCTAGTATTGATATTCAAGAAGTTTCAGTGGCCTGAGACGAGTTTCGCACGTCTTTCATTGTCGGTAAGCAAAAGGGGACCAAAAGAGACCAAAACTGGAACTTTGATCCAAAAGCGTCAGAAAGTGCCAAAAGGGGAGAAGCTGGTGTGAAAGCCTTGTTTTTAGTCCTAGTACTGATATTCAAGGAGTTTCAGTGGCCTGAGACGAGTTGCGCATGTCTTCCTTTGCTAGAAAGCAAAAAGGGACCAATAGAGACCAAAACTAGAAATTGGGTACAAAAGCGTTAGAAAGTGCCAAAAGGGGAGAAGCTGGTGTGAAAGCGTTGTTTTTAGTCCTAGTACTGATATTCAACGAGTTTTAGTGGCCTGAGACGAGTTTCGCACATCTTCCTTTGCCGGTAAGCAAAAGCGGACCAAAAGAGACCAAAACTGGAACTTGGGTCCAAAAGAGCCAGAAAGTGTCAAAAGGGGAGACGCTGGTGTGAAAGTCTTCCTTTGACTCCTAGTATTGATATTCAAGGAGTTGCAGTGGCCTGAGACGAGTTTCGCACATCTTCCATTGTCGGTAAGCAAAAGGGGACCAAAAGAGACCAAAACTGGAACTTCGGTCCAAAAGCGCCAGAAAGTTCGAAATAGGGAGGAGGTGCTGAGAAAGCCTTCCTTTGAGTCCTAGTATTGATATTCAAGGAGTTTCAGTGGGCTGAGATGATTTTCGCATGTCTCCCTTTGCCGGTAAGCAAAAGGGGACCAAAAAAGACCAAAACTGGAACTCGGGTCTAAAAGTGCCAGAAAGTGCCAGAAGGGGAGAAGCTGGTGTGAAAACCTTGTTTTTAGTCCTAGTACTGATATTCAAGGAGTTTCAGTGGCCTGAGACGAGTTTCGCACGTCTTCCTTTGCCGGTAAGCAAAAGGGGACCAAAAGAGACCAAAACTGACACTTGTGTGCAAATGCGCCATAAATTGCCAAAAGGGGAGAAGCTGGTGTTAAACTCTTCTATTTAGTACTAGTACTGATATTCAAGGAGTTTTAGTGGCCTGAGACGAGTTTTGCACCTCTTCTATTGTCAGTCAGCAACAGGGGACCAAAAGAGACCAAAACTGAAACTTGGATCCAAAAGTGCCAGAAAGTGCCAGAAGGAGAAAAGCTGGTGTGAAAGCCTTCCTTTGAGTCCTAGGAGTGATAGTTTCAATAGCCTGAGACGAGTTTTGCACGACTTCCATTGCCGGTAAGCAAAAGGGGACCAAAAGAGACCAAAACTGGAAGTTGGGTCCAAAAGCGCCAGAAAGTGCCAAAAGGGGAGAAGCTAGTGTGAAAGCCTTCCTTTGACTCCTAGTATTGATATTCAAGGAGTTTTGGTGGCCTAAGACGAGTTTCGCACGTCTCCCTTTTCCGGTAAGTAAAAGGGGACCAAATGAGACCAAAACTGGAACTTGGGTCCAAAAGCGGCAAAAAGTTCCAGAAGGGGAGAAGCTGGTGTGAAAGCCTTCCTTTGAGTCCTAGTATTGATATTCAAGGAGTTTCAGTGGCCTGAGACAATTTTTGCATGTCTCCCTCTGCCGGTAAGCAAAAGGGGACCAAAAGTGACCAAAACTGGAAGTTGGGTCCAAAAGCGCCAGAAAGTGCCAAAAGGGGAGAAGGTGGTGTGAAAGCCTTCCTTTGAAACCTAGTACTGAGATTCAAGGAGTTTTAGAGGCCTGAGACGAGTTTCGCACTTCTCCCTTTGCCGGTAAGCAAAAGGGGACCAATAGAGAGCAAAACTGAAACTTGGGTCAAAGAGTGCCAAAAAGTGCCAAAAGGGTAGAAGGTGGTGTGAAAGCCTTCCTTTGGGTCCTAGTACTGAGATTCAAGGAGTTTTAGAGGCCTGAGACGAGTTTTTCACGTCTTCCATTGCCGATAAGCAAAAGGGGACCAAAAGGGACGAAAACTGGAACTTGGGTCCAAAAGCGGCAAAAAGTTCCAGAAGGGGAGAAGCTGGTGTGAAAGTCTTCCTTTGACTCCTAGTATTGATATTCAAGGAGTTTCAGTGGTCTGCGATGATTTTCGCATGTCTCCCTTTGCCGGTAAGCAAAAGGGGACCAAAAGAGACCAAAACTGGAACTTGGGTCCAAAAGAGCCAGAAAGTGTCAAAAGGGGAGACGCTGGTGTGAAAGTCTTCCTTTGACTCCTAGTATTGATATTCAAGGAGTTGCAGTGGCCTGAGACGAGTTTCGCACATCTTCCATTGTCGGTAAGCAAAAGGGGACCAAAAGAGACCAAAACAGGAACTTGGGTCCAAAAGCGCCAGAAAGTTCGAAATAGGGAGGAGGTGGTGAGAAAGCCTTCCTTTGAGTCCTAGGAGTTATCTTCATGGAGTTTCAGTGGCTTGAGACGAGTTTCACATGTCTTCCATGGCCGGTAAGTAAAAGGGGACCAAAAGAGACCAAAACTGGAACTTGGGTCCAAAAGTGCCAGAAAATGTCAAAAGTGCAGAAGGTGGGGTGAAAGTGTTCCTTTGACTCCTAGTATTGATATTCAAGGAGTTTCAGTGGCCTGAGACGAGTTTCGCACGTCTCCCTTTGCCGGTAAGCAAAAGGGGACCAAAAGAGACCAAAATTGGAACTTGGGTCTAAAAGTGCCAAAAAGTGCCAGATGGGGAGAAGCTGGTGGGAAAGCCTTTTGTTTAGTCCTAGTACCGATACTCAAGGAGTTTCAGTGGCTTGAGTTGAGTTTCGCTCGTCTTCCTTTGCCGGTAAGCAAAAGCGGACTAAAAGAGACCAAAACTGGAACTTGGGTCCAAAGGAGCCAGAAATTGTCAAAAGGGGAGACGTTGGTGTGAAAGTCTTGCTTTGACTCCTAGTATTGATATTCAAGGAGTTGCAGTTGCCTGAGACGAGTTTCGCACGTCTTCAATTGTCGGTAAACAAAAAGGGACCAAAAGAGACCAAAACTGGAACTTGGGTCCAAAAGCGGCAGAAAGTTCCAAATAGGGAGGAGGTGGTGAGAAAGCCTTCCTTTGAGTCCTAGAAGTTATCTTCAAGGAGTTTCAGTGGCTTGAGACGAGTTTCGCACGTCTTCCACTGCCGATAAGCAAAAGCGGACCAAAAGAGACCAAAAGTGGAACTTGAGTCCAAAAGCGTCGGAAAGTTCCAAAAAGGGAGAAGCTGGTGTGAACGCCTTTTTTTAGTCCTAGTACTGATACTCAAGGAGTTTCAGTGGCTTGAGATGAGTTTCGCGCATCTTCCTTTGCCGGTAAGCAAAGTTGACCAAAACAGACCAAAACTAGAAGTTGGGTCCAAAAGTGCCAGAAAGTGGGAAAAAGGGAGAAGCTGGTGTGAAAGTCTTCCTTTGACTCCTAGTATTGATATTCAAGGAGTTTCACTGATCTGAGACGAGTTTCGCACGTCTTCCATTGCCGGTTAGCAAAAGCGGACCAAAAGAGACCAAAACTGAAACTTGGGTCCAAAAGCGCCAGAAAGTGCCAGAAGGGGAGAAGCTGGTGTGAAAGCCTTCCTTTGAGTCCTAGTATTGATATTCAAAGAGTTTCAGTGGCGTGAGACAAGTTTCGCACTTCTCCCTTTGCCGGTAAGCAAAAGGGGACCAAAAGAGACCAAAACTGGAACTTGGGTCCGAAAGCACCAGAAAGTGCCAAAAGGGGAAAAACTGGTGTGAAAGCCTTCCCTTGACTCCTAGTATTGATATTCAAGGAGTTTCAGTGGTCTGAGACGAGTTTCGCACGTCTTCCATTGTCGGTAAGCAAAAGGGGACCAAAAGAGACCAAAACTAGAACTTAGATCCAAAAGCGTCAGAAAGTGCCAAAAGGGGAGAAGCTGGTGTGAAAGCCTTGTTTTTAGTCCTAGTACTGATATTCAAGGAGTTTCAGTGGCCTGAGACGAGTTTCGCACGTCTTCCTTTGCCGGCAACCAAAAGGGGACCAAAAGAGACGAAAATTGGAACTTTGGACCAAAAGCGCCAGAAAGTGCCAAAACGGGAGAAGCTGGTGTGAAAGCCTTTTTTTTAGTCCTAGTACTGATATTCAAGGAGTTTCAGTGGCCTGAGACGAGTTTCGCACGTCTTCCTTTGCCGGTAAGCAAAAGGGGACCAAAAGAGACCAAAACTGGAACTTGGGTCCAAAAGCGCCAGAAAGTGCCAAAAGGGGAGAAGCTAGTGTGAAAGCCTTCCTTTGAGTCCTAGTAGTGATATTCAAGGAGTTTCAGTGGCCTAAGACGAGTTTCGCACGTCATCCTTTGCCGGTAAGCAAAAAGGGACCAAAAGAGACCAAAACTGGAACTTGGGTCCAAAAGCTCCAGAAAGTGCCACATAGGGAGAAGCTAGTGTGAAAGCCTTCCTTTGAGTCCTAGGAGTGATATTCAAGGAGTTGCAGTGGCCTGAGACGAGTTTCGCACGTCTTTCATTGCTGGTAAGCAAAAGACGACCAAAAGAGACCAAAATTGGAACTTGGGTCCAAAAGAACCAGAAAGTGCCAAAAGGGGAAAAACTGGTGTGAAAGCCTTCCCTTGACTCCTAGTATTGATATTAAAGAAGTTTCAGTGGCCTGAGACGAGTTTCGCATGTCTGCCATTGCTGGTAAGTAAAAGGGGACCAAAAGAGACCAAAACTGGAACTTGGGTCCAAAAGCGTCAGAAAGTGCCAAAAGGGGAGAAGCTGGTGTGAAAGCCTTGTTTTTAGTCCTAGCACTGATATTCAAGGAGTTTCAGTGGCCTAAGACGAGTTTCGCACGTCTTCCTTTGCCAGTAAGTAAAAAGGGACTAAGAGAGACCAAAACTGGAACTTGGGTCCAAAAGCGCCAGAAAGTGCCACAAGGGGAGAAGCTGGTGTGAAAGCCTTGTATTTAGTCCTAGTACTGATATTCAGGGAGTTTTAGTGGCCTGAGACGAGTTTCGCACGTCTTCCATTGTCGGTGAGCAAAAGGGGACCAAAAGAGACCAAAACTGGAAATTGGGTCCGAAATCGTCAGAAAGTGCCAAAAGGGGAGAAGCTGGTGTGAAAGCCTTGTTTTTAGTCCTAGTACTGATTTTCAAGGAGTTTCAGTGGCCTGAGACGAGTTTCGCACGTCTTCCTTTGCCGGTAAGCAAAAGGGGACCAAAAGAGACCAAAACTGGAACTTGGGTCCAAAAGCACCAGAAAGTGCCAGAAGGGGAGAAGCTGGTGTGAAAGCCTTCCTTTCAGTCCTAGCACTGATATTCAAGGACTTTCAGTGGACTAAGACGAGTTTCGCACGTCTTCATTTGCCAGTAAGCAAAAGGGGACTAAGAGAGACCAAAACTAGAACTTGGGTCCAAAAGCGCCAAAAAGTGCCAGAAGGGGAGAAGGTGGTGTGAAAGCCTTCCTTTGAGTCCTAGTACTGATATTCAAGGAGTTTTAGAGCCCTGAGACAAGTTTCGCACGTCTTCCATTGTCGGTAAGCAAAAGCGGACCAAAAGAGACCAAAACTGGAACTTGGGTCCAAAAGCGTCAGAAAGTGCCAAAAAGGGAGAAGCTGGTGTGAAAGCCTTGTTTTTAGTCCTAGTACTGATATTCAGGGAGTTTTAGTGGCCTGAGACGAGTTTCGGACGTCTTCCATTGTCGGTGAGCAAAAGGGGACCAAAAGAGACCAAAACTGGAAATTGGGTCCGAAAGCGTCAGAAAGTGCCAAAAGGGGAGAAGCTGGTGTGAAAGCCTTGTTTTTAGTCCTAGTACTGATTTTCAAGGAGTTTCAGTGGCCTGAGACGAGTTTCGCACATCTTCCTTTGCCGGTAAGCAAAATGAGACCAAAAGAGACCAAAACTGGAACTTGGGTCCAAAAGCGCCAGAAAGTGTCAAAAGCAGAGACGCTGGTGTGAAAGTCTTCCTTTGACTCCTAGTATTGATATTCAAGGAGTTTCAGTGGCCTGAGACGAGTTTCGCACGTCTCCCTTTGCCGATAAGCAAAAGGGGACTAAAAGAGATCAAAACTGGAACTCGAGTCTACAAGTGCCAGAAAGTGCCAGAAGATGAGAAGCTGGTGTGAAAGCCTTGTTTTAGGTCCTAGTACTGATATTCAAGGAGTTTCAGTGGCCAGAGACGAGTTTCGCACGTCTTCCTTTGCCGGTAAGCAAAAGGGGACCAAAAGAGACCAAAACTGGAACTAGGGTGCCAGAAAGTGCCAGAAAGTGCCAGAAGGGGAGAAGCTGGTGTGAAAGCCTTGTTTTAGGTCCTAGTACTGATATTCAAAGAGTTTCAGTGGCCTGAGACGAGCTTCGCACGTCTCCCTTTGCCGGTAAGCAAAAGAGACCAAAATTAGAACTTGGGTCCAAAATTGCCAGAAAGTGCCAAAAGGGCAGAAGGTGGGGTGAAAGCCTTCTTTTGAGTCCTAGGAGTGATAGTCAAGGAGTTGCAGTGGCCTGAGACGAGTTTCGAACGTCTTCCATTGTCAGTAAGTAAAAGGGGACCAAAAGAGACCAAAACTGGAACTTCGGTCCAAAAGCGTCAGAAAGTGCCAAAAGGGGAGAAGCTGGTGTGAAAGCCTTGTTTTTAGTCCTAGTACTGATATTCTAAGAGTTTCAGTGGCCTGAGAGGAGTTTCGCACGTCTTCCTTTGCCGGTAATAAAAGGGGACCAACAGAGACCAAAATTGGAAATTGGGTCCGAAAGCGTCAGAAAGTGCCAAAAGGGGAGAAACTAGTGTGAAAGCCTTGTTTTTAGTCCTAGTACTTATTTTCAAGGAGTTTCAGTGGCCTGAGACGAGTTTCGCACGTCTTCCTTTGCCGGTAAGCTGAAGGGGACTAAAAGAGACCAAAACTGGAACTTGGGTCCAAAAGCGCCAGAAAGTGCCACAAGGGGAGAAGCTGGTGTGAAAGCCTTCCTTTGAGTCCTAGTATTGATATTCAAGGAGTTTTAGTGGCCTGAGACGAGTTTCACACGTCTCCCTTTGCCGGTAAGCAAAAGGGGGCCAAAAGAGACCAAAACTGGAACTTGGGTCCAAAAGCACCAGAAAGTGCCAGAAGGGGAGAAGCTGGTGTGAAAGCCTTCCTTTTAGTCCTAGTATTGATATTCAAGGAGTTTTAGTGGCTTGAGACGAGTTCTGCACGTCTCCCTTTGCCGGTAAGCAAAAGGGGACCAAAAGAGACCAAAACTGTAAATTGGGTCCAAAAGCGCCAGAAAGTGCCAGAAGGGGAGAAGCTGGTGTGAAAGCCTTCCTTTGAGTCCTAGTATTGATATTCAAGGAATTTCAGTGGCCTAAGACGAGTTTCGCACGTCTTCCTTTGCCGATAAGCAAAAAGGGACCAAAAGAGACCAAAACTGGAACTTAGGTCGAAAAGCTCCAGAAAGTGCCACATAGGCAGAAGCTAGTGTGAAAGCCTTACTTTGAGTCCTAGGAGTGATATTCAAGGAGTTTCAGTGGCCTGAGACGAGTTTCGCACGTCTTTCCCTGCTGGTAAGCAAAAGACGACCAAAAGAGACCAAAATTGGAACTTGGGTCCAAAAGAACCAGAAAGTGCCAAAAGGGGAAAAACTGGTGTGAAAGCCTTCCCTTGACTCCTAGTATTGATATTAAAGAAGTTTCAGTGGCCTGAGACGAGTTTCGCATGTCTGCCATTGTTGGTAAGTAAAAGGGGACCAAAAGAGACCAAAACTGGAACTTGGGTCCAAAAGCGTCAGAAAGTGCCAAAAGAGAGAAGCTGGTGTGAAAGCCTTGTTTTTAGTCCTAGCACTGATATTCAAGGAGTTTCAGTGGCCTAAGACGTGTTTCGCACGTCTTCCTTTGCCAGTAAGTAAAAGGGGACTAAGAGAGACCAAAACTGGAACTTGGGTCCAAAAGCGCCAAAAAGTGCCAGAAGGGGAGAAGGTGGTGTGAAAGCTTTCCTTTGAGTCCTAGTACTGATATTCAAGGAGTTTTAGAGGCCTGAGATAAGTTTCGCACGTCATCCATTGCTGATAAGCAAAAGGGGACCAAAAGAGACCAAAACTGGAACTTGAGTACAAAAGCGCCAGAAAGTGTCCAAAGGGGAGACGCTTGTGTGAAAATGTTCCTTTGACTCCTAGTATTGATATTCAAGGAGTTGCAGTGGCCTGAGACGAGTTTCGCACGTCTTCCATTGTGGGTAAGCAAAACGGGACCAAAAGAGACCAAAACTGGAACTTGGGTCCAAAAGCGTCAGAAAGTGCCAAAAGGGCAGAAGCTGGTGTGAAAGCCTTTCTTTTACTCCTAGTACTGATATTCAAGGAGTTTCAGTGGTGTGAAAGCTGGTGTGAAAGGCTTCATTTGAGTCCTAGTATTGATATTCAAGGAATTTCAGTGGCCTGAGACGAGTTTCGCCTGTCTTCCTTTTCCGGTAAGCAAAAGGGGACCAAAAGAGACCAAACCGGAACGTGGGTCCAAAAGCGCCAGAAAGTGTCAAAAGGGAAGAAGCTGGTGTGAAATGCTTCCTTTGAGTCCTAGTATTGATATTCATGGAGTTTCAGTGGCCTGAGACGAGTTTCTCACGTCTTCATTGCCGGTAAGCAAAAGGGGACCAAAAGAGACGAAAATTGGAACTTGGGTCCAAAAGTGCCAGAAAGTGCCAAAAGGGGAGAAGGTGGTGAGAAAGCCTTCCTTTGAGTCCTAGGAGTGATATTCATGGAGTTTCAGTGGACTGAGATGAGTTTCGCACGTCTTCCTTTGCAGGTAAGCAAAAGGGGACCAAGAGAGACCACAACCAGAACTTGGGTCCAAAAGCGCTAGAAAGTTCCAAAAGGGGAGAAGGTGGTGTGAAAGTCTTCCTTTGAGTCCTAGGAGTGATCTTCAAGGAGTTTCAGTGGCTTGAGACGAGTTTCGCACGTCTTCCATTGCCGGTAAGTGAAAGGGGACCAAAAGAGACCAAAACTGGAACTTGCGTCCAAAAGTGCCAGAAAGTGCCAAAAGTGCAGAAGGTGGGGTGAAAGCCTTCCTTTGAGTCCTAGGAGTGATATTCAAGGAGTTTCATTGACCTGAGACGAGTTTTGCACGTCTTTCATTGCCGGTAAGCATAAGGGGATCAAAAGAGACCAAAACTGGAACTTGGGACCAAAAGCGCCAGAAAGTGCCAAAAGGGGAGAAGCTGGTGTCAAAGCCTTCCTTTGCCTCCTAGTATTGATATTCAAGGAGTTTCAGTGGCCTGAGCCGAGTTTCGCACGTCTTCCTTTGCAGGTAAGCAAAAAGGGACCAAAAGAGTCCAAAACTAGAACTTGGGTCCAAAAGCGGCAGAAAGTGCCAGAAGGGGAGAAGCTGGTGTGAAAGCCTTCCTTTGAGTCCTAGTACTGATATTCAAGGAGTTTCAGTGGCCTGAGATGAGTTTTGCATGTTTTCCTTTGCTTGTAAGCAAAACGGACCCAAGAGACCAAAACTAGAACTTGGGTCCAAAGCACCAGAAAGTACCAAAAGGGGAGAAGCTGGTGTGAAAGCCTTCCTTTGACTCCTAGTATTCATATTCAAGGAGTTTCAGTTGCCTGAGACGAGTTTCACATGTATTCTTTGCCGGTAAGCAAAAGGGACCAAAAGAGACGAAAACTGAACTTGGGTCCAAAGCGCAGAAAGTGCCAGAAGGGGAGAAGCTGGTGTGAAAGCCTTCCTTTGAGTCCTAGTATTGATATTCAAGGAGTTTCAGTGGCCTGAGACGAGTTTCGCACGTCTTCCTTTGCCGGTAAGCAAAAGGGGACCAAAAGAGACCAAAACTGGAACTTGGGTCCAAAAGCGCCAGAAAGTGCCAAAAGGGGAGAAGCTGGTGTGAAAGCCTTCCTTTGAGTCCTAGTAGTGATATTCAAGGAGTTTCAGTGGCCTGAGACGAGTTTCGCACGTCTTCCTTTGCCGGTAAGCAAAAGGGGACCAAAAGAGACCAAAACTGGAACTTGAGTCCAAAAGCGCCAGAAAGTGCCAAAGGGGAGAAGCTGGTGTGAAAGCCTTCCTTTGAGTCCTAGTACTGATATTCAAGGAGTTTCAGTGGCCTGAGACGAGTTTCGCACGTCTTCCTTTGCCGGTAAGCAAAAGGGGACCAAAAGAGACCAAAACTGGAACTTGGGTCCAAAAGCGCCAGAAAGTGCCAAAAGGGAGAAGGTGGTGTGAAAGCCTTCCTTTGAGTCCTAGGAGTGATATTCAAGGAGTTTCAGTGGCCTGAGACGAGTTTCGCACGTCTTCCTTTGCAGTAAGCAAAAGGGGACCAAAAGAGACCAAAACTGGAACTTGGGTCCAAAAGCGCCAGAAAGTGCCAAAAGGGGAGAAGCTGGTGTGAAAGCCTTCTTTTGAGTCCTAGTACTGATATTCAAGAGTTTCAGTGGCCTGAGAAGTTTCGCACGTCTTCCTTTGCCAGTAAGCAAAAGGGACCAAAGAGACCAAAACTGGAACTTGGGTCCAAAAGCCCAGAAAGTCCAAAAGGGAAAAGCTGGTGTGAAAGCCTTCCTTTGAGTCCTAGTACTGATATTCAAGGAGTTTCAGTGGCCTGAGACGAGTTTCGCACGTCTTCCTTTGCCGGTAAGCAAAAGGGGACCAAAAGAGACCAAAACTGGAACTTGGGTCCAAAAGCGCCAGAAAGTGCCAAAAGGGAGAAGGTGGTGTGAAAGCCTTCCTTTGAGTCCTAGGAGTGATATTCAAGGAGTTTCAGTGGCCTGAGACGAGTTTCGCACGTCTTCCTTTGCTGGTAAGCAAAAGGGGACCAAAAGAGACCAAAACTGGAACTTGGGTCCAAAAGCGGCAGAAAGTGCCAGAAGGGGAGAAGCTGGTGTGAAAGCCTTCCTTTGAGTCCTAGTACTGATATTCAAGGAGTTTCAGTGGCCTGAGACGAGTTTCGCACGTTTTCCTTTGCTTGTAAGCAAAAGGGACCCAAAGAGACCAAAACTGGAACTTGGGTCCAAAGCACCAGAAAGTGCCAAAAGGGGAGAAGCTGGTGAGAAAGCCTTCCTTTGAGTCCTAGTAGTGATATTCAAGGAGTTTCAGTGGCCTGAGACGAGTTTCGCACGTCTTCCTTTGCCGGTAAGCAAAAGGGACCAAAAGAGACCAAAACTGGAACTTGGGTCCAAAAGCGCCAGAAAGTGCCAAAAGGGAGAAGCTGGTGTGAAAGCCTTCTTTTTAGTCCTAGTACTGATATTCAAGGAGTTTCAGTGGCCTGAGACGAGTTTCGCACGTCTTCCTTTGCCGGTAAGCAAAAGGGACCAAAAGAGACCAAAACTGGAACTTGGGTCCAAAAGCGCCAGAAAGTGCCAAAAGGGGAGAGCTGGTGTGAAAGCCTTCCTTTGAGTCCTAGTAGTGATATTCAAGGAGTTTCAGGGCCTGAGACGAGTTTCGCACGTCTTCCTTTGCCGGTAAGCAAAAGGGGACCAAAAGAGACCAAAACTGGAACTTGGGTCCAAAAGCGCCAGAAAGTGCCAAAAGGGGAGAAGGTGGTGAGAAAGCCTTCCTTTGAGTCCTAGGAGTGATATTCAAGGAGTTTCAGTGGCCTGAGACGAGTTTCGCACGTCTTCCTTTGCCGGTAAGCAAAAGGGGACCAAAAGAGACCAAAACTGGAACTTGGGTCCAAAAGCGCCAGAAAGTGCCAAAAGGGGAGAAGCTGGTGAGAAAGCCTTCCTTTGAGTCCTAGTACTGATATTCAAGGAGTTTCAGTGGCCTGAGACGAGTTTCGCACGTCTTCCATTGCCGGTAAGCAAAAGGGGACCAAAAGAGACCAAAACTGGAACTTGGGTCCAAAAGCGCCAGAAAGTGCCAAAAGGGGAGAAGTGGTGTGAAAGCCTTCCTTTGAGTCCTAGTATGATATTCAAGGAGTTTCAGTGGCCTGAGACGAGTTTCGCACGTCTTCCTTTGCCGGTAAGCAAAAGGGACCAAAAGAGACCAAAACTGGAACTTGGGTCCAAAAGCGCCAGAAAGTGCCAAAAGGGGAGAAGCTGGTGTGAAAGCCTTCCTTTGAGTCCTAGTATGATATTCAAGGAGTTTCAGTGGCCTGAGACGAGTTTCGCACGTCTTCCTTTGCCGGTAAGCAAAAGGGACCAAAAGAGACCAAAACTGGAACTTGGGTCCAAAAGCGCCAGAAAGTGCCAAAAGGGAGAAGCTGGTGTGAAAGCCTTCCTTTGAGTCCTAGTATGATATTCAAGGAGTTTCAGTGGCCTGAGACGAGTTTCGCACGTCTTCCTTTGCCGGTAAGCAAAAGGGGACCAAAAGAGACCAAAACTGGAACTTGGGTCCAAAAGCGCCAGAAAGTGCCAAAAGGGGAGAAGCTGGTGTGAAAGCCTTCCTTTGAGTCCTAGTAGTGATATTCAAGGAGTTTCAGTGGCCTGAGACGAGTTTCGCACGTCTTCCTTTGCCGGTAAGCAAAAGGGGACCAAAAGAGACCAAAACTGGAACTTGGGTCCAAAAGCGCCAGAAAGTGCCAAAAGGGGAGAAGCTGGTGTGAAAGCCTTCCTTTGAGTCCTAGTATGATATTCAAGGAGTTTCAGTGGCCTGAGACGAGTTTCGCACGTCTTCCTTTGCCGGTAAGCAAAAGGGGACCAAAAGAGACCAAAACTGGAACTTGGGTCCAAAAGCGCCAGAAAGTGCCAAAAGGGGAGAAGCTGGTGTGAAAGCCTTCCTTTGAGTCCTAGTATGATATTCAAGGAGTTTCAGTGGCCTGAGACGAGTTTCGCACGTCTTCCTTTGCCGGTAAGCAAAAGGGGACCAAAAGAGACCAAAACTGGAACTTGGGTCCAAAAGCGCCAGAAAGTGCCAAAAGGGAGAAGCTGGTGTGAAAGCCTTCCTTTGAGTCCTAGTATGATATTCAAGGAGTTTCAGTGGCCTGAGACGAGTTTCGCACGTCTTCCTTTGCCGGTAAGCAAAAGGGGACCAAAAGAGACCAAAACTGGAACTTGGGTCCAAAAGCGCCAGAAAGTGCCAAAAGGGGAGAAGTGGTGGAAAGCCTTCCTTTGAGTCCTAGATGATATTCAAGGAGTTTCAGTGGCCTGAGACGAGTTTCGCACGTCTTCCTTTGCCGGTAAGCAAAAGGGGACCAAAAGAGACCAAAACTGGAACTTGGGTCCAAAAGCGCCAGAAAGTGCCAAAAGGGGAGAAGTGGTGTGAAAGCCTTCCTTTGAGTCCTAGATGATATTCAAGGAGTTTCAGTGGCCTGAGACGAGTTTCGCACGTCTTCCTTTGCCGGTAAGCAAAAGGGGACCAAAAGAGACCAAAACTGGAACTTGGGTCCAAAAGCGCCAGAAAGTGCCAAAAGGGGAGAAGCTGGTGTGAAAGCCTTCCTTTGAGTCCTAGTAGTGATATTCAAGGAGTTTCAGTGGCCTGAGACGAGTTTCGCACGTCTTCCTTTGCCGGTAAGCAAAAGGGGACCAAAAGAGACCAAAACTGGAACTTGGGTCCAAAAGCGCCAGAAAGTGCCAAAAGGGGAGAAGGTGGTGAGAAAGCCTTCCTTTGAGTCCTAGTACTGATATTCAAGGAGTTTCAGTGGCCTGAGACGAGTTTCGCACGTCTTCCTTTGCCGGTAAGCAAAAGGGGACCAAAAGAGACCAAAACTGGAACTTGGGTCCAAAAGCGCCAGAAAGTGCCAAAAGGGGAGAAGTGGTGTGAAAGCCTTCCTTTGAGTCCTAGTATGATATTCAAGGAGTTTCAGTGGCCTGAGACGAGTTTCGCACGTCTTCCTTTGCCGGTAAGCAAAAGGGGACCAAAAGAGACCAAAACTGGAACTTGGGTCCAAAAGCGCCAGAAAGTGCCAAAAGGGGAGAAGCTGGTGTGAAAGCCTTCCTTTGAGTCCTAGGAGTGATATTCAAGGAGTTTCAGTGGCCTGAGACGAGTTTCGCACGTCTTCCTTTGCCGGTAAGCAAAAGGGGACCAAAAGAGACCAAAACTGGAACTTGGGTCCAAAAGCGCCAGAAAGTGCCAAAAGGGGAGAAGCTGGTGTGAAAGCCTTCCTTTGAGTCCTAGTATGATATTCAAGGAGTTTCAGTGGCCTGAGACGAGTTTCGCACGTCTTCCTTTGCCGGTAAGCAAAAGGGGACCAAAAGAGACCAAAACTGGAACTTGGGTCCAAAAGCGCCAGAAAGTGCCAAAAGGGGAGAAGTGGTGAGAAAGCCTTCCTTTGAGTCCTAGGAGTGATATTCAAGGAGTTTCAGTGGCCTGAGACGAGTTTCGCACGTCTTCCTTTGCCGGTAAGCAAAAGGGGACCAAAAGAGACCAAAACTGGAACTTGGGTCCAAAAGCGCCAGAAAGTGCCAAAAGGGGAGAAGGTGGTGAGAAAGCCTTCCTTTGAGTCCTAGGAGTGATATTCAAGGAGTTTCAGTGGCCTGAGACGAGTTTCGCACGTCTTCCTTTGCCGGTAAGCAAAAGGGGACCAAAAGAGACCAAAACTGGAACTTGGGTCCAAAAGCGCCAGAAAGTGCCAAAAGGGAGAAGTGGTGTGAAAGCCTTCCTTTGAGTCCTAGAGTGATATTCAAGGAGTTTCAGTGGCCTGAGACGAGTTTCGCACGTCTTCCTTTGCCGGTAAGCAAAAGGGGACCAAAAGAGACCAAAACTGGAACTTGGGTCCAAAAGCGCCAGAAAGTGCCAAAAGGGAGAAGTGGTGTGAAAGCCTTCCTTTGAGTCCTAGAGTGATATTCAAGGAGTTTCAGTGGCCTGAGACGAGTTTCGCACGTCTTCCTTTGCGGTAAGCAAAAGGGACCAAAAGAGACCAAAACTGGAACTTGGGTCCAAAAGCGCCAGAAAGTGCCAAAAGGGGAGAAGCTGGTGTGAAAGCCTTCCTTTGAGTCCTAGTATGATATTCAAGGAGTTTCAGTGGCCTGAGACGAGTTTCGCACGTCTTCCTTTGCGGTAAGCAAAAGGGACCAAAAGAGACCAAAACTGGAACTTGGGTCCAAAAGCGCCAGAAAGTGCCAAAAGGGGAGAAGCTGGTGTGAAAGCCTTCCTTTGAGTCCTAGTATGATATTCAAGGAGTTTCAGTGGCCTGAGACGAGTTTCGCACGTCTTCCTTTGCCGGTAAGCAAAAGGGACCAAAAGAGACCAAAACTGGAACTTGGGTCCAAAAGCGCCAGAAAGTGCCAAAAGGGGAGAAGCTGGTGTGAAAGCCTTCCTTTGAGTCCTAGATGATATTCAAGGAGTTTCAGTGGCCTGAGACGAGTTTCGCACGTCTTCCATTGCCGGTAAGCAAAAGGGGACCAAAAGAGACCAAAACTGGAACTTGGGTCCAAAAGCGCCAGAAAGTGCCAAAAGGGGAGAAGTGGTGTGAAAGCCTTCCTTTGAGTCCTAGGAGTGATATTCAAGGAGTTTCAGTGGCCTGAGACGAGTTTCGCACGTCTTCCTTTGCCGGTAAGCAAAAGGGGACCAAAAGAGACCAAAACTGGAACTTGGGTCCAAAAGCGCCAGAAAGTGCCAAAAGGGGAGAAGCTGGTGTGAAAGCCTTCCTTTGAGTCCTAGTATGATATTCAAGGAGTTTCAGTGGCCTGAGACGAGTTTCGCACGTCTTCCTTTGCCGGTAAGCAAAAGGGGACCAAAAGAGACCAAAACTGGAACTTGGGTCCAAAAGCGCCAGAAAGTGCCAAAAGGGAGAAGGTGGGTGAAAGCCTTCCTTTGAGTCCTAGGAGTGATATTCAAGGAGTTTCAGTGGCCTGAGACGAGTTTCGCACGTCTTCCTTTGCCGGTAAGCAAAAGGGGACCAAAAGAGACCAAAACTGGAACTTGGGTCCAAAAGCGCCAGAAAGTGCCAAAAGGGGAGAAGGTGGTGTGAAAGCCTTCCTTTGAGTCCTAGGAGTGATATTCAAGGAGTTTCAGTGGCCTGAGACGAGTTTCGCACGTCTTCCTTTGCCGGTAAGCAAAAGGGACCAAAGAGACCAAAACTGGAACTTGGGTCCAAAAGCGCCAGAAAGTGCCAAAAGGGGAGAAGTGGTGTGAAAGCCTTCCTTTGAGTCCTAGTATGATATTCAAGGAGTTTCAGTGGCTGAGACGAGTTTCGCACGTCTTCCATTGCCGGTAAGCAAAAGGGGACCAAAAGAGACCAAAACTGGAACTTGGGTCCAAAAGGCCAGAAAGTGCCAAAAGGGAGAAGGTGGGTGAAAGCCTTCCTTTGAGTCCTAGGAGTGATATTCAAGGAGTTTCAGTGGCCTGAGACGAGTTTCGCACGTCTTCCTTTGCCGGTAAGCAAAAGGGGACCAAAAGAGACCAAAACTGGAACTTGGGTCCAAAAGCGCCAGAAAGTGCCAAAAGGGGAGAAGCTGGTGTGAAAGCCTTCCTTTGAGTCCTAGTATGATATTCAAGGAGTTTCAGTGGCCTGAGACGAGTTTCGCACGTCTTCCTTTGCCGGTAAGCAAAAGGGGACCAAAAGAGACCAAAACTGGAACTTGGGTCCAAAAGCGCCAGAAAGTGCCAAAAGGGGAGAAGCTGGTGTGAAAGCCTTCCTTTGAGTCCTAGTAGTGATATTCAAGGAGTTTCAGTGGCCTGAGACGAGTTTCGCATGTCTTCCTTTGCCGGTAAGCAAAAGGGGACCAAAAGAGACCAAAACTGGAACTTGGGTCCAAAAGCGCCAGAAAGTGCCAAAAGGGAGAAGCTGGTGTGAAAGCCTTCCTTTGAGTCCTAGGAGTGATATTCAAGGAGTTTCAGTGGCCTGAGACGAGTTTCGCACGTCTTCCTTTGCCGGTAAGCAAAAGGGACCAAAAGAGACCAAAACTGGAACTTGGGTCCAAAAGCGCCAGAAAGTGCCAAAAGGGGAGAAGCTGGTGTGAAAGCCTTCCTTTGATCCTAGTATTGATATTCAAGGAGTTTCAGTGGCCTGAGACGAGTTTCGCACGTCTTCCATTGCCGGTAAGCAAAAGGGACCAAAAGAGACCAAACTGGAACTTGGGTCCAAAAGCGCCAGAAAGTGCCAAAAGGGAGAAGGTGGTGAGAAAGCCTTCCTTTGAGTCCTAGGAGTGATATTCAAGGAGTTTCAGTGGCCTGAGACGAGTTTCGCACGTCTTCCTTTGCCGGTAAGCAAAAGGGGACCAAAAGAGACCAAAACTGGAACTTGGGTCCAAAAGCGCCAGAAAGTGCCAAAAGGGGAGAAGCTGGTGTGAAAGCCTTCCTTTGAGTCCTAGTAGTGATATTCAAGGAGTTTCAGTGGCCTGAGACGAGTTTCGCACGTCTTCCTTTGCCGGTAAGCAAAAGGGGACCAAAAGAGACCAAAACTGGAACTTGGGTCCAAAAGCGCTAGAAAGTGCCAAAAGGGGAGAAGGTGGGGTGAAAGCCTTCCTTTAAGTCCTAGGAGTGATACTCAAGGAACTTCAGTGGCCTGAGACGAGTTTCGCACGTCTTCCTTTGCAGATAAGCAAAAGGGGACCAAAAGAGACGAATACTGGAACTTGGGTCCAAAAGCTCCAGAAAGTGCCAAAAGGGGAGAAGCTGGTGTGAAAGCCTTCTTTTTAGTCCTAGTACTGATATTCAAAGAGTTTCAGTGGCCTGAGAAGATTTCGCACGTCTTCCTTTGCCAGTATGCAAAAGGGAACCCAAAGAGACCAAAACTGGAACTTGGGTCCAAAAGCACCAGAAAGTACCAAAAGGGAAAAAGCTGGTGTGAAAGCCTTCCTTTGAGTCCTAGTACTGATATTCAAGGAGTTTCAGTGTCTTGAGACGAGTTTCGCACGTCTTCCATTACCGGTAAGTAAAAGGGGACCAAAAGAGACCAAAACTGGAACTTGGATCCAAAAGTGCCAGAAAGTGCCAAAAGTGCAGAAGGTGGGGTTAAAGCCTTCCTTTGAGTCCTAGGTGTGATATTCAAGGAGTTTCAGTGGCTTGAGACGATTTCGCACGTCTTCCTTTGCTGGTAAGCTAAAGGGGACCAAAAGAGGCCAAAACTAGGACCTGGGTCCAAAAGCGGCAGAAAATGCCAGAAGGGGAGAAGCTGGTGTGAAAGCCTTCCTTTGAGTCCTAGTACTGATATTCAAGGAGTGGCAGTGGCCTGAGATGAGTTTCGCACGTTTTCCTTTGCTTGTAAGCAAAAGCGGACCCAAAGAGACCAAAACTGGAACTTGGGTCCAACAGCACCAGAAAGTACCAAAAGGGGAGAAGCTGGTGTGAAAGCCTTCCTTTGACTCCGAGTATTGATATTCAAGGGGTTTCAGTGGCCTGAGACGTGTTTCGCATGTATTCCTTTGCCGGTAAGCAAAAGGGGAACAAAAGAGACAAAAACTGGAACTTGGGTCCAAAAGCGCCAGAAAGTGCCAAAAGCGGAGAAGCTGGTGTGAAAGCCTTCTTTTTAGTCCTAGTACTGATATTCAAGGAGTTTCAGTGGCCTGAGACGAGTTTTGCACATCTTCCTTTGCCGGTAAGCAAAAGGGAACCAAAAGTGACGAAAACTTGAACTTGGGTCCAAAAGCTCCAGAAATTGCCAAAAGGGGAGACGCTGGTGTGAAAGCCTTCCTTTGACTCCTAGTATTGATATTCAAGGAGTTTCAGCGGCCTGAGACGCGTTTCGCACGTCTTCCACTGCCGGTAAGAAAAAGGGGACCAAAAGAGAGCAGAACTGGAACTTGGGTCCAAAAGCGCCAGAAAGTGCCAAAAGGGAAGAAGGTGGGGTCAAAGCCTTCCTTTGAGTCCTAGGAGCGATATTGAAGGAGTTTCAGTGGCCTGAGACGAGATTCGCATGTCTTCCATTGCGGGTAAGCAAAAGGGGACCAAAATAGACCAAAACTGGAACTTGGGTCCAAAAGCACTAGAAAGTGCGAAAAGGGGAGAAGGTTGTGAGAAAGCCTTCCTTTGAGGCCTAGGAGTGATATTCAAGGAGTTTCTGTGGCCTGAGACGAGTTTCGCACGTCTTCCATTGCTGGTAAGCAAAAAGGGACCAAAAGAGACCAAAACTGGAACTTGGTTTCCAAAAGCGCCAGAAAGTGCTAGAAGGGGAGAAGCTGGTGTGAAAGCCTTCCTTTGAGTCCTAGTACTGATATTCAAGGAGTTTCAGTGGCCTGAGACGAGTTTCGCACGTCTTCCATTGCCGGTAAGCAAAAAAAGAACCAAAGGATACCAAAACTGGAACTTGGGTCCAAAAGCGCCAGAAAGTGCCAGAAGGGGAGAAGCTGGTGTGAAAGCCTTCCTTTGAGTCCTAGTACTGATATTCAAGGAGTTTCAGTGGCCTGAGACAAGTTTCGCACGTCTTCCATTGCTGGTAAGCAAAAGGGGACCAAAAGAGGCCAAAACTAGAACTTCGGTCGAAAAGCGGCAGAAAGTGCCAGAAGGAGAGAAGCTGGTGTGAAAGCCTTCCTTTGAGTCCTAGTACTGATATTCAAGGAGTTTCAGTGGCCTGAGATGAGTTTCGCATGTTTTCCTTTGCTTGTAAGCAAAAGCGGACCCAAAGAGACCAAAACTGGAACTTGGGTCCAACAACACCAGAAAGTGCCAAAAGGGGAGAAGCTGGTGTGAAAGCCTTCCTTTGAGTGCTAGTATTGATATTCAAGGAGTTTCAGTGTCTTGAGACGAGTTTCGCACGTCTTCCATTACCGGTAAGTAAAAGGGGACCAAAAGAGACCAAAACTGGAACTTGGGTCCAAAAGTGCTAGAATGTGCCAAAAGTGCAGAAGGTGGGGTGAAAGCCTTCCTTTGAGTCCTAGGTGTGATATTCAAGGAGTTTCAGTGGCCTGAGACGATTTCGCACGTCTTCCTTTGCCGGTAAGCAAACGGTGACCAAAAGAGACGAAAATTGGAACTTGGGTCAAAAAGCGCCAGAAAGTACCAAAAGGGGAGCAGCTGGTGTGAAAGCCTTCCTTTGCCTCCTAGTATTGATATTCAAGGAGTTTCAGTAGCTTGAGACGAGTGTCGCACGTCTTGGTTTGCCGGTAAGCAAAAGGGGACCAAAAGAGGCCAAAATTGGAACTTTAGTCCAAAAGCGCCAGAAAGTGCCAAAAGGGTAGAAGCTGGTGTGAAAGCCTTCCTTTCACTCCTAGTATTGATATTCAAGGAGTTTCAATGGCCTGAGATGAGTTTCGCACGTCTCCCTTTGCCGGTAAGCAATCGGGGACCAAAAGAGACGAAAATTGGAACTTGGGTCCAAAAGTCCCAGAAAGTGCCAAAAGAGGAGAAGGTGGTGAGAAGGCCTTCCTTTGAGTCCTAGGAGCGATATTCAAGGAGTTTCAGTGGCCTGAGACGAGATTCGCATGTCTTCCATTGCAGGTAAGCAAAAGGGGACCAAAAGAGACGAAAACTGGAACTTGGGTCCAAAAGCGCCAGAAAGTGCCAAAAGGGGAGAAGCTGGTGTGAAAGCCTTCCTTTGCCTCCTAGTATTGATATTCAAGGAGTTTCAGTGGCCTGAGACGAGTTTCGCACGTCTTTCTTTGTAGGTAAGCAAAAAGGGACCAAAAGAGACCAAAACTAGAACTTGGCTCCAAAAGCGGCAGAAAGTGCCAGAAGGGGAGAAGCTGGTGTGAAAGCCTTCCTTTGAGTCCTAGTTCTGATATTCAAGGAGTTTCAGTGGCCTGAGATGAGTTTCGCATGTTTTCCTTTGCTTGTAAGCAAAAGCGGACCCAAAGAGACCAAAACTGGAACTTGGGTCCAACAGCACCAGAAAGTACCAAAAGGGGAGAAGCTTGTGTGAAAGCCTTCCTTTGACTCCTAGTATTGATATTCAAGGGGTTTCAGTGGCCTGAGACATGTTTCGCATGTATTCCTTTGCCGGTAAGCAAAAGGGGAACAAAAGAGACGAAAACTGGAACTTGGGTCCAAAAGTGCCAGAAAGTGCCAAAAGCGGAGAAGCTGGTGTGAAAGCCTTCTTTTTAGTCCTAGTACTGATATTCAAGGAGGTTCAGTGGCCTGAGACGAGTTTCGCACATCTTCCTTTGCCGGTAGGCAAAAAGGAACCAAAAGTGACGAAAACTTGAACTTGGGTCCAAAAGCGCCAGAAATTGCCAAAAGGGGAGACGCTGGTGTGAAAGCCTTCCTTTGACTCCTAGTATTGATATTCAAGGAGTTTCAGCGGCCTGAGACGAGTTTCGCACGTCTTCCATTGCCGGTAAGCAAAAGGGGACCAAAAGAGACCAGAACTGGAACTTGGGTCCAAAAGCGCCAGAAAGTGCCAAAAGGGGTGAAGCTGGTGTGAAAGCCTTCCTTTGATTCCTAGTATTGATATTAAAGGAGTTTCAGTGGCCTGAGACGAGTTTCGCACGTCTCCCTTTGCCTGTAAGCAAAAGGGGACCAAAAGAGACCAAAACTGGAACTTCGGTCCAAAAGTGCCAGAAAGTGCCAAAGGGCAGAAGGTGGGGTGAAAGCCTTCCTTTGAGTCCTAGGAGCGATATTCAAGGAGTTTCAGTGGCCTGAAACGAGATTCGCATGTCTTCCATTGCGGGTAAGCAAAAGGGGACCAAAATAGACCAAAACTGGAACTTGGGTCCAAAAGCACTAGAAAGTGCGAAAAGGGGAGAAGGTTGTAAGAAAGCCTTCCTTTGAGGCCTAGCAGTGATATTCAAGGAGTTTCAGTGGCCTGAGACGAGTTTCGCACGTCTTCCATTGCTGGTAAGCAAAAAGGGACCAAAAGAGACCAAAACTGGAACTTGGTTTCCAAAAGCGCCAGAAAGTGCTAGAAGGGGAGAAGCTGGTGTGAAAGCCTTCCTTTGAGTCCTAGTACTGATATGCAAGGAGTTTCAGTGGCCTGAGACGAGTTTTGCATGTTTTCCTTTGCTTGTAAGCAAAAGGGGACCAAAAGAGGCCAAAACTAGAACTTGGGTCGAAAAGCGGCAGAAAGTGCCAGAAGGGGAGAAGCTGGTGTGAAAGCCTTCCTTTGAGTCCTAGTACTGATATTCAAGGAGTTTTAGTGGCCTGAGACAAGTTTCGCACGTCTTCCATTGCTGGTAAGCAAAAGGGGACCAAAAGAGGCCAAAACTAGAACTTGGGTCGAAAAGCGGCAGAAAGTGCCAAAATGGCAGAAGGGGGGTGAAAGCCTTCCTTTGACTCCTAGAATTGATATTCAAGGAGTTTCAGTGTCTTGAGACGAGTTTCGCACGTCTTCCTTTGCAGGTAAGCAAAAGGGGACGAAAAGAGACCAAAACTGGAACTTAGGTCCAAAAGCGCCAGAAAGTGTCAAAAGGGGAGAAGCTGTTGTGAAAGCCTTCCTTTGAGTCCTAGGTGTGATATTCAAGGAGTCTCAGTGGCCTGAGACGAGTTTCGCACGTCTTCCATTGCCGGTAAGCAAAAGGGGACCAAAAGAGACCAAAGTGGAACTTGGGTCCAAAAGCGTCAGAAAGTGCCAAAAGGGGAGAAGCTGGTGTGAAAGCCTTTCTTTTAGTCCTAGTACAGATAGTCGAGGAGTATCAGTGGCTTGAGACGAGTTTCGCACGTCTTCCTTTACCTATAAGCAAAAAGGGACCAAAAGAGACGAAAACTGGAACTTGGGTCCAAAAGCGTCAGAAAGTGCCAAAAGGGGAGAAGCTGGTGTGAAAGCCTTTCTTTTAGTCCTAGTACAGATAGTCGAGGAGTTTCAGTGGCCTGAGACAATTTCTCACGTCTTGCTTTGCCGGTAAGCAAAAAGGGACCAACAGATACCAAAACTGGAACTTGGGTCCAAAAGCGCCAGAAAGTGCCAAAAGGGGAGAAGCTGGTGTGAAAGCCTTCCTTTGACTCCTAGAATTGATATTCAAGGAGTTTCAGTGTCTTGAGACGAGTTTCGCACGTCTTCCATTGCCGGTAAGTAAAAGGGGACCAAAAGAGACCAAAACTGGAACTTGGGTCCAAAAGTGCCAGAAAGTGCCAAAAGTTCAGAAGGTGGGGTGAAAGCCTTCCTTTGAGTCCAAGGTGTGATATTCAAGGAGTTTCAGTGGCCTTAGACGATTTCGCACGTCTTCCTTTGCCGGTAAGCAAAAGGGGACCTAAATAGACCAAAACTGGAACTTGGGTCTAAAAGCGCCAGAAAGTACCAAAAGGGAAAAAGCTGGTGTGAAAGCCTTCCCTTGACTCCTAGTATTGATATTCAAGGAGTTTCAGTGTCCTGAAACGAGTTTCACACGTCTCCCGTTGCCGGTAAGTAAAAGGGGACCAAAAGAGACCTGAACTGGGACTTGGGTCCAAAAGCGCCAGAAAGTGCCAAAAGGGGTGAAGCTGGTGTGAAAGCCTTCCTTTGATTCCTAGTATTGATATTCAAGGAGTTTCAGTGGTCTGAGACGAGTTTTGCACATCTTCCTTTGCCGGTAAGCAAAAGGGAACCAAAAGAGACCAAAACTTGAACTTGGGTCCAAAAGCGCCAGAAAGTTCCAAAAGGGGAGACGCTGGTGTGAAAGCCTTCCTTTGACTCCTAGTATTGATATTCAAGGAGTTTCAGTGGCCTGAGACGAGTTTCGCATGTCTTCCATTGCTGGTAAGCAAAAGGGGACCAAAAGAGACCAGAACTGGAACTTGGGCCCAAAAGCGCCAGAAAGTGCCAAAAGGGGTAAAGCTGGTGTGAAAGCCTTGCTTTGATTCCTAGTATTGATATTCAAGGAGTTTAAGTGGCCTGAGACGAGTTTCGCACGTCTCCCTTTGCCGGTAAGCAAAAGGGGACCAAAAGAGACCAAAACTGGAACTTGGGTCCAAAAGCGTCAGAAAGTGCCAAAAGGGCAGAAGCTGGTGTGAAAGCCTTTCTTTTACTCCTAGTACTGATATTCAAGGAGTTTCAGTGGCCTGAGACAATTTCTCACGTCTTGCTTTGCCGGTAAGCAAAAAGGGACCAACAGAGACCAAAACTGGAACTTGGGTCCAAAAGCGCCAGAAAGTACCAAAAGGGAAAAAGCTGGTGTGAAAGCCTTCCTTTGAGTCCTAGTACTGATAGTCAAGGAGTTTCAGTGTCTTGAGACGAGTTTCGCACGTCTTCCATTGCCGGTAAGTAAAAGGGGACCAAAAGAGACCAAAACTGGAACTTGGGTCCAAAAGTGCCAGAAAGTGCCAAAAGTTCAGAAGGTGGGGTGAAAGCCTTCCTTTGAGTCCTAGGTGTGATATTCAAGTAGTTTCAGTGGCCTTAGACGATTTTGCACGTCTTCCTTTGCCGGTAAGCAAAAGGGGACCTAAATAGACCAAAACTGGAACTTGGGTCTAAAAGCGCCAGAAAGTACCAAAAGGGAAAAAGCTGGTGTGAAAGCCTTCCCTTGACTCCTAGTATTGATATTCAAGGAGTTTCAGTGGCCTGAGACGAGTTTCGCACGTCTCCCGTTGCCGGTAAGCAACAGGAGACCAAAAGAGACCAGAACTGGAACTTAGGCCCAACATAGCCAGAAAGTGCCAGAAGGGGAGAAGCTGGTGTGAAAGCCTTCCTTTGAGTCCTAGTACTGATATTCAAGGAGTTTCAGTGGCCTGAGACGAGTTTCGCACGTCTTCCTTTGCAGGTAAGCAAAAGGGGAACAAAAGAGACCAAAACTGGAACTTGGGTCCAAAAGCGCTAGAAAATTCCAAAAGGGGAGAAGCTGGTGTGAAAGCCTTCCTTTGCCTCCTAGTATTGATATTCAAGATGTTTCAGTGGCCTGAGACGAGTTTCGCACGTCTCCCTTTGCCGGTAAGCAAAAGGGGACCAAAAGAGACCAAAACTGGAACTTGGGTCCAAAAGCGTCAGAAAGTGCCAAAAGGGTAGAAGCTGGTGTGAAAGCCTTCCTTTCACTCCTAGTATTGATATTCAAGGAGTTTCAATGGCCTGAGATGAGTTTCGCACGTCTTCCATTGCAGGTAAGTAAAAGGGGACCAAAAGAGACCAAAACTGGAACTTGGGTCTAAAAGCGCCAGAAAGTACCAAAAGGGAAAAAGCTGGTGTGAAAGCCTTCCCTTGACTCCTAGTATTGATATTCAAGGAGTTTCAGTGTCCTGAGACGAGTTTCGCACGTCTCCCGTTGCCGGTAAGTAAAAGGGGACCAAAAGAGACCTGAACTGGGACTTGGGTCCAAAAGCGCCAGAAAGTGCAAAATGGGGAGAAGCTGGTGTGAAAGCCTTCTTTTTAGTTCTAGTACTGATATTCAAGAAGTTCATTGGCCTGAGACGAGTTTTGCATGTCTTCCATTGCCGGTAAGCAAAAGGGGACCAAAAGAGACCAGAACTGGAACTTGGGCCCAAAAGCGCCAGAAAGTGCCAAAAGGGGTGAAGCTGGTGTGAAAGCCTTGCTTTGATTCCTAGTATTGATATTCAAGGAGTTTCAGTGGCCTGAGACGAGTTTCGCACGTCTCCCTTTGCCGGTAAGCAAAAGGGGACCAAAAGAGACCAAAACTGGAACTTGGGTCTAAAAGCGTCAGAAAGTGCCAAAAGGGCAGAAGCTGGTGTGAAAGCCTTTCTTTTACTCCTAGTACTGATATTCAAGGAGTTTCAGTGGCCTGAGACAATTTCTCACGTCTTGCTTTGCCGGTAAGCAAAAAGGGACCAAAAGAGACCAAAACTGGAACTTGGGTCCAAAAGCGCCAGAAAGTACCAAAAGGGGAAAAAGCTGGTGTGAAAGCCTTCTTTTTAGTTCTAGTACTGATATTCAAGGAGTTTCAGTGGCCTGAGACGAGTTTTGCATGTCTTCCACTGCCGGTAAGCAAAAGGGGAACAAAAGAGACAAAACAGGAACTTGGGTCCAAAAGCGCGAGAAAGTACCAAAAGGGGAGAAGGTGGTGACAAAGCTATCCTTTGAGTACTAGGAGTGATATTCAATGAGTTTTAGTGGCCTGAGACGAGTTTTGCACGTCTTCCACTGCCGGTAAGCAAAAGGGGAACAAAAGAGACCAAAACTGGAACTTTGGTCCAAAAGCGCCAGAATATGCCAAAAGGGGAATAGGTGGGGAGAAAGCCTTCCTTTGAGTCCTAGGAGTGATTGTCAAGGAGTTTCAGTAGCCAGAGACGAGTTACGCACGTCTTCCTTTGCCAGTAAGCAAAAGGGGACCAAAAGAGACCAAAACTGGAACTTGGGTCCAAAAGCGCCAGAAAGTACCAAAAGGGAAAAAGCTCGTGTGAAAGCCTTCCTTTGAGTCCTAGTACTGATATTCATGGAGTTTCAGTGTCTTGAGACGAGTTTCGCACGTCTTCCATTGCCGGTAAGTAAAAGTTGACCAAAAGAGACCAAAACTGGAACTTGGGTCCAAAAGTGCCATAAAGTGCCAAAAGTGCAGAAGGTGGGGTGAAAGCCTTCCTTTGAGTCCTAGGTGTGATATTCAAGGAGTTGGGGACCAAAATAGACCAAAACTGGAACTTGGGTCCAAAAGTGCCAGAAAGTACCAAAAGGGAAAAAGCTGGTGTGAAAGCCTTCCCTTGACTCCTAGTATTGATATTCAAGGAGTTTCAGTGGCCTAAGACGAGTTTCACACGTCTCCCGTTGCCGGTAAGGAAAAGGAAACCAAAAGAGAGCAGAACTGGAAGTTGGGCTCAACATAGCCAGAAGGGGAGAAGCTGGTGTGAAAGCCTTCCTTTCACTCCTAGTATTGATATTCAAGGAGTTTCAATGGCCTGAGATGAGTTTCGCACGTCTCCCTTTGCCGGTAAGCAAAAGGGGACCAAAAGAGACCAAAACTGGAACTTGGTTCCAAAAGCGCCAGAAAGTGCAAAAAGGGGAGAAGCTGGTGTGAAAGCCTTCTTTTTAGTTCTAGTACTGATATTCAAGGAGTTCAGTGGCCTGAGACGAGGTTTGCAAGTCTTCCATTGCCGGTAAGCAAAAGGGGACCAAAAGAGAAGAAAACTGGAACTTGGGTCCAAAAGCGCTAGAAAGTGCCAAAAGGGGAGAAGCTGGTGTCAAAGCCTTCCTTTGCCTCCTAGTATTGATATTCAAGGAGTTTCAGTGGCCTGAGACGAGTTTCGCACGTCTTCCTTTGCAGGTAAAGAAAAGGGGACCAAAAGAGACCAAAACTAGGACCTGGGTCCAAAAGCGGCAGAAAGTGCCAGAAGGGGAGAAGCTGGTGTGAAAGCCTTCCTTCGAGTCCTAGTACTGATATTCAAGGAGTTTCAGTGGCCTGAGATGAGTTTCGCATGTTTTCCTTTGCTTGTAAGCAAAAGCGGACCCAAAGAGACCAAAACTAGAACTTGGGTCCAACAGCACCAGAAAGTGCCAAAAGGGGAGAAGCTGGTGTGAAAGCCTTCCTTTGACTCCTAGTATTGATATTCAAGGTGTTTCAGCGGCCTGAGACGTGTTTCGCATGTATTCCTTTGCCGGTAAACAAAGGGGACCAAAAGAGACGAAAACTGGAACTTGGGTCCAAAAGCGCCAGAAAGTGCCAAAAGCGGAGAAGCTGGTGTGAAAGCCTTCTTTTTAGTCCTAGTACTGATATTCAAGGAGTTTCAGTGGCCTGAGACGAGTTTCGCACATCTTCCTTTGCCGATAAACAAAAGGGGACCAGAAGAGACCAGAACTGGAACTTGGGTCCAAAAGCGCCAGAAAGTGCCAAAAGGGGTGAAGCTGGTGTGAAAGGCTTCCTCTGATTCCTAGTATTGATATTCAAGGAGTTTCAGTGGCCTGAGACGAGTTTTGCACGTCTCCCTTTGCCGGTAAGCAAAAGGGGACCAAAAGAGACCAAAACTGGAACTTCGGTCCAAAAGTCCCAGAAAGTGCCAAAAGGGCAGAAGGTGGGGTGAAAGCCTTCCTTTGAGTCCTAGGAGCGATATTCAAGGAGTTTCAGTGGCCTGAGACGAGATTCGCATGTCTTCCATTGCGGGTAAGCAAAAGGGGACCCAAAGAGACCAAAACTGGAACTTGGGTCCAAAAGCGCTAGAAAGTGCCAAAATGGGAGAAGGTTGTGAGAAAGCCTTCCTTTGAGGCCTAGGAGTGATATTCAAGCAGTTTCAGTGGCCTGAGACGAGTTTCGCACGTCTTCCATTGCCGGTAAGCAAAAGGGGACCAAAAGAAACCAAAACTGGAACTTGGGTCCAAAAGCGCTAGAAAGTGCCAAAAGGGGAGAAGCTGCTGTGAAAGCCTTCCTTTGAGTCCTAGTACTGATATTCAAGGAGTTTCAGTGGCCTGAGACGAGTTTCGCACGTCTTCCAATGACGGTAAGCAAAAAAAGAACCAAAGGAGACGAAAACTGGAACTAGGGTCCAAAAGCGCCAGAAAGTGCCAAAAGGGGAGAAGCTGGTGTGAAAGCCTTCCTTTGACTCCTAGAATTGATATTCAAGGAGTTTCAGTGGCTTGAGACGTGTTTCGCATGTATTCCTTTGCCGGTAAGCAAAAGGGGTCCAAAAGAGATGAAAACTGGAACTTGGGTCCAAAATCGCAAGAAAGTGCCAAAAGCGGAGAAGCTGGTGTGAAAGCCTTTTTTTTAGTCCTAGTACTGATATTCAAGGAGTTTCAGTGGCTTGAGACGAGTTTCACATGTATTCCTTCGCCGGTAAGCAAAGGGGGACCAAAAGAGACCAAAATTGGAACTTGGGTCCAAAAGCGCCAGAAAGTACCAAAAGGGGAGAAGGTGGTGACAAAGCCATCCTTTGAGTACTAGGAGTGATATTCAATGAGTTTTAGTGGCCTGAGACGAGTTTCGCACGTCTTCCACTGCCGGTGAGCAAAAGGGGAACAAAAGAGACCAAAACTGGAACTTTGGTCCAAAAGCGCCAGAAAGTGTCAAAAGGGGAACAGGTGGGGAGAAAGCCTTCCTTTGAGTCCTAGGAGTGATTGTCAAGGAGTTTCAGTAGCCAGAGACGAGTTACGCACGTCTTCCTTTGCCAGTAAGCAAAAGGGGACCAAAAGAGACCAAAACTGGAACTTGTGTCCAAAAGCGTCAGAAAGTGCCAAAAGGGGAGAACCTGGTGTGAAAGCCTTCTTTTTAGTCCTAGTACTGATATTCATAGAGTTTCAGTGGCCGGAGACGAGTTTCGCACGTCTTCCGTTGCCGGTAAGCAAAAGGGGACCAAAAGATACCAAAACTAGAACTTGGGTCCAAAAGCGCCAGAAAGGCCAAAAGGGGAGAAGGTGCTGAGAAAGCCTTCCTTTGAGTCCTAGGAGTGATATTCAATGAGTTTCAGTGGCCTAAGACGAGTTTCGCACGTCTTCCACTGCAGGTAAGCAAAAAGGGACCAAAAGAGACCAAAACTGGAAATTTGGTCCCAAAGCGCCAGAAAGTTCCAAAAGGGGAATAGGTGGGGAGAAAGCCTTCCTTTGAGTCCTAGGAGTGATTGTCAAGGAGTTTCAGTGGCTTGAGACGAGTTACGCACGTTTTGCTTTGCCAGTAAGCAAAAGGGGAGCAAAAGAGACAAAAACTAGAACTTGGGTCCAAAAGCGTCAGAAAGTGCCAAAAGGTGAGAAGCTGGTGTGAAAGCCTTCTTTTTAGTACTAGTACTGATATTCAAGGAGTTTCAGTGGCCTGAGACGAGTTTCGCACGTCTTCCTTTGCCGGTAAGCAAAAGGGGACCAAAAGAGACCAAAACTGGAACTTGGGTCCAAAAGCGTCAGAAAGTGCCAGAAGGGGAGAAGCTGGTGTGAAAGCGTTCCTTTGACTCCTATCAGTGATATTCATGCAGTTTAAGTGGCCTGAGACAAGTTTCGCACGTCTGCCTTTCTCAGAAAGCAAAAGGGGACCAAAAGACACCAAAACTGAAATTGGGTCCAAAAGTACCAGAAAGTGCCAGAAGGCGAGAAGGTGGTGTGAATGCCTTCTTTTGGGTCCTAGTACTGATATTGAAGCAGTTTCAGTGGCCTGAGACGAGTTTCGCATCTCTTCTATCGCCGGTAATCAAAAGGGGACCAAAAGAGACCAAAACTAAAACTTAGGTCAAAAAGTGGCAGAAAGTGCCAGAAGGGGAGAAGCTGGTGTGAAACCCTTCTATTTAGACCTGGTACTGATATTCAAGGAGTGTCAGTGGCCTGACACGAGTTTCGCACCTCTTCTTTTGCCGGTAAGCAAAAGGGGACCAAAAGAGACCAAAACTAGACCTTGGGTCCAAAAGCGCTAGAAAGTGCCAAAAGGGGAGAAGCTAGTGTAAAAGCCTTCCTTTGACTCCTAGTAGTGATATTCAAGGAGTTTCAGTGTCCCGAGACTAGTTTCGCACGTTTCCCTTTGTCGGTTAGCAAAAGGCAGACCAAAAGAGACCAAAACTGGAACTTGGCTCCAAAAGCGTCAGAAAGTGCCAAAAGGGAGAGAAGCTGGAGTGAAAGCCTTCCTTTGAGTCCTAGTACTGATATTGAAGGAGTTTCAGTGGCCTGAGATGACTTTCTCAAGTCTTCCTTTGTCGGTAAGGAAAGGGGGACCAAAAGAGACCAAAACTGGAACTTGGGACTAAAAGCGCCAGAAAGTGCCAAAACGGGAGAAGCTGGTTTGAAAGCCTTCATTTGAGTCCTAGTATTGATATTCAAGGAGTTTCAGTGGCCTGAGACAATTTTCGCATGTCTCCCTTTGCCGGTAAGCAAAAGGGGACCAAAAGAGACCAAAACTGGAAGTTGGGTCCAAAAGCGCTAGAAAGTGCTAAAAGGGGAGAAGATGGTGAGAAAGCCTTCCTTTGAGTCCTACGAGTGATATTCAAGGAGTTTCAGTGGCCTGAGACAAGTTTCGCACATCTCCCTTTGCCGGTAAGCAAAAGGGGACCAAAAGAGACCAAAACAGGAACTTGGGTCCAAAAGTGCCAAAAAGTGCCAAAAGGGGAGAAGCTGGTGTGAAAGCCTTCCTTTGAGTCCTAGGAGTGATATTCAACGAGTTTCAGTAGCCTGAGACGAGTTTTGCACGTCTTCCATTGCCGGTAAGCAAAAGGGGACCAAAAGAGACCAAAACTGGAACTTGGGTCCAAAAGCGCCAGAAAGTGCCAAAAGGGGAGAAGCTGGTGTGAAAGCCTTCCTTTGAGTCCTAGTATTGATATTCAAGGAGTTTCAGTGGCCTGAGACAATTTTCGCATGTCTCCCTTTGCCGGTAAGCAAAAGAGGACCAAAAGATACCAAAACTGGAACTTGGGTCCAAAAGCGCCAGAAAGTGCCAAAAGGGGAGAAGGTGGTGAGAAAGCCTTCCTTTGAGTCCTACGAGTGATATTCATGGAGTTTCAGTGGCCTGAGAAAAGTTTCGCACATCTCCCTTTGCCGGTAAGCAAAAGGTGACCAAAAGAGATCAAAACTGAAACTTGGGTCCAAAAGTGACAAAAAGTGCCAAAAGGGGAGAAGGTGGTGTGAAAGCCTTCCTTTGAGTCCTAGTACTGATATTCAAGGAGTTTTAGAGGCCTGAGACGAGTTTCGCACGTCTTCCATTGCCGATAAGCAAAAGGGGACCAAAAGAGACGAAAACTGAACCTTGGGACAAAAGCGCCAAAAAGTTCCAAATAGGGAGGAGGTAGTGAGAAAGACTTCCTTTAGGTCCTAGGAGTGATCTTCAAGGAGTTTCAGTGGCTTGAGACGAGTTTCGCACGTCTTCCATTGCCGGTAAGTAAAAGGAGACCAAAAGAGACCAAAACTGGAACTTGGGTCCAAAAGTGCCAGAAAGTGCCAAAAGTGCAGAAGGTGGGGTGAAAGCCTTCCTTTGAGTCCTAGGAGTGATATTCAACGAGTTTCACACGTCTTCCATTGCCGGTAAGCAAAAGGGGACCAAAAGAGACCAAAACTGGAAATTGGGTCCAAAAGTGCCAGAAAGTGCCAAAAGTGCAGAAGGTGGGGTGAAAGCCTTCCTTTGAGTCCTAGGAGTGATATTCAACGAGTTTCAGTGGCCTGAGACGAGTTTTGCACGTCTTCCATTGCCGGTAAGCAAAAGGGGACCAAAAGAGACTAAAACTGGAACTTGGGTCCAAAAGCGCCAGAAAGTGCCAGAAGGGGAGAAGCTGGTGTGAAAGACTTCCTTTGAGTCCTAGGAGTGATATTCAAGGAGTTTCAGTGGCCTGAGACGAGTTTCGCACGTCTTCCTTTGCCGGTAAGCAAAAGGGGACCAAAAGAGACCAAAACTGGAACTTGGGTCCAAAAGCGCCAGAAAGTGCCAAAACGGGAGAAGCTGGTGTGAAAGCCTTCCTTTGAGTCCTAGTAGTGATATTCAAGGAGTTTCAGTGGCCTGAGATGATTTTCGCATGTCTCCCTTTGCCGGTAAGCAAAAGGGGAGCAAAAGAGACCAAAACTGAAACTTGGGTCCAAAAGTCCCAAAAAGTGCCAAAAGGGCAGAAAGTGGGGTGGAAGCCTTCCTTTTAGTCCTAGGAGTGATATTCAAGGAGTTTCAGTGGCCTAAGACGAGTTTCGAACGTCTCTCTTTGCCGGTAAGCAAAAGGGGACCAAAAGAGACCAAAACTGGAAATTGGGTCCAAAAGCGTCAGAAAGTGCCAAAAGGGGAGAAGCTGGTGTGAAAGCCTTGTTTTTAGTCCTAGTACTGATATTCAACGAGTTTTAGTGGCCGGAGACGAGTTTCGCACGTCTTCCTTTGCCGGTAAGCAAAAGCGGACCAAAAGAGAGCAAAACTAGAACGAGGGTCCAAAAGAGCCAGAAAGTGTCAAAAGGGGAGACGCTGGTGTGAAAGTCTTCCTTTGACTCCTAGTATTGATATTCAAGGAGTTGCAGTTGCCTGAGACGAGTTTCGCACGTCTTCCATTGTCGGTAAGCAAAAGGGGACCAAAAGAGACCAAAACTGGAACTTGGGTCCAAAAGCTCCAGAAAGTTCGAAATAGGGAGGAGGTGGTGAGAAAGCCTTCCTTTGAGTCCTAGGAGTTATCGTCAAGGAGTTTCAGTGGCTTGAGACGAGTTTCACACGTCTTCCATGGTCGGTAAGTAAAAGGGGACCAAAAGAGACCAAAACTGGAACTTGGGTCCAAAAGTGCCAGAAAGTGCCAAAAGTGCAGAAGGTGGGGTGAAAGTCTTCCTTTGACTCCTAGTATTGATATTCAAGGAGTTTCAGTGGCCTGAGACGTGTTTCGCACGTCTCCCTTTGCCGGTAAGCAAAAGGGGACCAAAAGAGACCAAAATTGGAACTTGGGTCTAAAAGTGCCAAAAAGTGCCAGATGGGGAGAAGCTGGTGGGAAAGCCTTTTCTTTAGTCCTTGTACTGATACTCAAGGAGTTTCAGTGGCTTGAGATGAGTTTCGCTCGTCCTCCTTTGCCGGTAAGCAAAAGCGGACCAAAAGAGACCAATACTGGAACTTGGGTCCAAAAGAGCCAGAAAGTGTCAAAAGGGGAGACGTTGGTGTGAAAGTCTTCCTTTGACTCCTAGTATTGATATTCAAGGAGTTGCAGCTGCCTGAGACGAGTTTCGCACGTCTTCAATTGTCGGTAAGCAAAAGGGGACCAAACGAGACCAAAACTGGAACTTGGGTCCAAAAGCGGCAGAAAGTTCCAAATAGGGAGGAGGTGGTGAGAAAGCCTTCCTTTGAGTCCTAGGAGTTATCTTCAAGGAGTTTCAGTGGCTTGAGACGAGTTTAGCACGTCTTCCATGGCCGGTAAGTAAAAGGGGACCAGAAGAGACCAAAACTGAAACTTGGGTCCAAAAGTGCCAGAAAGTACCAAAAGGGCAGATAGTGGGGTGGAAGCCTTCCTTTTAGTCCTAGGAGTGATATTCAAGGAGTTTCAGTGGCCTAAGACGAGTTTCGAACGTCTCTCTTTGCCGGTAAGCAAAAGGGGACCAAAAGAGACCAAAAGTGGAACTTGAGGCCAAAAGCGTCAGAAAGTGCCAAAAGGGGAGAAGCTGGTATGAAAGCCTTTTTTTTAGTCCTAGTATTGTTATTCAACGAGTTTCAGTGGCCTGAGACGAGTTTCGCACGTCTTCCTTTGCCGGTAAGCAAAAGGGGACCAAAAGAGACCAAAACTGGAACTTGGGTCCAAAAGCGTCAGAAAGTGCCAAAGGAGGAGAAGCTGGTGTGAAGGCCTTGTTTTTAGTCCTAGTGCTGATATTCACGGAGTTTCAGTGGCCTGAGACGAGTTTCGCACGTCTTCCTTTGCCGGTAAGCAAAAGGGGACCAAAAGAGACCAAAACTGGAACTTGGGTCCAAAAGCGCCAGAAAGTGTCAAAAGGGGAGACGCTGGTGTGAAAGTCTTCCTTTGACTCCTAGTATTGATATTCAAGGAGTTTCAGTGGCCTGAGACGAGTTTCGCACGTCTTCCTTTGCCTGTAAGAAAAAGGGGACCAAAAGAGACCAAAACTGGAACTCGGGTCTAAAAGTGGCAGAAAGTGCCAGAAGGGGAGAAGCTGGTGTGAAAACCTTGTTTTTAGTCCTAGTACTGATATTCAAGGAGTTTCAGTGGCCTGAGACGAGTTTCGCACGTCTTCCTTTGCCGGTAAGGAAAAGGGGACCAAAAGAGACCAAAACTGGAACTTGGGTCCAAAAGCGCCATAAAGTGTCAAAAGGGGAGACGCTGGTGTGAAAGTCTTCCTTTGACTCCTAGTATTGATATTCAAGGAGTTTCAGTGGCCTTAGACGAGTTTCGAACGTCTCCCTTTGCCGGTAAGCAAAAGGGGACCAAAAGAGACCAAAACTGGAACTCGGGTCTAAAAGTGCCAGAAAGTGCCAGAAGGGGAGAAGCTGGTGTGAAAACCTTGTTTTTAGTCCTAGTACTGATATTCAAGGAGTTTCAGTGGCCTGAGATGAGTTTCGCACGTCTTCCTTTGCCGGTAAGTAAAAGGGGACCAAAAGAGACCAAAACTGGAACTTGGGTCCAAAAGCGCCAGAAAGTGTCAAAAAGCCAGAAGGTGGGGTGAAAGCCTTCTTTTGAGTCCTAGGAGTGATATTCAAGGAGTTGCAGTGACCTGAGACGAGTGTCGCCGTCTTTCATTGCTGGTACGCAAAAGGCGACCAAAAGAGACCAAAACTGGAACTTGGGTACGAAAGCACCATAAAGTGCCAAAAGGCGAAAAAATGGTGTGAAATCCTTCCCTTGACTCCTAGTATTGATCTTCAAGGAGTTTCAGTGGCCTGAGACGAGTTTCGCACGTCTTCCATTGTCAGTAAGCAAAAGGGGACCAAAAGAGACCAAAACTGGAACTTGGATCCAAAAGCGTCAGAAAGTGCCAAAAGGGGAGAAGCTGGTGTGAAAGCCTTGTTTTTAGTCCTAGTACTGATATTCAAGGAGTTTCAGTGGCCTAAGACGAGTTTCGCACGTCTTCCTTTGCTGGAAAGCAAAAGGGGACCAACAGAGACCAAAACTGGAAATTGGGTCCAAAAGCGTCAGAAAGTGCCAAAAGGGGAGAAGCTGGTGTGAAAGCCTTGTTTTTAGTCCTAGTACTGATATTCAACAAGTTTTAGTGGCCTGAGACGAGTTTCGTACGTCTTCCTTTGCCGGTAAGCAAAAGCGGACCAAAAGAGACCAAAACTGGAAGTTGGGACCAAAAGCGCCAGAAAGTGCCAAAACGGGAGAAGCTGGTGTGACAGCCTTCCTTTGAGTCCTAGTATTGATATTCAAGGAGTTTCAGTGGCCTGAGATGATTTTCGCATATCTTCCATGGCCAGTAAGTAAAAGGGGACCAAAAGAGACCAAAACTGGAACTTGGGTCCAAAAGTGCCAGAAAGTGCCAAAAGGTGGGGTGAAAGTCTTCCTTTGACTCCTAGTATTGATATTCAAGGAGTTTCAGTGGTCTGCGATGATTTTCGCATGTCTCCCTTTGCCGGTAAGCAAAAGGGGACCAAAAGACACCAAAACTGGAACTTGGGTCTAAAAGTGCCAAAAAGTGCCATATGGGGAGAACCTGATGGGAAAGCCTTTTTTTTAGTCCTAGTACTGATACTCAAGGAGTTTTAGTGGCTTGAGATAAGTTTCGCTCGTCTTCCTTTGCCGGTAAGCAAAAGCAGACCAAAAGAGACCAAAAGTGGAACTTGAGTCCAAAAGCGTCGGAAAGTTCCAAAAGGGAGAAGCTGGTGTGAAAGCCTTTTTTTTAGTCCTAGTACTGATACTCAAGGAGTTTCAGTCGCTTGAGATGAGTTTCGCGCGTCTTCCTTTGCCGGTAAGCAAAGTGGACCAAAAGAGACCAAAACTAGAAGTTGGGTTCAAAAGTGCCAGAAAGTGCGAAAAAGGGAGAAGCTGGTGTGAAGTCTTCCTTTGACTCCTAGTATTGATATTCAATGAGTTTCAGTGGCCTGAGACGAGTTTCGCACGTCTTCCATTGCCAGTTAGCAAAAGCGGACCAAAAGAGACCAAAATTGAAACTTGGGTCCAAAAGCGCCAGAAAGTGCCAGAAGGGGAGAAGCTGGTGTGAAAGCCTTCCTTTGAGTCCTAGTATTGATATTCAAGGAGTTTCAGTGGTCTGCGATGATTTTCGCATGTCTCCCTTTGCCGATAAGCAAAAGGGGACCAAAAGACACCAAAACTGGAACTTGGGTCTAAAAGCGCCAGAAAGTGTCAAAAGGGGAGACACTGGTGTGAAAGTCTTCCTTTGACTCCTAGTATTGATATTCAAGAAGTTTCAGTGGCCTGAGACGAGTTTCGCACGTCTTTCATTGTCGGTAAGCAAAAGGGGACCAAAAGAGACCAAAACTGGAACTTTGATCCAAAAGCGTCAGAAAGTGCCAAAAGGGGAGAAGCTGGTGTGAAAGCCTTGTTTTTAGTCCTAGTACTGATATTCAAGGAGTTTCAGTGGCCTGAGACGAGTTGCGCATGTCTTCCTTTGCTAGAAAGCAAAAAGGGACCAATAGAGACCAAAACTAGAAATTGGGTACAAAAGCGTTAGAAAGTGCCAAAAGGGGAGAAGCTGGTGTGAAAGCGTTGTTTTTAGTCCTAGTACTGATATTCAACGAGTTTTAGTGGCCTGAGACGAGTTTCGCACATCTTCCTTTGCCGGTAAGCAAAAGCGGACCAAAAGAGACCAAAACTGGAACTTGGGTCCAAAAGAGCCAGAAAGTGTCAAAAGGGGAGACGCTGGTGTGAAAGTCTTCCTTTGACTCCTAGTATTGATATTCAAGGAGTTGCAGTGGCCTGAGACGAGTTTCGCACATCTTCCATTGTCGGTAAGCAAAAGGGGACCAAAAGAGACCAAAACTGGAACTTCGGTCCAAAAGCGCCAGAAAGTTCGAAATAGGGAGGAGGTGCTGAGAAAGCCTTCCTTTGAGTCCTAGTATTGATATTCAAGGAGTTTCAGTGGGCTGAGATGATTTTCGCATGTCTCCCTTTGCCGGTAAGCAAAAGGTGACCAAAAAAGACCAAAACTGGAACTCGGGTCTAAAAGTGCCAGAAAGTGCCAGAAGGGGAGAAGCTGGTGTGAAAACCTTGTTTTTAGTCCTAGTACTGATATTCAAGGAGTTTCAGTGGCCTGAGACGAGTTTCGCACGTCTTCCTTTGCCGGTAAGCAAAAGGGGACCAAAAGAGACCAAAACTGACACTTGTGTGCAAATGCGCCATAAATTGCCAAAAGGGGAGAAGCTGGTGTTAAACTCTTCTATTTAGTACTAGTACTGATATTCAAGGAGTTTTAGTGGCCTGAGACGAGTTTTGCACCTCTTCTATTGTCAGTCAGCAACAGGGGACCAAAAGAGACCAAAACTGAAACTTGGATCCAAAAGTGCCAGAAAGTGCCAGAAGGAGAAAAGCTGGTGTGAAAGCCTTCCTTTGAGTCCTAGGAGTGATAGTTTCAATAGCCTGAGACGAGTTTTGCACGACTTCCATTGCCGGTAAGCAAAAGGGGACCAAAAGAGACCAAAACTGGAAGTTGGGTCCAAAAGCGCCAGAAAGTGCCAAAAGGGGAGAAGCTAGTGTGAAAGCCTTCCTTTGACTCCTAGTATTGATATTCAAGGAGTTTTGGTGGCCTAAGACGAGTTTCGCACGTCTCCCTTTGCCGGTAAGTAAAAGGGGACCAAATGAGACCAAAACTGGAACTTGGGTCCAAAAGCGGCAAAAAGTTCCAGAAGGGGAGAAGCTGGTGTGAAAGCCTTCCTTTGAGTCCTAGTATTGATATTCAAGGAGTTTCAGTGGCCTGAGACAATTTTTGCATGTCTCCCTCTGCCGGTAAGCAAAAGGGGACCAAAAGTGACCAAAACTGGAAGTTGGGTCCAAAAGCGCCAGAAAGTGCCAAAAGGGGAGAAGGTGGTGTGAAAGCCTTCCTTTGAAACCTAGTACTGAGATTCAAGGAGTTTTAGAGGCCTGAGACGAGTTTCGCACTTCTCCCTTTGCCGGTAAGCAAAAGGGGACCAATAGAGAGCAAAACTGAAACTTGGGTCAAAGAGTGCCAAAAAGTGCCAAAAGGGTAGAAGGTGGTGTGAAAGCCTTCCTTTGGGTCCTAGTACTGAGATTCAAGGAGTTTTAGAGGCCTGAGACGAGTTTTTCACGTCTTCCATTGCCGATAAGCAAAAGGGGACCAAAAGGGACGAAAACTGGAACTTGGGTCCAAAAGCGGCAAAAAGTTCCAGAAGGGGAGAAGCTGGTGTGAAAGTCTTCCTTTGACTCCTAGTATTGATATTCAAGGAGTTTCAGTGGTCTGCGATGATTTTCGCATGTCTCCCTTTGCCGGTAAGCAAAAGGGGACCAAAAGAGACCAAAACTGGAACTTGGGTCCAAAAGAGCCAGAAAGTGTCAAAAGGGGAGACGCTGGTGTGAAAGTCTTCCTTTGACTCCTAGTATTGATATTCAAGGAGTTGCAGTGGCCTGAGACGAGTTTCGCACATCTTCCATTGTCGGTAAGCAAAAGGGGACCAAAAGAGACCAAAACAGGAACTTGGGTCCAAAAGCGCCAGAAAGTTCGAAATAGGGAGGAGGTGGTGAGAAAGCCTTCCTTTGAGTCCTAGGAGTTATCTTCATGGAGTTTCAGTGGCTTGAGACGAGTTTCACATGTCTTCCATGGCCGGTAAGTAAAAGGGGACCAAAAGAGACCAAAACTGGAACTTGGGTCCAAAAGTGCCAGAAAATGTCAAAAGTGCAGAAGGTGGGGTGAAAGTGTTCCTTTGACTCCTAGTATTGATATTCAAGGAGTTTCAGTGGCCTGAGACGAGTTTCGCACGTCTCCCTTTGCCGGTAAGCAAAAGGGGACCAAAAGAGACCAAAATTGGAACTTGGGTCTAAAAGTGCCAAAAAGTGCCAGATGGGGAGAAGCTGGTGGGAAAGCCTTTTGTTTAGTCCTAGTACCGATACTCAAGGAGTTTCAGTGGCTTGAGATGAGTTTCGCTCGTCTTCCTTTGCCGGTAAGCAAAAGCGGACTAAAAGAGACCAAAACTGGAACTTGGGTCCAAAGGAGCCAGAAATTGTCAAAAGGGGAGACGTTGGTGTGAAAGTCTTGCTTTGACTCCTAGTATTGATATTCAAGGAGTTGCAGTTGCCTGAGACGAGTTTCGCACGTCTTCAATTGTCGGTAAACAAAAAGGGACCAAAAGAGACCAAAACTGGAACTTGGGTCCAAAAGCGGCAGAAAGTTCCAAATAGGGAGGAGGTGGTGAGAAAGCCTTCCTTTGAGTCCTAGAAGTTATCTTCAAGGAGTTTCAGTGGCTTGAGACGAGTTTCGCACGTCTTCCACTGCCGATAAGCAAAAGCGGACCAAAAGAGACCAAAAGTGGAACTTGAGTCCAAAAGCGTCGGAAAGTTCCAAAAAGGGAGAAGCTGGTGTGAACGCCTTTTTTTTAGTCCTAGTACTGATACTCAAGGAGTTTCAGTGGCTTGAGATGAGTTTCGCGCATCTTCCTTTGCCGGTAAGCAAAGTGGACCAAAAGAGACCAAAACTAGAACTTAGATCCAAAAGCGTCAGAAAGTGCCAAAAGGGGAGAAGCTGGTGTGAAAGCCTTTTTTTTAGTCCTAGTACTGATATTCAAGGAGTTTCAGTGGCCTGAGACGAGTTTCGCACGTCTTCCTTTGCCGGTAACCAAAAGGGGACCAAAAGAGACGAAAATTGGAACTTTGGACCAAAAGCGCCAGAAAGTGCCAAAACGGGAGAAGCTGGTGTGAAAGCCTTTTTTTTAGTCCTAGTACTGATATTCAAGGAGTTTCAGTGGCCTGAGACGAGTTTCGCACGTCTCCCTTTGCCGGTAAGCAAAAGGGGACCAAAAGAGACCAAAATTGGAACTTGGGTCTAAAAGTGCCAAAAAGTGCCAGATGGGGAGAAGCTGGTGGGAAAGTCTTTTGTTTAGTCCTAGTACCGATACTCAAGGAGTTTCAGTGGCTTGAGATGAGTTTCGCACGTCTTCCTTTGCCGGTAAGCAAAAGCGGACTAAAAGAGACCAAAACTGGAACTTGGGTCCAAAGGAGCCAGAAATTGTCAAAAGGGGAGACGTTGGTGTGAAAGTCTTGCTTTGACTCCTAGTATTGATATTCAAGGAGTTGCAGTTGCCTGAGACGAGTTTCGCACGTCTTCAATTGTCGGTAAACAAAAAGGGACCAAAAGAGACCAAAACTGGAACTTGGGTCCAAAAGCGGCAGAAAGTTCCAAATAGGGAGGAGGTGGTGAGAAAGCCTTCCTTTGAGTCCTAGAAGTTATCTTCAAGGAGTTTCAGTGGCTTGAGACGAGTTTCGCACGTCTTCCACTGCCGATAAGCAAAAGCGGACCAAAAGAGACCAAAAGTGGAACTTGAGTCCAAAAGCGTCGGAAAGTTCCAAAAAGGGAGAAGCTGGTGTGAACGCCTTTTTTTTAGTCCTAGTACTGATACTCAAGGAGTTTCAGTGGCTTGAGATGAGTTTCGCGCATCTTCCTTTGCCGGTAAGCAAAGTGGACCAAAAGAGACCAAAACTAGAACTTAGATCCAAAAGCGTCAGAAAGTGCCAAAAGGGGAGAAGCTGGTGTGAAAGCCTTGTTTTTAGTCCTAGTACTGATATTCAAGGAGTTTCAGTGGCCTGAGACGAGTTTCGCACGTCTTCCTTTGCCGGCAACCAAAAGGGGACCAAAAGAGACGAAAATTGGAACTTTGGACCAAAAGCGCCAGAAAGTGCCAAAACGGGAGAAGCTGGTGTGAAAGCCTTTTTTTTAGTCCTAGTACTGATATTCAAGGAGTTTCAGTGGCCTGAGACGAGTTTCGCACGTCTTCCTTTGCCGGTAAGCAAAAGGGGACCAAAAGAGACCAAAACTGGAACTTGGGTCCAAAAGCGCCAGAAAGTGCCACAAGGGGAGAAGCTAGTGTGAAAGCCTTCCTTTGAGTCCTAGTATTGATATTCAAGGAATTTCAGTGGCCTAAGACGAGTTTCGCACGTCATCCTTTGCCGGTAAGCAAAAAGGGACCAAAAGAGACCAAAACTGGAACTTGGGTCCAAAAGCTCCAGAAAGTGCCACATAGGGAGAAGCTAGTGTGAAAGCCTTCCTTTGAGTCCTAGGAGTGATATTCAAGGAGTTGCAGTGTCCTGAGACGAGTTTCGCACGTCTTTCATTGCTGGTAAGCAAAAGACGACCAAAAGAGACCAAAATTGGAACTTGGGTCCAAAAGAACCAGAAAGTGCCAAAAGGGGAAAAACTGGTGTGAAAGCCTTCCCTTGACTCCTAGTATTGATATTAAAGAAGTTTCAGTGGCCTGAGACGAGTTTCGCATGTCTGCCATTGCTGGTAAGTAAAAGGGGACCAAAAGAGACCAAAACTGGAACTTGGGTCCAAAAGCGTCAGAAAGTGCCAAAAGGGAGAAGCTGGTGTGAAAGCCTTGTTTTTAGTCCTAGCACTGATATTCAAGGAGTTTCAGTGGCCTAAGACGAGTTTCGCACGTCTTCCTTTGCCGGTAAGTAAAAAGGGACTAAGAGAGACCAAAACTGGAACTTGGGTCCAAAAGCGCCAGAAAGTGCCACAAGGGGAGAAGCTGGTGTGAAAGCCTTGTATTTAGTCCTAGTACTGATATTCAGGGAGTTTTAGTGGCCTGAGACGAGTTTCGCACGTCTTCCATTGTCGGTAAGCAAAAGGGGACCAAAAGAGACCAAAACTGGAAATTGGGTCCGAAATCGTCAGAAAGTGCCAAAAGGGGAGAAGCTGGTGTGAAAGCCTTGTTTTTAGTCCTAGTACTGATTTTCAAGGAGTTTCAGTGGCCTGAGACGAGTTTCGCACGTCTTCCTTTGCCGGTAAGCAAAAGGGGACCAAAAGAGACCAAAACTGGAACTTGGGTCCAAAAGCGCCAGAAAGTGCCAGAAGGGGAGAAGCTGGTGTGAAAGCCTTCCTTTCAGTCCTAGCACTGATATTCAAGGACTTTCAGTGGACTAAGACGAGTTTCGCACGTCTTCATTTGCCAGTAAGCAAAAGGGGACTAAGAGAGACCAAAACTAGAACTTGGGTCCAAAAGCGCCAAAAAGTGCCAGAAGGGGAGAAGGTGGTGTGAAAGCCTTCCTTTGAGTCCTAGTACTGATATTCAAGGAGTTTTAGAGCCTGAGACAAGTTTCGCACGTCTTCCATTGTCGGTAAGCAAAAGCGGACCAAAAGAGACCAAAACTGGAACTTGGGTCCAAAAGCGTCAGAAAGTGCCAAAAAGGGAGAAGCTGGTGTGAAAGCCTTGTTTTTAGTCCTAGTACTGATATTCAGGGAGTTTTAGTGGCCTGAGACGAGTTTCGGACGTCTTCCATTGTCGGTGAGCAAAAGGGGACCAAAAGAGACCAAAACTGGAAATTGGGTCCGAAAGCGTCAGAAAGTGCCAAAAGGGGAGAAGCTGGTGTGAAAGCCTTGTTTTTAGTCCTAGTACTGATTTTCAAGGAGTTTCAGTGGCCAGAGACGAGTTTCGCACGTCTCCCTTTGCCGGTAAGCAAAATGGGACCAAAAGAGACCAAAACTGGAACTCAGGTTTAAAAGTGCCAGAAAGTGCCAGAAAGTGCCAGAAGGGGAGAAGCTGGTGTGAAAGCCTTGTTTTAGGTCCTAGTACTGATATTCAAAGAGTTTCAGTGGCCTGAGACGAGCTTCGCACGTCTCCCTTTGCCGGTAAGCAAAAGAGACCAAAATTAGAACTTGGGTCCAAAATTGCCAAAAGTGCCAAAAGGGCAGAAGGTGGGGTGAAAGCCTTCTTTTGAGTCCTAGGAGTGATAGTCAAGGAGTTGCAGTGGCCTGAGACGAGTTTCGAACGTCTTCCATTGTCAGTAAGTAAAAGGGGACCAAAAGAGACCAAAACTGGAACTTCGGTCCAAAAGCGTCAGAAAGTGCCAAAAGGGGAGAAGCTGGTGTGAAAGCCTTGTTTTTAGTCCTAGTACTGATATTCTAAGAGTTTCAGTGGCCTGAGAGGAGTTTCGCACGTCTTCCTTTGCCGGTAATAAAAGGGGACCAACAGAGACCAAAATTGGAAATTGGGTCCGAAAGCGTCAGAAAGTGCCAAAAGGGGAGAAACTAGTGTGAAAGCCTTGTTTTTAGTCCTAGTACTTATATTCAAGGAGTTTCAGTGGCCTGAGACGAGTTTCGCACGTCTTCCTTTGCCGGTAAGCAAAAGGGGACCAAAAGAGACCAAAACTGGAACTTGGGTCCAAAAGCGCCAGAAAGTGCCACAAGGGGAGAAGCTGGTGTGAAAGCCTTCCTTTGAGTCCTAGTATTGTATTCAAGGAGTTTTAGTGGCCTGAGACGAGTTTCACACGTCTCCCTTTGCGGTAAGCAAAAGGGGCCAAAAGAGACCAAAACTGGAACTTGGGTCCAAAGCACCAGAAGTGCCAGAAGGGAGAAGCTGGTGTGAAAGCCTTCCTTTTAGTCCTAGTATTGATATTCAAGGAGTTTTAGTGCTTGAGACGAGTTTTGCACGTCTCCTTTGCCGGTAAGCAAAAGGGGACCAAAAGAGACCAAAACTGTAAATTGGGTCCAAAAGCGCCAGAAAGTGCCAGAAGGGGAGAAGCTGGTGTGAAAGCCTTCCTTTGAGTCCTAGTATTGATATTCAAGGAGTTTCAGTGGCCTAAGACGAGTTTCGCACGTCTTCCTTTGCCGATAAGCAAAAAGGGACCAAAAGAGACCAAAACTGGAACTTAGGTCGAAAAGCTCCAGAAAGTGCCACATAGGCAGAAGCTAGTGTGAAAGCCTTCCTTTGAGTCCTAGGAGTGATATTCAAGGAGTTTCAGTGGCCTGAGACGAGTTTCGCACGTCTTCCCCTGCTGGTAAGCAAAAGACGACCAAAAGAGACCAAAATTGGAACTTGGGTCCAAAAGAACCAGAAAGTGCCAAAAGGGGAAAAACTGGTGTGAAAGCCTTCCCTTGACTCCTAGTATTGATATTAAAGAAGTTTCAGTGGCCTGAGACGAGTTTCGCATGTCTGCCATTGTTGGTAAGTAAAAGGGGACCAAAAGAGACCAAAACTGGAACTTGGGTCCAAAAGCGTCAGAAAGTGCCAAAAGAGGAGAAGCTGGTGTGAAAGCCTTGTTTTTAGTCCTAGCACTGATATTCAAGGAGTTTCAGTGGCCTAAGACGTGTTTCGCACGTCTTCCTTTGCCAGTAAGTAAAAGGGACTAAGAGAGACCAAAACTGGAACTTGGTCCAAAAGCGCCAAAAAGTGCCAGAAGGGGAGAAGGTGGTGTGAAAGCTTTCCTTTGAGTCCTAGTATGATATTCAAGGAGTTTTAGAGGCCTGAGATAGTTTCGCACGTCATCCATTGCTGATAAGCAAAAGGGGACAAAAAGACCAAAACTGGAACTTGAGTAAAAAGCGCCAGAAAGTGTCCAAAGGGGAGACGCTTGGTGTGAAAATGTTCCTTTGACTCCTAGTAATTGATATCAAGGAGTTGCAGTGGCCTGAGACGAGTTTCGCACGTCTTCCATTGTGGGTAAGCAAAACGGGACCAAAAGAGACCAAAACTGGAACTTGGGTCCAAAAGCGTCAGAAAGTGCCAAAAGGGCAGAAGCTGGTGTGAAAGCCTTTCTTTTACTCCTAGTATGATATTCAAGGAGTTTCAGTGGTGTGAAAGCTGGTGTGAAAGGCTTCATTTGAGTCCTAGTATTGATATTCAAGGAATTTCAGTGGCCTGAGACGAGTTTCGCCTGTCTTCCTTTTCCGGTAAGCAAAAGGGGACCAAAAGAGACCAAACCGGAACGTGGGTCCAAAAGCGCCAGAAAGTGTCAAAAGGGAAGAAGCTGGTGTGAAATGCTTCCTTTGAGTCCTAGTATTGATATTCATGGAGTTTCAGTGGCCTGAGACGAGTTTCTCACGTCTTCAATTGCCGGTAAGCAAAAGGGGACCAAAAGAGACCAAAACTGGAACTTGGGTCCAAAAGCGCCAGAAAGTGCCAAAAGGGGAGAAGGTGGTGAGAAAGCCTTCCTTTGAGTCCTAGGAGTGATATCATGGAGTTTCAGTGGACTGAGATGAGTTTCGCACGTCTTCCTTTGCAGGTAAGCAAAAGGGGACCAAGAGAGACCACAACCAGAACTTGGGTCCAAAAGCGCTAGAAAGTTCCAAAAGGGAGAAGGTGGTGTGAAAGTCTTCCTTTGAGTCCTAGGAGTGATCTTCAAGGAGTTTCAGTGGCTTGAGACGAGTTTCGCACGTCTTCCATTGCCGGTAAGTGAAAGGGGACCAAAAGAGACCAAAACTGGAAACTTGCGTCCAAAAGTGCCAGAAAGTGCCAAAAGTGCAGAGGTGGGGTGAAAGCCTTCCTTTGAGTCCTAGGAGTGATATCAAGGAGTTTCATTGACCTGAGACGAGTTTTGCACGTCTTTCATTGCCGGTACGCATAAGGGGATCAAAAGAGACCAAAACTGGAACTTGGGACCAAAAGCGCCAGAAAGTGCCAAAAGGGAGAAGCTGGTGTCAAAGCCTTCCTTTGCCTCCTAGTATTGATATTCAAGGAGTTTCAGTGGCCTGAGCCGAGTTTCGCACGTCTTCCTTTGCAGGTAAGCAAAAAGGGACCAAAAGAGACCAAAACTAGAACTTGGGTCCAAAAGCGCCAGAAAGTGCCAGAAGGGGAGAAGCTGGTGTGAAAGCCTTCCTTTGAGTCCTAGTACTGATATTCAAGGAGTTTCAGTGGCCTGAGATGAGTTTTGCATGTTTTCCTTTGCTTGTAAGCAAAACGGACCCCAAGAGACCAAAACTAGAACTTGGGTCCAACAGCACCAGAAAGTACCAAAAGGGGAGAAGCTGGTGTGAAAGCCTTCCTTTGACTCCTAGTATTCATATTCAAGGGGTTTCAGTTGCCTGTGACGTGTTTCACATGTATTTCTTTGCCGGTAAGCAAAAGGGAAACAAAAGAGACGAAAACTGGAACTTGGGTCCAAACGCGGCAGAAAGTGCCAGAAGGGGAGACGCTGGTGTGAAAGCCTTCCTTTGACTCCTAGTATTGATATTCAAGGAGTTTCAGCGGCCTGAGACGAGTTTCGCACGTCTTCCATTGCCGGTAAGCAAAAGCGGACCAAAAGAGACCAGAACTGGAACTTGGGTCCAAAAGCGCCAGAAAGTGCCAAAAGGGGTGAAGCTGGTGTGAAAGCCTTCCTTTGATTCCTAGTATTGATATTCAAGGAGTTTCAGTGGCCTGAGACGAGTTTCGCATGTCTCCCGTTGCCGGTAAGCAAAAGGGGAACAAAAGAGACCAAAACTGGAACTTGAGTCCAAAAGCGCCAGAAAATGCCAGAAGGGGAGAAGCTGGTGTGAAAGCCTTCCTTTGAGTCCTAGTACTGATATTAAAGGAGTTTCAGTGGCCTGAGACGAGTTTCGCACGTCTCCTTTTGCCGTTAAGCAAAAGGGGAC